>NC_138768.1:244412255-244844755 GCF_965119305.1 Pelophylax lessonae | reverse complement strand
CATCCTGTGTGCATGAGGCCTAGTAGCTGTAATGTTATGTACAATTTTAATAACACATGCAAAAAAATTAGAAAAGTGCGTTAAAGGTTTGTTTTACCTTCTGCCATGAAGGGGTTATTATAAAAAAATAAATGCCAAAAAAATGTATATTGACCCCCTTTTATGCCACATCCTAATATATGTACAAAAAAAGAAGGAAACGGGACCCCATCCGGGTCACAGGAGGACTTTACTGGCATGGATATGAGACCAATTCCACCTATTTAGTGTAACAAAATATGCTTATTGAAAACATTAAAATTATGTCACGTGACATGAGTCAATAATGAATACATTAAAAACCTTATGAACAATGGTGCATAAAACATATTGAACAAATACTCGTGAAAACTTCCCACACCGGGATGGTGTCACGAAAGGGCCCCAAACCGAGGATAGTGCTAGATGAAAGTAACCTCCGTAGGTCAACACGTTTCGCCAAACCGAGGTCATCTTAAATTGCCTCCCAGGCGGACACAGGGGTCCTCCCAAAAAATAAATGAAAAATATACACTCACCAGCTACTTTATTAGGTACACTTTGCTAGTATCGGGTTTGATCCCCTTTTACCTTCAGAACTGCCTTAATTCCTTGTAGCATAAATTCAACAAGGTGTTGGAAACATTCCTCCGAGATTTTGGTCCATATTGAGATGATAGCATCACGCAATCCCCGCAGATTTGTCGGCTTCACAATTATGATGTGAATCTCCCGTTTCACCACATCCCAAAGATGCTCAATTGGATTGAGATCTGGTGACTGTGGAGGCCATTGGAGTACAGTGAACTTATTGTCATGTTCAAGAAACCAGTTTGAGATGATTTGAGCTTAGTGACATGGTGCATTATCCTGCTGGAAGTAGCCATCAGAAGATGGGTACACTGTAGTCATAAAGGAATGGACATGGTCAGCAACAATACTCAGGTAGGCCATGGCTTTTAATGCTTAATTGGTACTAAGGGGTCCAAAGTGTGCCAAGAAAATATCCCCCACACCAATACACCACCAGCCAGAACTCTTAATACAAGGCAGCATGGATCCATGCTTTCCTGTAGTTTATGCCAAATTCTGACCCTACCATCTGAATGTCCCAGCTGAAATTGAGACTCAACATTTCTCCAATCTTCTATTGATGAGCCTGTGCAAATTGTAGCCTCAGTTTCCTGTTCTTAGCTGACAGGAGTGGCACACAGTGTGGTCGTCTGCTGCTGTAGCCCAAGAGATGGAATTCTGCATACCTTGGTTGTAACGAGTGGTTACTTGAGTCCTGCCTTTTTATCATCTTGAACCAGTTTGCCCATTCAAGTCTGATCTCTGACATCAACAAGGCATTTTTGTCCACACAACTGCCACTCACTGGATATTTTTTTTTTTTCGGACCATTCTCTGTAAACCCTAGAGATGGTTGTGCTTGCAAATCCCAGTAGATCAGCAGTTTTTGAAATACTAAGACCAGCCCATCTGGCACCAACAATCATGCCATGTTAAAAGTCACTTAAATCCCCTTTCTTCCCCATTATGATTCTCGGTTTGAAGTTCAGTCATCTTCACCACGTCTAGATGCCTAAATGCATTGAGTTGCTGCCATGTGATTGGCTGATTAGCAATTTGTGGTACCAAGCAATTGAACAGGTGTACCTAATAATAAAGTGCCCAGTGAGTGTATATAAAACACTATACATTCCCTTCAAGGCAATCTATGCTAGTTCCCAGGGGATAGGATTTTTTTATGCTTCCTATGGATGCAGAAAAAAATGTATCTTTTCCTTCCACCCTCATTTTTGTGGAAGGATCAGTAAAAGAGCAAATATGTCATGGCAGTTCAACATGATATATAATAGGATTTTGAGCGTCCTTAGGAACGGAAATGGGATAAATGGTTCTTTATACTCTAAAATATTGTGCTTATCTTGGAAAATTCAAGCTTATGTTCTATGAAAAAAAAGTAGGAATTTTGATTTGCTGAGTGGAGCTGTTCCATTCATATAAACGGATATAGTACAGTGAGTCATCTGATGTTCAGGAATATTTTATATACAGTATATATAACATTCTCTCGACTTGCTGCATTCCTCCACTCCAGGAAGAAGTGTTCCATCACAGTCATACTCAATATAGCTAACTACATCAGAGATGCGGCATTGTAACAGGCTTCTGTGAATCTTTCTGTGCTTTCAGAAATAAATGTGTCTGTCAACTTGTAGTTCTAATGTGTGTACATTGTGTACGAAAGTTTAAATAATGCTCCGGCATGAATATATGCTTCAAAGACTTTTCAGACCAGACAGTCATTCTACAATATGTATCCATGACAGATATGTGTAAACAATTGTAAATCATAACGTTTCTTGCTGTATAAATTGAATTTCACAGAGCAGTAAACTACATTCTGTGTATTCTGGCACACATTTTGATAACTGCGTGTACTCTGCTGTCATATTGATGAATAAATAAGTATTATCTGAGTAAAACATTTCATATACTATACATTGACATTTACATGTATGTTGGATGAATTGCATACAGCAGCTCCTGTGGGAGAATTATTGATACAGCTGTCCATGGTTATGTGAAGTTCTCTTTAGAAGGTTTGCATAGATTCTGTGTGTATTTAGTTCCTTGTGGCAACAAGCTAAATTTAAAACCAAAAAAAAAAAATGTATTCAAGTGCAGCTCACCAATTCTTAGATGTAGTGGCTGCATTTTAATGTTGGCCATACACTAGCCGCAAGATCGTTCGAAAATCTGTCATTTGGTCGGATCGTTTGTTTTTGGTCCAGTTAATGGGCACAAATAGAAAATCGTTTTTAACTTTTCAGAGCCGAAAAATCGAAGGAACAGTTTTGAAAATCCGTCAACGATGAACGATAAATTGAAAGGTTAATGTGTTTCTTGGCCGACCTGTTTGCACTAGGCATATGTGACAAACTGAACGAAAAACTGATTTATGTCCATTGAATGATTTATCATTTGAAATTCGGTCATTACATGATGGCACAATTGTCTGCTCTCACAGGCGATTTTTCATTTTTCGAAAATGAGTTATATTACTGATTAATTATATTTTGGCTAGTGTATGGCCAGCTTAAGTCAAAGAGCAGAACTGAATGCAAAAAAAAAATTAAAAAAAAATTTGAACAGACGAGACATTCAATACTTCTTTTGCAATAAAATAAACGTACCTGCCTGTTCGCAATCCTCAACAGAATTTAAACAGAACTGTGCATCTGCAGCTCCACTTTAATTTCTGGCACAGTGCCACTGTACCGGGCTGCATGACATTATCCCACATCTGCCAATTAAAACATCTGTAGACTGACACCCAGAAGAAGCTGGGAAGAAGATGCCAATGCTGGTGATGGGCATCAGACCATTGGAGCATAGGGGAGTATTTATGCCTTTAGTTCCGCTTTAACAAATTCCTTTAACAGACCAAGCTGTCCAGCAAAGTGGAAGTTAGTGAGTTGATACAAACCATGTAACACTGATAGGGGTGGTTACAATGGTCATCTTTTAGTAATTTATGTAAAACCTTTATCACAAAAGCAAAAAAATAAAAAAAAACTGTTGCTGTGACTGTATATAAAGTGTTAGTTGGCGTTCAGCTTTAAAGTGATTGTAAAGTCTCATTTATTTTCTATAAAAATAACAAAACCGGTATACTTACCTGCTCTGTGCAGGGGTTTTGCACCAGGCAGCAGAGATCCTCTTCCTCTCCGTCCCTCTTCGGTGCTTCTGGTTCCTCCCTCCTGTTGGGGGCACACAAGCCAAGCTGCAGCTCTGTGTATCCTTTCAGACACAGGGCTACCGTTTATTTGTGCCCCCTCTCTCTCCTGATTGGCTAAATGAGTTAGATTGTCAGCAGCAGGGGCCAATGAAAAGTTGAGGCACTTGTGGACATCACTGGATAGAGAGGGGGTTCAGTTAAGTATAGGGGGGCTGAGGGGAGCTGCTGCAAACAGAATGCTTTTCATCTTAATGCATAGAATACATTAAGATAAAAAAACTTTCTGACTTTACAATCCCTTTAAAAGTCCATCTAAATTTGCTAGTGTAAAATGACACTCTCCCCAGACGGACACTGTTATGTCCAAAGATGTTTCTATTGCTCCTCCCTTTAGGGTGCAGGGACACTAAGACAGGAAGGGTGTTACTGGCTGGATCATCAAGCAACAATAATGGAAAAAAAGCTTAACAAAAGAAAAGTAATGCAGCCACCACATTTGAGCACTGGTAAGCTGCAATATATAACATTTTTGTTTTTGGGTTTAATACCACTTTAATGAGAACCTGTCTTGAGGTGAAACACTGTATAGAAGATGGAAATTGTTATTCTATCATTCCCATACTGTATCCTAGCTCTGTAGCAGTGCTGCAAAATGGCAGTTTATATTCAAAGGTTTTTTTAACACATTAACCACATTCTGACTGCCTTATAGCAGTTTTACTGCTACAGGGTGGCAGCTGTGCACAGAATCACGCATTAATACTGTACGTGATAACACACTACCGCCTGCAGGGACCGCGGGCGCTGCTTCTGCTGATAATTCACAGCAGAAGCTGATCTGCGGGTGCCGGGCACTCGGTGTCTGCCAGCACCCATCGATCGTCGGGCAGAGACTCGGAAGGGAGCTCTGAAATGTAAGCAAGGCAGAGTTGCATTCTGACGGGGGTGGGGGGGGGGTGGATTCTGTGATGGATTCTGTGTTCCTGCAAAGGGGACTTAATCCATCTCTTCCCCTAGTAAAAGCAGCACACATAGTAAACAAAAACACTGGCTAGACACACATTTAAACCTTTGATCACCCCAGATGTTTAACCCCTTCCCAGCCAGTGTTATTAGTACACTGCCAGTGCATATTTTTAGCACTAATCACTGTATTAGTGCCACTGGTTCCCTCCAAGTGTCAGTTAGTGTCCAATTCTTTGCCACAATATTGCAGTCTTGCTATAATTCGCTGATTGCTGCCATTACAAGTAAAAAAAAGAAGAAAAAATTCCAGAATATATCCTATAGTTTGTAGATGCTATAACGTTTGCGTAAACCAATCAGTATACGCTTATTGGGATTTTTTACGACAAAAATGTAGCAGAATACATATTGGTCTAAATTTTTAATGAAATTAGTTTTTTTACATTTTTTTATTGGATGTGTTTTGAAGCTGAAATTATAATTTTATTTTTATTTTTAAATTTTGTTCTTTTTTTGTTTATAGTGAATAGATAAAAATGCAATAGTGATCAAATACCTCCAAAAGAAAGCTCTTTTGTAGGAAAAAAATTGCTTAAATATTATTTGGGTACAGCATTGCATGACGGTGCAATAATCAGTTAATGTAACGCAGTGCTGTATCACAAAAAGTGGCCTGGTCATGAAGAGGGGTAAACCTTCCGGAGTGGTTAAAGGGGATCTTTACTCAAAAAGTAAACTACCACCTATTACCCCCCCCCCCCCCTCCACCAGCCTGTAACTGAGCTGCAGGGGAATGAGTGCCATTTTTTCTGTTGGTACCTGTTCCCACTTTTGCAATCCTTGGCTAGGTAAGGATGAAATTACTGCCTTCATCCTCCTAGGACGTAAAACATGTCCCAGCAGGCTACAGGACCAGTCTCTTTGCAGTTGGGGGGCGATTGATCAGAGGGTTGCAGATGGCACCCAATCTCAAGAAGGTGGTGCTGGAGACTCGCAATGGTGAGATGTATCGACTAGAAGAGTGCACTGGAATCCATGGACAGGTAAGTACATGATTTCTAAAAATCAACAGCAACAGTATTTGTAACTTCTGACTTTAATTAAAAAAAAAAAAAAAACTTAACGAAGTTCCTCTTTATTTTTTCCCTTATGAAATATTCCCTGCATCATTTCCTCATCGTTCCCTGTAAAACAAGTAAGAAACAAGTGTAGAAGAAGTGTAGACATGTAAGTAAGACAAGTATAAATCTTATAAATAAAGTTGAAGATTCTGCTGACCCGTCTCACATCATCAAATGTATCGGGAAGACATGACATCACAGGAAGCCCAGCAACAGAGTACAAAGGCAAGAAAAAAAAAAAATCTGCTTTCACAACATAAAAAGTCTGTGCACCAAATTGTTGATTGAACTCTCACTTTGCATTTTGTCAATACAGAAGAAAAAAGATGCCTTGATGTCGGTGTTATTATAATTAATAGTAGGTTTAACAGCAGCCGTCATATCTCTCTAAAAAAAAAAAAAAAAAAAGCCATGCTGTGCTAAAAGAAATTGTACACCAAGCTAGGAAAATCAAATATAACAATTTTTATACATCTAAACAATATTTGTTATGATATGCACCATTCCCTTTTCTTATTTTTATCTGCTGAGTTTGCCATGATTATTTTTATGAAGTCTTTTCACAGGCAGACACTGGGAATTTGTGTGTCAATATGCAGATAATTACTCAGAACACTCTTTTGAATTACACAATGAAAGAGGTTTAGAGACAAGGCAACAGAAAGGCTTAATACACAGGAGTGAGGTTTTTTTAAATCTCCCACGTAAGCTGAGCTGTCAGCATTATCCTGAGCAGGGTGCCCACCAAGGGAAGCCGGAATGGGTGCTGTCAGATCCTGCAGGCGGCAGGCGCTATTCGCTTGATCACTCATTTCCTTTGAGACATTCACCTCAATATACCTTCAGTATTACCGTCTCTAGGGAGAGCTCGCTGGGTGATAATACAAAAAAACTTGCTACTCTGTTCTTATGCATGTGTATAGTAAACAAAAATTGAAGTAAATCTTAGATGCGCTTCACATTCATTTCATGTGTTGTTGTTGAAGTATAACTGCCCAACATATCCACCATACTTTTTTTAACCACTTGCCATAGGGAAGATTTACCCACCCTTCATGACCAGGCAATTTTTTGCTTTTTGGCACTGCTTTACTTTAAAGAGGAAGTAAACCCTCCTCAGACACTTTTACCTATAGGTAAGCCTATGATAAGGCTTACCTATAGGTACTGTAAATATCTCCTAAACATGCACCGTTCAGGAGATATTTACCTTACATGCAGCCAGTGATGTCACTGGCACATGCGCTCTGAAGGAACGGCCGCTGGTGCCGTTCCTTCAGAGTCCCGTGCCGTCGGCTCCCGCGCGCGTGCACGGGAGTGACGTCACCGCGGCTCCGGCCAATCAGATGGCCGGATGCCGCGATCCCGGAAGACAGGCGACTGAACATGTCGCCCGTCATAGAGGTGAGCGGTCGGCACGGCGGGGGCTCGTTCTAAGGTAAGTATTGCATAATGAGCTACTATGCGATGCATACTAGCCCATTATGCTTTTCTCTTTCAGGGTGAAAAAGAAAAAAAAAACAAAACATTTGAGTTTACAACCTCTTTAACTGGCAATTGCATCGTGCATTGCTGTACCCAAAAAAATGTCTATACTTTTTTTCATACAAACAGAACTATCTTTTGGTGGTATTTGATCACCACTGTATTTTTTTTATTTTTTTTGTAGTATAAATGAAAAAATACTGAAAATTTAGAAAAAAAAACTATATTTTTTACTTTCTACAATAAAACATACACAATAAAAAAAAAATTGAATTTCTTCATCAATTTAGGCCAATACATATTCAGTTACATATTTTTGGTAAAACAGATCCCAATAAGCGTATATTTATTGGTTTGCATGAAAGGTATCCCTCTGCAAACTATGGTATAGATACTGGAATGTTTATTTATTTATTTATATTAGTAATGGCGGTAATCAGTGACTTATTGCGGGACTGTGATGGCTTGCAATTGGACACTAACTGATACTTTTGACACTTTGTGGGAACCAGTGACACTAATACAGTAATTGGTGCTAGAAATATGCACTGTCACTGTACTAATCAGACAGACTGGGAAGGGGTTAACATCTAGGGCAGTGGTTCTCAACTCCTAGCCTCGGGACCCACTAACAGGCCAGACTTTAAGTATTACCTTGGAGAGATGCAGACTAAAATACTGCAATCACTGAGTAGCAAGTGATATTATGTGTATTGTATTGCAGTTATCTTGCAAACCTGGCCTGTTAGTGGGTCCTGAGGACAGGAGTTGAGAACCACTGATTTAGGGCAATCAAGGGGTTAAATGTGTGCCTAACAGTGCTTGGTGCATTCGCTATTTTCTATTTTTACTAAGGGATGTAATTTTTTTTTTATCCCCTATCCCCTGTAACAAAAACCGTTACATCCCTACTGACAAGACAGAGCTTTGTATTGTTTATATTCACAGAGCTCTGTTCTGTCATCCTCTTAGTCCATCAGTGGGTGTCTTTTGTCAATCATTAGCTGGTACCCGCTGATCGGGTTGTGCTGTGACTAATTACAGCACAGCCAGTACAGCAGCCATGCACCCCCTACCCTACTGTATACCTCTTTGAGAGAAGTATATACCTCTATGAGAGAGCCTGGGTAAAGAGATTGGATCATCATCAGCAGTGTTATGAGCCATCCTGCTGGACATTATACACTAAGGCGTTGATGCTGGTTTATAATTTTACCAGCCTCTCCATCTGGTGAGTCAGTTTGGGGTGATTGGTGGAGGATCCCACTGGGTGATTGCACAGATTTGTTTGTGGGACATATTTTACATCGTTTATATGCACTTTTTGGTTTTCCTTTTTTAGGACTTTTTGAAAAACGAGATAAACAGTTTATGCACCTGTTTGGACTTTTGGATTATTATACAGCAGTATTTGGACTTTGTATTCACAGTATATGCTTTGCATGCCCTTTTTGATTTACTTATTTGTATTTTTATATTTGTACATGAAGCACTTATTATTTTCTGTGTTGCACTGAATTATTGCACTGTATGAAAGTCATTGTTTACAGATTAGATCATTAGATTAGATAATTAAAGGTTGCACTAGCACTTTAGGGAGTTATTTGGATTGAATAAAAAGTTTTTGACACAATGGGGGATAATTTGTAATTATCTCTGCTCCATTAGACGAGGCAGGGTAGATCTGCGCTGACTGATTTCTTTATCTTTCTAATGTTTGGGTATACTCGCAGAAAGTTATCAGCAATCACAAACCCCCCCTCTTTTGCTTGTAACCACAGATAACCTGGGCACCAGATCCTTTCTTGTGTTTTAATTTGTGAAATCCAGGTGGTTTTTTTTGATCAGCTGCCACGGATATTTTTGGTTAGATGGATAAACGAACTGTGAATTTAGAAGAGATCTTTAGTTCCACCAAAGAAAGAACAGGGATTGATCTGGATACCAATTTTAAACAATTAAAACACTTGATGGGGAAACAAATAAAAATCTGGTGGGATATTAACGCATTAGTATTATATATTAAAGAGAAAATAACCCCCGAGTGATTGCGCTGGCATGTACCAGCCAATGATGGGTTACAAGAAAAGGACCTGGATGAGTGGCTTACTTTTTTTCAAATGAAGTGAAGCAAAATTGTAGAATTAATTATTAAGAGGAGGCAGAGAAAACTGAGGAAAGTAGAATTCAACATTAAGGACCTGAAAAATATTTTAGCACCATTAGCCAACACCATTGAATATACCGAAAAATCTGAGATATATTACTAAGGTGGAAAAAGAGACTAAAAATAAAAAAGTTAAGAAACATCAAACAGATATTTAAGACTATAAAAATAATAAAGTCTATAAATGGCAAGATGATCTACCAATGTAAAGTTGTGAATCCAAAGATTCCACTCCAGAAAGGAATATGGGGGGGGGGGGGTATAAAGGCTTCCTTGGTGTGGCCACACCAGTTAGGACCCCCAAAAAGACCCCCCAGAAAAATGGAACCACAGTACAATTCCAAAAAGAACAAGTAAGATTTGATAGACCAATCTCTCCAGATAGGACAACACACAATCACACAGGGAAAGGCTCTGATAGACTCTTTTTAACTCCAATTACCAACAGTATGAATACCCCCAGGGAGGGTCATACTAACCACCCCTAAGAGGATCTTTAAACCACAGGGCCCCCCGCTGTTCAAGGGGAGGATGGGATCAGAGGGGGGGGGGGCTATCATGAATACAGCATGAGAGGGGGACCATCTCACAATCAGGGCCAATACCCTGCAGAGTATCACAGAGGGACAGGTTCCCACAGAGGGAATTGGAATCAACAGCAGGATTACCAACAAGAATTAGACAGAGGGGAATGCAGAATGGAGGATAGGGATCAACAAGAAAGGGAATCAAGAGGAGAAGAGGTAAGAGAGGAGGAAGGAGAAAGAAAAAGGAAAAGACACAATAAGGAATGGGCGTTTTTACTTTGACCAACTGCAGCGGGCGGTCTTTAAGTGGTTAAAGAAGTATCCAAAAAAGAAACACAATGAGTATATGAGATGGGTACGCTGCAACCATATGGGTTAAACATAGACAATGATTTGAATTGTTTTTTGACTAACTTTTGAGTGAAGAGATGTTAAATGAACAGTCCAAAATAGTGTTAAATACAGATGTCTAATAAATACTAATATGGAATATAGTACATGTCCCCTTTAAGAGATACAATAGTTAGTGGGTGAGGTAACGATATTAGTGAGATTAATAATAATGCATATAATATACTTCCCCGTTAAGAGATACGATACTCAGTGGGTATGATAACGATAATAATGGGATTGATAATAATGCCTAGTTTCTTCCTCTATGATTATTTTTAAAAAGATTTGAATATAGAGTATATGATTTTTAAAATGTAATGTTCACATTTGGGGTGTAGAAGACATTTTAAGCAATAGGAAGATGTTAATAAATAGGAGTAATTATCAGGACAACGGATTAAAAGAATAAGTAAGGAGATCTAGTAATTAGGTCCCACATGTGAGCTATAATAGATTAGATATATAATTAGTAAATGTCACGATTATTCTTGATGAAATGGCAAATGTTATTGTAATATTAATAATGACCTAATTGAATGCATGTAAGTGGGTGGATTTCCAACTACAAAGATGCCTCGGCGGTGTCTAACGTCCCTCCGCTCCGTGAGGACGTCGAATGACGAAACTAGTCGGGCGAGGCTAGGACATTGGACACCATCGCGCATGTCAGAATCACACTCACGGCTTTGGATTGACAGCCGGAGACGAGATAGACACACAAAACAGAAGGCATTTGTTCCCTAGCGTTGGGTGGACACTTAAAAATGTGATTGTATGCAATAATTGTTTTTAATAAACTTTAATAATTTTATGGATTCACGCTATGTGGTCTCTCCTTCCTGCCTTAAAAACATATACCTTCTATTTACCTCTATGAGAGAGCCTGGGTAAAGAGATTGGACCATCAGCAGCATAGTTATGAGCCGTCCTGCTGGACATTGTACACTAAGGTGTTGATGCTGGTTTATAATTTTACCAGCCTTTCCATCTGATGAGTCAGTTTGGGGTGATCGGTGAAGGATCGCACTGGGTGATTGAAAAGATTTGTTTGTGGAAGATTTTCACATTGTTTATATGTACTTTTTGGTTTTTCTTTTTTGGGACTTTATGAAAAACTAGATAAACGGTTTATGCAGCCGCTGACTTTTGAAATATCATACAGCAGTATTTGGACTTTGTATTCACAGTATATGCTTTTTATGCACTTTTTGATTTACTTATTTGTAGTTTTATATTTGTGCATGAAGCACTTATTTTCTGTGTTGCACTGAATTTTTGCACTTTCGTGAGAGTCATTGTTTACAGATTAGATCATTAAAGGTTGCACTAGCACTTTAGAAAGTTATGTGGATTGAGTAAAAAAGTTTTGACACAATAGGGGATAATTTGTAATTATCTCTGCTGCTTTAGACGAGGGAGGGTAGATCTGCGCTGACTGATTTTTTTTTTTTTTTTTATCAGGACATAGAACATACACAAAATGTCCCAGCATAGACATTTCTGTATACATTTTCAAATATATGTGAAGCTACACAGGTGTCAGGTCACAGTATTTCTGTATCAGTGTAGAGTGGGAATCAGTGAGAATACTTCCCTCCCAAGCTCTATACTAAGTAATATGTCACTGTGCAAATAAGGTGAACAATAGGGACCTTCAATTATGCATTTTCTTTTACCAAGATTTTTTTAATAATAAAGAAAGCTATCCAAGGGTAAATTTACACAATCAAATAGGATTAAAAAAAAAAAAAGCTAGAATATATAGTAATCAGAGTACAGACACAAACCTGAATGTTACTACAAAAATCAGTATGTACAAGCAGCCTGATACAAAGATTTCCCATGCTCTAATTAAAAAAAAAAACAAAAAAACAATATGATGAACAAGGTCCAGAAAAGCCTATGGCATGCGCTATTTATAATATATACATTTTTCATATCCTTTTTTTTTCCTGGTGATAGGTTAATGCAAATGGCCAACTTATAAAACAAACTAAACCAAATAATAAAAGGAGGAAAATTAAGCAATAGAAAGAAAAGCAGGAGTACTACTTATGTATTTTAAATATTTCAACAAGAATTTTCTTTGTTTAAGAGGTCACAATTAATATGCAATTTTTTTTTACTTTATGCTGTTTTATCTACCACCTGCAGCCTATATTGTACATACTGTGGTTCATTATATGTATATCAATTCTATCAATATTAGGTTTTGTTTGACTTGGTTTTGATACTTGGATTGTGTTCTTAATTGGTTATAGTGTATCAACACCCTAATATTTAGGATAGAACAGGAAAAAGTTAGAACCCCTTATAGGTTTTATTGCTATAGTGGACTCATTTATATAGATTTTTTTTTCTGTTCTGGTAACAACCTTTTTACCAGCAGGAAGTGAAGGAAAATATGCCACTGTGAAACAAGCAATAAAAAAGGTAAAAACAAAAAAAAGGTAAATAAAAAGGTAAAAAATAGAGGTTCTAGCTTTTCCCTAACCTGATCTCCAGCTTTATGTCACTTCAAAATAGTTTGCTTGGACCAAGCTGGTGCAAACAAACCATTACTGTCACTAGCAGAGGTGCCTGCTGTGAGCACTGGGTAAACTCTATGTAGCAACAGCTACACACTGTATACAATGCCGTGGTTCTACCCGCAGGATGCTGGTACTGCTTCCAGGACAGAATCAAGTTGGGCTGAGTGCTGCATAGCCATTCACATAAAGTTTTTGTATTTTCTGAATGAGTGCAAGGCTTCCTCTGATTGACTGATTGTGAGATTGTGATATCATCTGCCCTTATCTCCACCTCAGCCAATCAGAAGAAGCCTTGTTTTCTTTCTTAAGATAGAAATTGTCCTGTGAATGACTGAGCAGTGCTCAGCCTGACTCATTTTTGTTACTGGAGCAGGACAAGAACAAAGCTGATGCTAAATACAGTACAATTTATACGGCACTCATAGTGGCGCATGTGTTAGTGAAGTTAATAATTTGTTTCAACCAGCTTTGTCTAAACAAACTATTTTAAAGTGAGCTGGAGTTAGGCTTTAAATCTGGGCACACACTAATAGAATTGAATTCCAATTTTTTTTAATTTAAGAACCTTTGTTCGATTTTTAAATTGCTCAAATCAACATTCTTTTTCGACACAATCCCAAGAAAATTCAAAGGAGCGGGATGAAAAATGTTCTTGAACAAATTAATATCTAACAGTAAATGTGGTTTTAATCCAGGAAAATTTCATTAATTCCAAAATAAAGGACTTAAAAGTGGCAAAATGTGAAAAGCAAACCAAATATTGAACTACTTTTGATTAACGTTGAAGCGATTGTTTGAAAATCTACTAATGTATGGTCAGCTTAAAGGAGAAGTATGGCCAAACTTATTTTGGCTATACTTCTCCTGTGGGTCTTAGATCTGCACTCCTGTGAGCAAGATTAGGTTGACAGCAGGCTAGAGCCTTCTGTCAGCTGATATCACAGAGCCTGCCCAAGCTTTGCAGGGATCCCAACAACAATGTCCGGATACACCCAGATGCCTGACCGGGAGCTGGCTCTGCTTACTAAAGACCAAAAACTGATCAGCAGTCTTTGATCACTCGGATCTCAGTCTTAGAGATGGCGGGAGACAGATGCAGCTTTGGACTGATGCTGTATCCAACCAGGTGAGTATGACTGTTTATTTTTTTAAACACAAACTTATTTTTTAACTTAAAAACGCATTTTGCCTGTATTGCTGTTGGAGAGATTTCCCCTCATTTCCTGCCTAGGGAAAACATTTCTACCAGAAGGGAAGTGTCTACAATGGAGCCTACGATGGCTGTAGAATCTGACAGAAAGTCTTATCCATCCCTACTCTATCCAAAACTAAAAGTTAAAGAAAGAAAATGAACAGCTGGCGCTCTGGTCTACTGTAGTGGAGTCGGTGTGATAGGTGTATAAATAGCTAAAATGGTAAAAAGTCACTGTGAGCTTGGCACATGCTCTGAAACGCGTCATGTAATTCCTCTGATCTTGGTGACGTCACGCGGCAGACGCTGCGTTCCAGCTTGACACGCGGAGATCAGCCGGTCCCGGAAGACAGCAGCCGGCTTGTTCTGTCCTTCGTTTCCATCCACCGGCTTCGGTCATCTCTTCTCCCGGACCCTGGACTTTGGACTCCACCACCATCTATTGGATCAGATCGAGCCTACCATTTTGTACCCCATGTGAGTTGGTATATCTTGTGTGCCTGTTGTATTAAAAACTTACTGCATTTAGAGGCGCTTCGCCTGTTTGTTTTTTAAAACTAAAAGTTAAAAGCCCACAAATTACTGATCTGAGGTCTGTTTTTAGATTTATGCTTTTGTAAGGAAGGATAAATAGAGGTTTCATAATTGGACATCAAACATCAGTCATTATTCGGCTTTTTACATTTATAAAATGAAGAAATTAGTATTTTTACAGAGGACCAACAATAAGTTGCAAAATGATTCAGGCTGAAAAGGTCAAACATGTCTCAAATTATACCTTTTACAAACCTCAACAGTACCAGTTTACAAAACCACTTACTTTGTGTTTTCTTTAGCACAGTTTTAAAGCCATTGGCACATTTTTCATAACTGCTTAGAGAATATCGATCAGCAAACCTGCAAAATTAGTCATTAGAGATTATATCAACTTATTTTTTTACAGAAGCTGGAACAGAAAAAGCAATGCAGTTGGTCAAAATAGACCTTTTTCTCCTAAAGTCATTTTTTATATCACTGACAACACATGTGCTTAAAAATGCAGCCAAGTCATGAATCTGTGATTTTTATATTATCTCAATTTTGGTGTGAAGAGAAACTGACCAGATTAGCCCTAAGTTATTGATTGTCCCATCACTATTACCAACAAAATTACTTGGATTCTGCAAGGATAGACACTTATTTTTTGTTGTCACTTCCAGCCCTGCACTAAATCTTGTAAATAAAAACCACATGCTTTTAGGCTTTCCGTTTGCGATAACATTGTACACCTCTGAGAGCTGCGGAGAGCTGGGAAAGCAGTGCATTTAAAATTCTTCAATCAAGCCTGAGCAGATACATGATTTAAGTTAATATGAACTTAACCACTTCAGCCCCGGAAAATTTTACCCCCTTCCTGACCAGGCCCTATTTTGCGATTCGGCACTGCGTTACTTTAACGGACAGTTGCACGGTCGTGCAACACTGTACCCAAACAAAACGTACGTCCTTTTTTCCCACAAATAGAGCTTTCTTTTGGTGGTATTTGATCACCTGTGAGATTTTTATTTTTTGCGCTATAAACAAAAAAAGAGCGACAATTTTGAAAACAAAAAACAAAAAACAATATTTTTCACATTCTGCTGCAATAAAACATTCCCAAAAAATAAAATTTAAAAATCAAAATTTAACATTTTAGGCCAATTTGTTTTCTGCTACATATTTTCGGTTTGCACAAATGTTATCGGGTCTACTAACTACGGGAAAGATGTGTGTCATTTTTTTTGTTTTTTTACTAGTAATGGCGGTGATCTGCGTTTTTTTGCGGGACTGCGACATTGCGGCAGACAGATCAGACCCCTAACTGACATTTTTGACACTTTTGGGGGTACCAGTGACATTACTGCAGTAATCAGTGCTAAAAATATGCACTGTTACTGTAATAAGGGCATTGGCAGGGAAGGGGTTAACCCTGTGGGTGATCAAGGGGTTAAATGTGAGCCTAGGGGAGTGATTCTAACTGTGGGGGGCGTGGCTTCTGAGATGACCATAAAGACATGTGATCCTATATAGCAGGATCACATGAGCTCTGTGATCATCCCAGGGAGAAGCACGGTCGGCTGAGTTTGTTCCATTTAACCCCCCCAAACTATGATGTAATTTCTTCCTGTGTTTATTTCGTTTTATTTTTTTCATTGTCCTCTGACCACATCCCTTGCCGTAAGAATGATCGGTCCAAGGTCCTGCAGCCTCCTGCAAGACTCATGTAACATCTCCCAGGCACACAGAGTGTCTGGTGGTCATGCCTGGTTTGTCATTAGGAGCTGGCTGTCCGAACCCGCAAGAGGCAGCCAGCTATAGAAGACAAAGGTACCATGGGACTCAGGCTATCCCCCAAGCAGCAGGTGACAGCAGGACAATGATGGATCCACAGAATGGGTGAGCATTAAACAGGTAGGGCCCCATACAGGACCAACTAGGAGCAGTGAGTTACTCCCAGTATTTTTTATGCACTTCTAAATGTGAATGGAGGGCCCTAAACATGGTTACCACTTGGTAGAGCAATCAGCCCTCTCCAGCTGCAGCCTGCCATAGAATTTGACAGACTGTCTGCAGTGGGTTTTGACAATGCACCTGAAAACACGGGGAGGGGTGCCCTGCTCCTAGATAGCCTTGTATTCAAGGGGCCCAAGAAGGGGGGGAGGGCATTGGGGGAGTCAGGGTGCACTTTAAGATGGCCATACACTACTCGAAATTCAGATGATTCTTGTTGTTTGATGGTATCAGAAAGGTTTACAAGCAATAGAAAATATAAGGCTAAGAAAGCTCTCTTAACAGAAAATGAAGGTTGTTAACACACAACCACTCAACACGAGCTGGAATGATTCAAACTTTTCAGAGAAATGGAAAATATCTAAAAAAAACAAGCTAATTTCACCTTCAATGATCATCTTGAAGAAAAACAGGAAAAAGAAAATTATTGTTATTTGATATTTTGTCTTGGAAAGAAAGGCAGGGTCCTTGTCTGCAAAGGAGATCAAACAAATCAGTGCTCACTGCAAAAAATACAGTGCTTATGTTACCCCCGGAACAAACCCAAATTTCTCAGGATACATTTTTTGCAACAAAGGGCGAAGTCTAACAGAAAAAAATTGTGACAGTCTTAACATTATAAAGAAATTGTGTATTCAAAAAATGACAGAATTGTGTTTGGAACATACTCCTTCCAAGAAGTAATAAAAAAGGTACTTTTCTAACTCAAAGCAACTGATATTGTAAGAACCCATAAATCAACTTAGACACATTGAGAGCATGCTTATCCACCTGAGGATTTTAAACTCAGGAGATGTTCTAAAAATTTTAACAAAGTTTTTAGAAGGTATCTCTGATGTTCAGCTCCTTTTCCCTTGCCGCCCCATCCACCAATATTACCTGTAATTACCGGCTGTCAAGATGACAGCTAGGAATTGCTTTGTATTGTTTTATTGTATTTACCATGTGTTTCATATGAAGAACAAGGTGTGAACTTTGATCTGCATAAGATATCAGTTAAAAAAACCTTGCAAGCAAAACAAAATATATATGTATCCACTTCCATACCGGGCCAATTCTATATTTTTTTTTAGCAGAGGCCCTAGGGAATAAAATGACGGCTGTTGCAACTTTTTATGTCGCAGCAATTTTTCAAACACCTTTTTTTTTCATGAATAAAAAAAAAAAAAAACATGAAGTTAGCTCAATTTGTTTGTATAATTTGAAAGATGATGTTATGCTGGGTAAATAGGTAAATAGATACCTAACATGTCACACTTTAAAATTGCGCACACTCGTGGAATGGTGCCAAACTTCGGTACTTAAAAATCTTCATAGGCAATGCTTTAAACATTTTTACAAGTGACCTATTTAGCCCCGGTTCACACTAGGGTGACCTGTGAGGCGACCTGGTCGCCTCACAGGTCACCGCAGGTCGCCTCCCATAGGAAAGCTGCGGACCCGTTCTAATAGGAGCGACACAAGTCGCTCCGACCTAGAAAAAGGGTCCGGAGCTTCTTTGGGGCGACCAGGAGGCGACCGCTATAGACTTCAATGTTATGAAGTCCGTGGCGGCCGCTCCGAGGTCGCGGCGCGCTGCTCGCACCGCGATCTCGGAGGTCGCCCCTGAAAGTAGCGTCGCTCCTATGTGAACCGGCGCTTAGAGTTACAGAAGAGGTCTTGGGCAAGAATTGTTGCTCTCGTTTTAACGTTTGCAGCAATACCCCACATGTGTGGATTAAATGCCGCTTACATATGTGGGCGCAACATACGTATGCGTTCACTTCATTCAGATATCCCCACTCAAAGCCAAGGACGTCATCTGACGTACTGTGGTATGGAAGTGATCATATATATATATATATATATATATATATATATATATATATATATATATATATAGTGTTCCTGTAATCTCTTATTAACCCCTAGTTAACCCTCATTCGTCTTAATTAACCCCTTCCGCATATTCTCCACATAATTCTTCTTTTTTTTAACTATATTAATCCATTGTTGTTTTCATTTATTTTATTTATTTTTTTAGTGTTACAAAAAAAAGGGCAAAATTAAAAACTTTTTTATTTGCAATTTTTCTTACAAGAAACTTCGCTTTAGTGTCATTTTAAATGGGTCAAATTAGAGAATAAAATACATGTTTTTTTTTTTTTTTACAGTAAAACATTTTTTAAGTAACGCTGGTCAAAATAGAAAAAAAAAAAAAACATGTTTATATTTTTTAATGAATTTTAGTCTATAGATTACATAGAAACTAAAATATTTTTTGCAATATTTTTTGCCAAAAGAAAGTCTATTTATCCCCAAAAAACAATAAAATAATGTATATATTACTTTCTTATCTCCCTGCATGCAGAAGAGATGTGAACCCTGCTCACATATCCACAACACTGATAATATACCAATACTAAGAACACAGAAAGGGCACAGAATACAGGGTAATTTTTGCTGCACATCCTCAAATGTGGTGTACCTGATATTGTGTGCAAAAAGCCCTATAGGACTTTAATATGGGAGACAGGTCAAAAGCTTGACCAACAAATGAACCTTTATACATTCACAAGTAACAAGAACAAAGCAGATGTTCTGGTAGTGGCCTATTTCTGCATCAGAGGCCTAAATAATCTAAATATTATGCTACTGATAGGAAATTTCAATCACCGAAAGAGAGGCTAAAATGAGAATGTACAAATTAGCAAAAATTCAAAGGTCCAGAATGTGGTCTAAAAAAGAAAGGAATTTTTTGTGGTACTAAAATTTAAATGCAGTTTTTGACTGCAAGAAATAATCTTTCTTTAAAGTAGAACTATAGGCAAAACTATTTTATTTTTATTTTCGATAGAGTAAGGGAGGGTTATAACCCCTGCATGGTTTATTTTGGCCATCTTTGTCCCATTGGGTGATTTTTCTTTGCATCCTGTCCCATAGCCAAAACAGGAAGTGAGAGGAAATCCCTGAAAATTAAGGGAATCCCCAGGGGGACACTAGGTCACCAGAACTAATGTCCCCATAGGACGCTTACCCCTCTATTACTTTTCTGGGGACAACCCAAAATTTGGGATGTTCTTTTACTTTCACTTTTAATAATAATGGTAAAAAAGGACAAATTGAGAGAGCAAATCTCTCTCTCAGAGAGAACAATAAAAAGTGACAGATGTTTTAATCCCCCTTCAATCTATGCAAAACTAGAAAAAAAAAGTTTTGCAATTAGTTGCACATTAAGGCTTTGATCATGGGTATGTGGACATTACAAAAAGAGATCTTGCCCTCACTGAGGTGACACGTTTACTTGGACTTCTTACCTCCTAGTCAATTAGCCCAATAATACTCAGTTCTGATAACTATAGATTTATACTTATTACAATAACCATTACTTTTAAAATGGTCAGGATACATTTACAACATAGGGGCAGACAGTAGAGTTACAATACAATATAATACAGGAGGAATCAGAGGGCCCTGCTCATTAGACCTTACAATCTAGAAGGGAGGTCAAGTGATACAAAAGGTGATTACTGTGGGGGGTGAGCTGACAGAGAAAATTAAAGTACAATTGTTAGGTGTGGGCAGAATAGACTTCTCTGAAGAGGAGAGTTTTCAGGGATCATCTAAAAGCAAACAGAGTAGGAGATTTTCAGACAGATTGGAGTAGGGAGTACTAGAGGATGGGAGAGGCTCTGGAAAAGTCCTGGAGGTGAGCATGGGAGGAGGTGACAAGGGAGCTAGAGAGCAGGCGGTCTTGGGAGGAACGAAGAGAACGATTAGGTTGGTATTTTGAGACTAGGCTAATGATTTAGCTGTATTAAGAAAAATAGTGCAGCGCTAAAAATGTGTGAGTAAATGTGCACAAAGTAAAACGTGATCAATCAAACCAAAATGCAAAAAAATGCAAAAAATCAAAGTCCAGAATGTCCATAAAGTGTAAACTGTGACTTGAAAAAGGTGTTGACTCCAGAATGTGAAATAACTGCAACAAACGATAAATCCCACACCAAAGGAATAAAGGAATCAAGATGTGCTCACCAGATGGTATGGACCCAAAGTGCTGTACAGCAAATGGGTCATACACGCTGTATATGTAGATGTCCTTGGTACCGAATAGGCAGGAACCTCAGCAGCGTCTCTGGATCACAGGTGGTGATGAATATCTTCCAATCCGGTCCGCATGGGAATGCCTAGGAGTCCCCACTCATGGGATTGTGGAGAGGGATAAACCAAAAGGACACCATAGCATAATACCGTATGGGCAATTTATTGAAAGATAAAGGAATACACTTACAATTTCACAGGTCGTAAGAAGCATTCACAAAATATAGGCACTCATGATACTCCTAATGCCAATGATTTAGCTGGGGGCAGAGTTGTGGATGGCTTTGTATGTTGTTAGTATTTTGACAGAGAGATCAGGGGAAGGGGCAAGTGAGGATGGAAAAATTATGAGCTCGGTTTTGGACAGATTTAATTTGAGGAAGTGGTGTGACATCCAGACTATGTCTGTTAGTAAATTAGTGATAAGTGAGAAGACTGAGGGAATGAGCTGAGGGGTAGAAATATTCTGGTGTCGTTGGCGTAGAGATGGTATTGGAAACCATGGGAGACTATCAGCTGACCCAGGGATCAATAAGAGAGGTCCAAGAACAGAACCTTGGGGGACCCCAACAGAGAAAGGAAGAGGAGAGGAGGAAGTAGAATTGTAAGTAACGCAAAAGGTGCAGTTGGATAAGAAGAAAGAGTACCAATGAAGAGTACAGTCATGGAGACCAAAGGTGTGGAGTTTTTTTTAGGAGGAAGGGGTGATCAACTGTATCAAAGGCAGCAGAAAGGTCCAGGGGTAGGAGTGCAGAATAGTGTCTATTGGTTTTGGCTGTTAGTAAATTTTTTGTTAGTTTTAGGAGGGCAATTTCTGTGGAGTCTTGAGGGAGAAATTCAGACTGAAGGGGATCAAGAAGGTTATTATCGGCGGGGATGGTTGCTCAGTAGCATTCCATTAATGGTTGCTTTTTACTGCTTCTCTGGTGTATGGACATTTTAAAAGGACTCTTCCTCGAGGTGAGGATTGTGCTTGGACTACTTATCTTTGGGTTCATTACCCGAAAACACATAAAAAGGTATTTCTTATATAGCCTAACTCTTTACAAGAGCCTTTAACATGCAAGTGTGTCAAGAAACACAAATTGTATTCTTTAAATAATTATATTTCATTGCTCCTCTTTGTAACTGTGTATAAATACTGTAAATGGGTCTCAGAACCATTTTCTGAAATGCATAAAGCCCAAAGAAAAATCACTTAAACTCTAAACTTTCAGCAATAATTGATAGTATTACAGTGCAGTACTCTAATTGTATTACTATATGTTATGACACATTGATCCCCGAATAAGAGGCCCATAGTGAAAATCTAAACTTTGGCTTGGTCCATAAGCAGTATAAAGGCATGAGAGCTGAAGTATTTAAAACACACATAGTGAATAAAATAGCCAAAAGGGGGCATAAAAGAATACAGACGAAACTGTTCAAAACGTGGCAGATGTGAAAAAATTAGATATGTCAAAAATTCAAAGAACATTACCTATGCAAGGTGTAGTGCCTAAAAAATGTTCAGAATCCCAGAACTGCACAAACTGACTTATCACTTGAAACGACTTACCGACTTAAAACGGTTACTTTGAAATCCTAAACGAATTAACTAACAATCTGGTTTGTGCAAACTGCTTCAGACTTCTGGAAGGCAGATCAGAATTATTGGCAAAAAAAAAGTTACTCAAGATAGTGCTATACATTTTTTTTTTTAACTCGTCTTTATTTAAAAACTGTGTATATCAAGTGTACAATATACATGGAAAAATAGAAATAGCATAAAATGCATAGCATTGTCAATATATATCCATACAACAGTGATTAACAACACACAAAAGTGATCTACATGGAGCAGACACAAACAGCACACACAGGGGTACAAAACTACAAAGAATCACCTTATTGTTCATTAATTGGTGCTCACCCAGACCATCAATTTGTACAAGACGTACAACAATATAAAGCCATCCTTAGTCAGAGTAAGTTCAGGTATACAACATTCTGGCATCATCAAAACATGAATTCAAAACAAGAGCATATCAAGGGAGAAGATCAGCAATTAAATGAAGCAGCGAATAGCTAGCATCCTGAGAGTCTATCTAGGGGCCTCATACTTTAACCTTCCTAGCGGTATTCCCGAGCGTGACTCGGGGTTAGATTTTAGAGCCAAAAGCGGCAACCCCGAGCCATACTCGGGGTAGCGCTAGGAAGATTGCTGGATCCTGGAAGAGGTTTTACTTACCTTTTCTCCGGGATCCAGCGATGTATGCGGGCGGTATGCGGCAGCGGAGCTCCCTCCCGATCGTCTGCGAGCCCCGGCTTCCATCTCCGGCGACGTGACGTCCGCCGTGGGTGGAACCGGGGGCAAATTCAAATGTAAAACACACCAAACACACTGATATCATTCAAAATAAAATAAAATCACATTACATTGCCCCCCAGTGCCCTTTCCTGCAGTTTTACTGTACTTTTTATGTAAATATATGCATATATATACAGTATATATATATATATATATATATATATATATATACAGTATATGTATATATATATATATATATATATATATATATATATATATATATATATATATATATATATATATATGTGTATATATACGTATATATACGTATATGCGTATATACATATATACGTATATACAGTGGGTACGGAAAGTATTCAGACCCCCTTAAATTTTTCACTCTTTGTTATATTGCAGCCATTTGCTAAAATCATTTAAGTTCATTCTTCTTCCTCATGAATGTACACACAGCTCCCCATACTGACAGAAAAACACAGAATTGTTGACATTGTTGCAGATTTATTAAAAAAGAAAAACTGAAATATCACATGGTCCTAAGTATTCAGACCCTTTGCTGTGACACTCATATATTTAACTCAGGTGCTTTCCATTTCTTCTGATCATCCTTGAGATGGTTCTACACCTCCATTTGAGTCCAGCTGTGTTTGATTATACTGATTGGACTTGATTAGGAAAGCCACACACCTGTCTATATAAGACCTTCCAGATCACAATGCATGTCAGAGCAAATGAGAATCATGAGGTCAAAGGAACTGCCTGAAGAGCTCAGAGACAGAATTGTGGCAAGGCACAGATCTGGCCAAGGTTACAAAAAGATTTCTGCTGCACTTAAGTTTCCTAAGAGCACAGTGGCCTCCATAATCCTCAAATGGAAGACGTTTGGGACGACCAGAACCCTTCCTAGAGCTGGCCGTCCGGCCAAACTGAGCTATCGGGGGAGAAGAGCCTTGGTGAGAGAGGTAAAGAAGAACCCAAAGATCACTGTGGCTGAGCTCCAGAGATGCAGTCAGGAGATGGGAGAAATTTGTAGAAAGTCAACCATCACTGCAGCCCTCCACCAGTCGGGGCTTTATGGCAGAGTGGCCCGACGGAAGCCTCTCCTCAGTGTAAGACACATGAAAGCCCGCATGGAGTTTGCTAAAAAACACCTGAAGGACTCCAAGATGGTGAGAAATAAGATTCTCTGGTCTGATGAGACCAAAATAGAACTTTTTGGCCTTAATTCTAAGCGGTATGTGTGGAGAAAAGCAGGCACTGCTCATTACCTGTCCAATACAGTCCCAACAGTGAAGCATGGTGGTGGCAGCATCATGGTGTGGGGGTGTTTTTCAGCTGCAGGGACAGGACGACTGGTTGCAATCGAGGGAAAGATGAATGCGGCCAAGTACAGGGATATCCTGGACAAAAACCTTCTCCAGAGTGCTCTGGACCTCAGACTGGGCCGAAGGTTTACCTTCCAACAAGACAATGACCCTAAGCACACAGCTAAAATAACGAAGGAGTGGCTTCACAACAACTCCGTGACTGTTCTTGAATGGCCCAGCCAGAGCCCTGACTTAAACCCAATTGAGCATCTCTGGAGAGACCTAAAAATGGCTGTCCACCAACGTTTACCATCCAACCTGACAGAACTGGAGAGGATCTGCAAGGAGGAATGGCAGAGGATCCCCAAATCCAGGTGTGAAAGACTTGTTGCATCTTTCCCAAAAAGACTCCTGGCTGTATTAGATCAAAAGGGGGCTTCTGCTAAATACTGAGCAAAGGGTCTGAATACTTAGGACCATGTGATATTTCAGTTTTTCTTTTTTAATAAATCTGCAACAATGTCAACAATTCTGTGTTTTTCTGTCAGTATGGGGTGCTATGTGTACATTCATGAGGAAGAAGAATGAACTTAAATGATTTTAGCAAATGGTTGCAATATAACAAAGAGTGAAAAATTTAAGGGGGTCTGAATACTTTCCGTACCCACTGTATGTATATATATATATATATATATATATATATATATATATATATGTATATATATATATATATATATATATATATATATATATATATATATATATATATAAACATATATATATATATATATATATATATATATACAGTATATGTATATATATATATATATATATATATATATATATATATATATATATGTATATATACGTATATATACGTATATACGTATATACATATATACGTATATATGTATATATATATATATATATATATATATATATATATATATATATATATAAACATATATATATATATATATATATACGTAATTCTTGTGAATGAGCAGCCCAAACCAACCAATTGTATATATATATATAAATATATATATATATACATATATATATATATATATATAATATATGTATACATACATACATATATATATATATATATATATATATATATATATATATATATATATATATATATATATATATAATATAATAAATGTATACAGTTGGTTTGGGCTGCTCATTCACAAGAATTACATGCAAAATAATGGTACCGCTTTCAGCACCTAAAATCCAAAAGAATCATACCGCCAGGGAGGTTAAGGAATTTGTTAGGGCAACCTCACGCATCAAGTGCAATACATTTAACACACAAGGAATGAAAATAAGCTTTATTAGTCAGCATTTTAGGATTCAATTCTGGACAGCAAGTGTTCTAAAGGAAAATAGATGAATCATATGCAGGGCTGACATGGGCGGCAAGCAATGTGAATGGTATCTTTGTACCTGACATCACTTTTGAAGAACATGACTCTAGTTTAAAAGGTCCAATGAAATAGAGACAAAATATACCTAAACAGTAAGCAAAAAAAAAATGTAATATATTAAAGCTTTCCAGCCCTTAGATGAGGCGGTTGGATTAGTGTTCTTTTTTAGGCTAAGAGCATTTCCAGAAACTACAGAAAATAGCCATTAAAGGAATTTGATAGTCACAGTACACACTTTTACTTTATAACATCAGCATTGTAATAACAATACACACAATAGTTATTGTGGATAACCCAATATAAGATTGCTTGAAAAAAACAAATTTCATGCTGTGAGTGCTGCCTGTCTACTGTCCATCTCTTTGCAAACTTTCCTGGTTTCCCTGCATGCTTTGCAGGTTCTCCTCTGCAGTTCCTGTACTGACTCCGCCTCCTGAAACTCCTCCTCTCAGCACCTCTGTAGTTCAGAAGGCAGGCTCTGTGAAATGCGTGACACAGCAGTGCCTATCCACAGGGCATAGCGATTACATATACCAGAATTCAAAGAAAGAAATGTGTGAGGCTCTTCACAAAGTAAGTTTAGAAATTTCAAGATCATTCAAATGAATAAGAGTAGGCTAATAATTGAAATACAATGCAGAAATGAATATACAATTTTAAAGCTAAACTTCAGGAAAAGTAAAATTGCTCCCATGCATTGGGCCTGCATCTGCACTGAAAGGATTAATAGCTCGTGTATGGCTAGGGGACCAGGTAAATCAGTTTTACACTATCTTCTGATTCTGCAGGCATCTTTGTGCTGCTAGGCCAGTCCCCGACTCCCCATAACCTCTTCTTCCCTACCATTTAGGCCTATTGACATCTTCAAGGCTGATGCAGGGTCCATAGCTCTATATTAGATATGAGGATACTGAGGAACCACTGGAGCATGGGAGAGAGCTACCTGCTGTGGGAGCAGGAAATCAGGTAATCAAATAAAAGTACTTTTCCCAACCCCTAGACAGAAGCAAGCATGTGATAACCATAGCTACCTGTAGAGATGCAGTGAAGAAAAAAAGGTTAGACAGGAATTGTGTTATTTGCAGGTAGGGATGGGGGAACTGTTCAACCCAAGCATTCGTTTGGGCCGAGCATTTGCCTGTTCGGCCATTCACCGAACACTCGAATTCGCAGGGTGTTCGCCGAGTGTTCGTCCCGATGAACACCCTGCAATGCACTGAGCATTGCACAGCTTTGCCCAATCAGGGCGCAGTGTAAGCTGGTTGTGATGTCAGAAGGGGGCGGTGCCACCAGGTGACGTAGCCAGGTGCCCAGTCCCTTGCCTATATAAGAACTGTCAAACCGCAGAGTAGGCAGATGGCGGGACACCTCCCAGCGAGGCGAGAACATTTTAAATTTTTTCACAAAAGGAGGTGGGATCTGAGGGCCCCCTTGTTAAAGGGGGCTTCCAGATTCTGATAAGCCCCCCGCCCGCAGACCCCGACAACCACAGGCAAGGGTTGTTGGGAAGAGGCCCTTGTCCCAATCGTCGGCCCCCAACCCCAAAGCATTTACCCCCCATGTTGAGGGCATGTGGCCTAGTATTGTTCAGGGGGGCACTTGCTCATCCCCTCCCCTTTCCTGACCTGCCAGGCTGCATGCTCGGATGAGGGTCTGGTTGGGATTTTGGGGGGATCCCACTCCATTTTTTTTTTAATTTGGCTTAGGGTTCCCCTTAAAATCCCTACCAGACCCGAAAGCCTAGTATGGACTGGGGGGGAACGACTCTGTCTTCCCATTGTGCTCCTGCATTTTCACCCTTTAATATAGGCCTCTGATAGAGACCACTGGTAGCCTTTTTAACACACATTACATAGGCATGATCCACTGTTCTCACATTAGAAAACCAGCCTTAAAAATGGTTGCATCCCGTGTAAAGTCCAAAAAAAAAAACCCATTACATTTTGTGGGGGCTGAATCTTTATACTCAATATGGGTAATCTTCAAGGCTAACAGGCAAGGTATTGTCAAAAAGAGTATGGCGGACGTGTACTAATATAATATACTAAAAAAAATATAAAAACAAAAAATATAATGTACTAAAAAAAAAACCCATCAAGTCTTTGCTGTAAGCTGCATGTGATGTTATGGGACGATACTATTTTCACAGTCAGTGATAATGGATTCTGTCATCACATATTTTGGATGTGTAATTTAATCAATTAACATTTTACATTTTTTCTTGGCCTAAAAACAGCAGCTGGAAACAGTGCTAAGTAACAGGCAAAGTCCAGGTCACATCATTGGGATGTTCACCAGTCCCCATGTATAACGATCTCTACAGAAACACAGGGGGGTTAATTTACTAAAACTGGAGAGTGCAGAATCTGGTGCAGCTCTGCATAGAAACCAATCTGCTTCCAGTTTTTTTCTTCAAAGTCTAATAGAACTAGCTGAAGTTAGAAGCTGATTGGCTATCATGTACAGCTGCACCAGATTTCGCACTCTCCAGTTTTAGTAAATCGACCTCACTGAGTTTAAGTAAAAATCTCAGCAGAATAATGCTTTGACAAAATTAACTAATTGCCAATTCGAGAACTTTAGCATATTGTTAAATTAAAACAAGAAGTAACGCTTCAAGATGGTGCTTCCAAACATGGACCTCCTGTTGTGTTACTGCAAGATACCTACAGATGAAACACAGTCGGGAGAATTTACTAAAATTGGTACACATAGAATCTGGTACCAGAGTGATGGGAACTTGTACCAGAGTGATGGGAAGAGAAGAGTATGGAGAAGGAAAAGGAACTGCTCATGATCAAAAGCATACCACCTCATCAGTGAAGCATGGTGGTGGTAGTGTCATGGCGTGGGCATGTATGGCTGCCAATGGAACTGGTTCTCTTGTATTTATTGATGATGTGACTGCTGACAAAAGTAGCAGGATGAATTCTGAAGTGTTTCAGGCAATATTATCTGCTCATATTCAGCCAAATGTTTCAGAACTCATTGGGAGGTGCTTCACAATGCAGATGGACAATGACCCGAAGCATACTGTGAAAGAAAGTTTTTTAAGGGAAAGAAGTGGAATGGTTTGCAATGGCCAAGTCAATCACCTGACCTGAATCCGATTGAGCATGCATTTCACTTGCTGAAGACAAAACTGAAGGGAAAATGCTCCAAGAACAAGCAGGAACTGGAGACAGTTGCAGTAGAGGCCTGCAGAGCATCACCAGGGATGAAACCCAGCGTCTGGTGATATCTATGCGTTCCAGACTTCAGGCTGTAATTGACTGCAAAGGATTTGCAACCAAGTATTAAAAAGTTTGATATATGATTGTTAATCTGTCCCATTACTTTTGGTCCCTTAAAAAGTGGGAGGCACATATACAAACTGTTTTAATTCCTACACCGTTCACCTGATTTGGATGTAAATACCTGCAAATTAAAGCTGAAAGTCTGCAGTTATAGCACATCTTGTTTGTTTCATTTCAAATCCATTTTGGTGGTGTATAGAGCCAAAAAGATTAGAATTGTGTCGATGTCCCAATATTTATGGACCTGAATGTATTTACAGTATCTATAGGTAACTCTTATTAAAGGCTTACCTATAGGTAAAAGTTATAACAGTGGCAGGAGAAGGGAGATAGTGTGGTGACGTCACAACATGCAGGAGGAAGAGCCACCTCCCAGCTGAGGATGTGAGATTGCAATCAGCTGATTGGTTGGTGTGATCAGACTGGAGGATACTCTGATCTGCACTGCGCTCAGGACATTCTTTTTCTGGAATCCGATGTCAGAGGACTGGGACCGCAGAGGCTCCAACCTGACGGAGAAAACTGGTAGAGGCCGGGGGTGGGGGATGGGGACACCAGCCCAGCCCTGATGATGGGTACTGCCCCTTCCAGCAGGAAGCCCCACATGGTCTCTTGGAAGTGTCTCCACAGATCTGAAGACCCTGCCGCGTTCCGCACACACCAGCAGGAAACATGCCAGCGCCCCCGACAGGTCTGCGCTCTAGGCCGGCGCCTACCTTGCCTATAGGTAGCAACAGCCCTGGCAATACCATCATGACCAAAAATATGTAGCAGAATACATATTGGCCTAAATTGATGTAGAACTTAAATTTTTTTATGTTTTTTTTATTGGATGTGTTTTTTAGCAGAAAGTAAAAAATATAGTTTTTTAGTTGTAAATTGTCAGTTTTCTTTTTCTTAACCACTTCTGGACCAGAAGATTCTCCCCCTTAATGACCAGGCCATTTTTTGTGATTCGACACTGCATTAATTTAACTGACAATTGAATGGTCGTGCGACGCTGTACCGAAATAAAAATTATGTCCCTTTTTTCCCACAAATAGAGCTTTCTTTTGGTGGAATTTGATCACCTCTGCAATTTTAATTTTTTTGTGCTATGAACAAAAGAAGAGCGATAATTCTGAAAAAAAAATAAAATATTTTTACTTTCTGCTTTATAACTTTCACAATAAGGAAAAAAAAAAAAAAAACAAATACATGTTTTCACCATTTTAGGCCAATTTGTATTCTGCTACATATTTTTGGTAAAAAAATCCCAATAAGTGTATTTTATTGGTTTGCGCAAAAGTTATCACGTCTACTAACTAGGGGAAAAAGTTATGTAATTTTTTTTTATTTTTTTAATAGTAATGGCAACATTCCGCGATTTTTAGCTGGAATGCGACATTGCGACGGACAGATCGGACCCCTAACTGACATCTTTTACACTTTTGGGGGGACCAGTGACATTACTACAGTAATCAGTACTAAGAATATGCACTGTTACTGTAATAATGACACTGGCAGGGAAGGGGTGATCAAAGGGTTAAATGTATGCCTAAGGGGTGTTTTATAGCTGGGGGGGGGGTTGGGCTTATGAAATCAACACAGGGACCTGTGTTCCTAATGTTGCAGAGTGCAATTGCTGGGTGCAGCAGAGTAGATTCAGATCAGACGTTGTGGAGTAACAGGAACTGGCTTCTTTATTGGAACATAACCACAAATAGCAAAGATGTCACCTTACATGGTAAGATAACCACAGACAGGAAAAAGTAATCAACGAGTAGAGTGCAAAGTACAGGAAATACAACATGTCATAGAAAATGCATAGCATATCACTGAGCATTAGCGACATCTAGTATCCTATTTGTGAACTGCAGTTAATAGGCTAAGCTTAAAGTCGTTGTATCCCCAACATCTAAATAGGAGGAACACAGGAGCCCTGTGATGATTGCTGAGAGAACAACGGTCTGCTGTGTTTACAACAGCAGACCGCCGTTCTCACTCCACGTGGAGCGATCACAGGTGCCTGGTGGCAATCACGGCGGCTGGCCCCGCGGATCAGCTTTTCTGCTGGCGAATAGGCATGTGCGCCCCCACGATCGTTCCCGCGGAGCCCTATATCTACGGTGGCTGGTTGGCAATTGGTTAAAGCACAAAAAATAAAACCCGCAAAGGTGATGGAATACCACCAAAGGAAAGCTCTATCTGTGGGAAAAATAGGACATACATTTTATTTGGGTACAGTGCCAAACGACCGCGCAATTGTCAGCTAAATTAACGCAGTGCCATATCGCAAAAAAATGGTCTGGTCATTTTGACCTTCTGGAGGTCAAGTGGTTAAACATGCCTTGACATCTACTGCCATTTATAATTGAAAGGAATACTTTGACATGGAATGTGTTAGACATTGGTCTTCAATGGAATTGAAAAGGTTTACTAAATTCTGATATTCCATTCCTAACATCCACAATCAAATAGATAGATTGAGAAAACTATTTGAAGTGTCAAAAATGTGCTCTCAAAGTCAAGAATACATCTATTGATGAGATGATATGACCACCAGCTCCTCTGAACATGAGCTGGTCAATGTGCTCTACTCTGCCTATGACAAGCTAGCAGCTGTAACCACAGGTCATTGCATCTGCCCTAGCCACAATACATAGAGGATTAAACAACAGATCAAAGCCCAATGCTTCAAAAGGACTGCAAGGCCATTAACTGCTTTAAATAGAGAAGGACAGGTCAGAATATAACAATCTAAAAGTACATGGTTGCCAAGTCCTGTAACTTCAAAATTACAAGCTTGTAGTTGATAGCTGGAGCACACAAAGGATGGTGGCGCGTATAGAAGGCTCTTGATCAAAACAAAAACATCGCTGCTGTCAGATGGATTTGACTGCAGAGTATTTTAATGTGTCCAGATAAATATGTCCGAATTTTACATTGTTACTGTACCAAATGTCTATTCCTTCCCATGATGATTTTTTTAAAAGTAAGAATCTGAGTTTCAGTATCTATGCAAATTAACAATGTACATGAACTATATGTCATCATTTTAGAATCCTTCAATTCATTTATTATTAGGTCCAGTGACCACTGCGTGCTGCAAATTTTATTTAGCTTATTTAACCACTTTACCACCGGAGGATTTTGCTGTCTTTTGTCCAGGCCACTTTTTGCGATTCGGCGCTGTGCGACTTTAACTGACAATTGCGCGGTTGTGCGACGCTGTACCCAAATGAAATTTACGTCCTTTTTTCCCACAAACAGAGCTTTCTTTTGGTGGTATTTGGTCACCTGTACGATTTTTACTTTTTGCGCTATAAACAAAAAAAGAGCGTTTATTTTGAAAAAATAACAATATTTTTAAAATTTTTTTATATGAAATCCCCCCCCCCCAAAAAAAATGTAAAAATCTAATTTTTTAAAAATTTTTTGCCAATTTCTTTTCTGCTACCTATGTTTGGTAAAAAAAAAAATCACAATAAGCGTATTTTGATTGGTTTGCGCAAAAGTTATTGCGTTTACTAACTAAGGGAAAGATTTTTGTCATTTTTGGTGTTTTTTTTTTTAACGAGTAATGGCGGCGATCTGCGATTTTTTTGCAGGACTGCGACATTGCGGCGGACAGATCGGACCCTTGACTGACATTTTTGACACTTTTGGGGGTACCAGTGACATTACTGCAGTAATCAGTGCTATATATGTTGCTTTAAAAATGACACTGGCAGGGAAGGAGTTAATTTTATTGGAGAGGGAGGGGTTAATGTATGCCTGGTGCTTTCTGACGTGTGTGGGGGGAGGTGACTGAGTGAGTCAGGAACAGATCGGATGTTCAGCTATGCTGAACACTGCGATCTGTCACTCCCTGTCACTTAGGAGATCCGCCCGCTCTGTTTACACAGGCGGGCGGATCTCCAAACTAGATTCCCCGATGATTGGGGAAGAGCAGCGGCTCCTCCCCTGGCCCGACTCCCGCTGTGAATGAAAACAGTGGGAGCACGCCACCTACAGGGGGAGGAGTCCAGCGACGTAGTACTACGTCGCTGACGATAACTAACCACTTTGCCGCAGTACGCTCAATGTGAGCGGTCGGCAAGTGGTTAAGTAAATATTTTAACCACTTGCTGACCGTATACTGTATATAGACATCAGCAAGCTGGCTCTCCCAGGCAAAACCACGTATCGGTACATCATTTGCATGGGAGGACCTAGTTAAGTAGCTGAGGACATTAGGGTTTCCTAGGGCTGCAATGAGTGCAAGCACCCGTTGCTTCCTTAGCAACCAAGGACAATGAGATGCCGTTATATATATAGAAGTGGTAGAGATATTTAGCCCAAACAGCTCAATTTCATTCAGAACCAAAGTTGGGACTGAGTCGTCAGCTCTTCCCTAGTCAAAGGTTTTGTAATCCTATAGATAGCATACCCTTATAGATAGCATAATAAGGTGAATCTGAAAATGTGTAGGGTAACTGAAGCAACCAGGTAACTGCTTGTATGAACACCTCTATGAATTAAATGATAGACTGAAGAACAGGTGCTGGGAGTCCATTTATAATAGAGAGTGAAAATTGGTATCCTACGGAGTTCTCTCTGCTTAGTGAACAGAAGAGGCAGTTATGTGATTTTGACAGGTTCTATAACTAGGTTCTCCTCCCAGTTTTTTTTCAACATTATTTTTAGTACATTCCACCAATTTCAGACTCCTAAAGCCAGCACAATGCACATTTGTAAAACATGCCACTGGACTTCATAAATGTGTGCAACTTTTTATGTATTTCTTTTTTTTTTTAAAGCAACGTATGGCCATGTGCCAGTATACCACTGTTTTTTTTTTTTTTAAAGGACCCCTTGATTTTATTTTATAAGAGAACTCTTTTAACTGTATTGATCTGAATATTACAAATTTGTCTGAAGTTTTACATGAACAACGCAAAAATACCTGTAGCCCTTTTAAAAGGAGTTATTAAATGTGCTAATAATTCAGAATTTCAGATAGACCTAAAATATGTTGTTTAAAGATTTCAAGGTAACAGCTTTCAGATGCCAGTCAATCACTTTGAAAATGAAGCATAAAAGCCTGTAGGCTATGCAGTGTCATATGTACTAAGGGACAAGATGAGAAAAGCACTGCACAAAAGATGTTTATTCTGACAGGTGAAGAGGGATTACTTGGATCATATACAGAATGTGCTAAAATAGGACGCAGAGCAATTGTGTGACTATGAATGATTTTAAAGGACATTTGTTGAATTTTATTCTAGCTTTTATATATGCATCAGTGTGTTTAAGACATGTTTGGTCTGGCATATAAGGCTTTATGATAGACACATGTGTCATAAAAAGTCATTCTATGCATTTTACATAATCTCTAGGGGTAGAAAAAGGGAAGATGTGTTTTTATGACAATACACTCATCAAAACTAGATTTACAGTATAATAAAGAAAAGCATGTTCCAAACGGTGCAAAAGATGATTATCCTGTAAGAGGGGCAGATTTGTTTAAGCATGATTGTGAATTATTTGTATCCAGGAGAGAACAAGAAAGAGCACATTATATTCCATCACTAACTATGTATTGTGGAAGAATCATAAGCCTGTTGTATATGGTGTTGCTTCATAGTGTTTGTATATTACTTTGACAGGTTAGAGCGTGGGAGAGTTAGATGTGTTCCAGCTGACAATTAATATTTCAGAATAGCAAACTCTTCCATATCCTTTATAACTACCAAATACAAAGGGGCTGGTACGCAGTTGTCATGGGCATCCACAGAACTTTTTTCACGGGGGGGCATCATTTTAGGGTCACCCATGCTCCGCCCTTTTTTGGCAATGTCATTATGGGGAGGGGCTTCGTCATTATCACATAAAGCGCAAGGATGCTTTCTTAGGTCTTGTTTTAATTTATGTTTTCAGGGCAGTAAAAACGCATAGCTGAGCCATGTTTATCACAACTCAAGCACTCCCCCTTATGCTACAAAGCACCGCCACCATAGTATGTAGTACGGCAGTGGCAGCTGAGGGTTAACATCGACTTAACAGGGGGGCCAGGCCCAGTACAGGAGGACCGATTGTACTTGCTTATCAGCGGCCCTGGGTGGGTGACTTGTATGCATGGCGACAAGAGCAGGCGACTGATAGGCAGGTGCAATGGCAAAAGCAGGTGATTGGTGTGCAGGAGCAGTGATGAAAGCAATATAAGGGGGGAGTGGAAATCAGGTACAGTGATGAGATCATGAGAACAGTAGGACAAGAATTGGGGTCTGGTGAGGTGGTGGAGGGATGATCATGACCAGGATGGGCAGGCCGCAGGCTTGATACAGACAGGGAGGGACATATCTTTTCACACCACTCCCCTCCCATCACCACTCTTTCACTACCACATACTGTATATGTGGTAGTGAAAGAGTGGTGATGGGAGGGAGGGTGGTATGAAAAGATGGTAGTAAAGATTGAGGCAGGGCAGCAAATGTGCAGGTGCACATGCAGCATTGGGAGTAAGGAGAAGCTCCTAACTCCTCCTGCCTCTGATGCATAACCACCAATATCCCTAGGATGAGCACCAATATTCCTATTATTAATATCCTTCTCTTTTAATCAAAATCAACCAAATCAACCAAAATCTTACTTCTTTTTTAAGTTTTCAGATGTGTGTCCCACTTCCGGCTGCCTATCTCCTCCAGGCTCCGCTCCTCCGTGGGCCACGGCTCCGCCCCTCCTGACTGACATCAGCAGGGAATCTTCAGCCTGGCCCGCCCCCTGCAGCTGTCGGACCGGGAGCGGAGAGGACAGAGGAGGGAGCCGAAGGATCACTTGGAGAACATCTGCGAAGCGGTGCTCTGAACACTTGTACGGCTAAGAACTGCTAGTTTTTTAAACACAGACACAGTGACAGGGGCACCGTCCACACACTGTGGATTATTAAACAGACAGGACTTTAATGGGGAAGTAAATTGAGATTCCAGGGGGCACTAGCCCCCCCTTGCCCCCCCCCCCCCCATGGCAATAGTATAAAATAAGGCCTGGTTTTCACAAAAGGCAGAACTTAAAGCGTAACTCACAAAAAAACATACCTCTCTGGGCGATCTATGTACATTGCACTGATTTTAACAAACTTTGTTGCAGATTCCTACCTTTTGTTAATCCTGAAAATGGAAGTAAACTTCCATCTTTAAGTTTTACCTATAGGTAAGCCTATAGTAAGGCACATTATGCCTTTGCTTTGCAGATACGAAAAAAAAAAGTGCAGCGGTTTGCAACTGCTTGAAGAAATCACAGTTTCTTCTCTTTGTCCCTCTGCAGAGTGAGTCTAATGGGAGGGGTTTCATAATTATCAATCAGCTGTTGCAGAATCAGGGCTCTAATAAGGAAAGTTGCAGGGTCTGCATCCCTTTAGACATAATTTCCTTTTGGGAGTATCTCATCAATATTTACATTTTTGTTGCAGAGGATGCCAAAAATCGGAAAGGAGTTTAAGGGTAGTAAGAATGGCACTGTTCTATTACTTATACATGTGTGATGCCCTTTAAATAAAATACATTTTAAATCTCCGGTGTTCAATGAATTTCCAGTTTGGTTTCTATACCTCAGTGTTATCAAACCTTATTCTTGAAATTTATACTGTTAATGAAATTTATAAAGTTGTTTTCTGCTACCTATTTTTGGTAAAATCGCAATAAGCGTATTTTGATTGGCTTGCGCAAAAGTTATCGCGTCTACTAACTACGGAAAGATTTATGTTCTTTTTATTGTTTTTTTTTTTACTAGTAATGGTGGCGATCTGCGATTTTTAGCGGGACTGCGACATTGCGGCAGACAGATCAGACCCCTGACATTACTACAGTAATCAGTGCTAACAATATGCATTGTTACTGTAATAATTCCATTGGCAGTGAAGGGGTATGCTTACGGGGGGGTTCTGTGACAGGGTATGTATGGGGGGGTTCTGTGACAGGCACAGACAGATCGCAGTTTCAGCTTAGCTGAAACTTCAGATCTGTCCCTGACTGTCTCACAGAAGATCCGCCTGCTTTGTTTACATAAGCAGGCGGGTCTTCTCTCCGTTTACCGGACGATCGGGGGAGGAAGGCGGCAATGGTGCACGCCGCCGAAACCACTTCCCCTCAAGTTACATAGTACTATGTGACTGGACCCAGGGGAGCCACACTGCCGCAGTAATATTAAGCGTTTAAAAAAAAGGAAGTCCGGGACTCAATGCATTCTACAGCTTCTGCTGGAAGTGATGCAATGATGCTGGAAGCTCCACCCTATGCGTTTCTTCACCACGGCGTCATCAGGCTCATCAATGGCTCCTGATAACATTGTGCTGACGAATCGTGTTTATTTGCTAATTTTCAAAGAGCACTGGTCACTTTAAAAAATTTTTGTTGTTTTTTTTTTTTTCAACTTTGAATAAGTAAGAGCACCTGTCACGTTATTAATTTGATTAACAGTATAAGTTTAAAGAATAAGGTTTGATAACACTGAGGTATAGAAACCAAATTGGAAATTAATTGAACACCAGGGATTTATATTTTATGTTATTTAAAGGGCACCACACATTTATAAGTAATATAACAGTGCCATACCTACTACTCTTAAACTTCTTTCATTCCAGGCTCTTCCCTAATAAGGTACAACTAATACAACTTAGGTACAACTTATACAACTAAGAACAGAGGTCATGTGATTACTTATACAAAAAGGTATTTTTGTTTTTTTAAATATACAAAAATGTTTTGCCATTCATTTCAATTTAAAATGTAATTTTATTCATTTGTGTCTGTGTAATTGCTTCAGATTTACACTTACTTCCTGTCTGGTGAAACCGTTGTCAGTAGAACAAGTGAAGCTATATTTCCCTAATATAGTATAAATACAGTATAAATTCCAACAGGTGCTTCAATCCTTACTTGCTCTATCCAAAACTATAAAAAAAGTTTTTGGCTTAACAAACAAAATTGAATATATATAGCATTTACATTTTTGCACAACTTATAAACGGGGAGATTCTTTATCTGAGCCTACTTTATAGAAAAACTTGCAACGTTCAATAGTATGTAATATACAGAGTATTGTGATCGGGAGTATGTCATGTAAAACCTAGTGCATATATTATATAATGATAATTAAAACTAAAATTAAATTAATCAGGAAGGCATATTTACATGCAACAGCACCTTGTCTATTTGCAAAATTATATGAAATACCACCATGTTACTGCTCCCAATCTTGGTGCCCTAGGGCAACCATGGGTGCAGTGTGTGTCAGCACAGTGGGCCTCCACCCTTCAGGGCCCATGTGCAGTGAACACGTTGCACCCCTGGATCATGTGCCCGAGGATAGGGTTGTGTATGAGTGGGCTAGGGCAGTATAGGCACAGGCTAGGGCAGTATAGCGACAGGCTAGTGTAGTATAAGGGAAGGCTAGGGCAGTATAGGGGTAGGATAGGGCAGTAGAAGGGCGGGCTAGGGCAGTATAGGGGCGGGCTAGGGCAGTATAGGGGCAGGCTAGGGTTGTAAATAGACAGGCAAGGGTAGTATATGGACAGGCTAGGGTAGTATATAGACAGGCTATGGCAGTATATGGACAGGCTAGGGTAGTATATGGACAGCCTAGGGTAGTATATAGACAGGCTAGAATAGTATATAGACAGGCTAGAGTAGTATATGGACAGGCTAGGATAGTATATAGACAGGCTAGGGTAGTATATAGACAGGCTAGAGTAGTATATAGACAGGCTAGGGTAGTATATGGACAGGCTAGGGCAGTATAGAGGCAGGCTAGGGTAGTATATAGACATGATATGGAAGTATAGGGATGGGCTAGGGTAGTATAGAGGCAGGCTAGGGTAATATAATGGCAAGCTAGTGCTGTATAGTAACTTTTTGAGCATGAGAGGTAATGCAACATTTATGCAGTCACTACTAGAAAAAATGATGGACACTCTTTGTGTCCTGTCACATGGAATTAACTTGTATTACTTGCTCTGTTGCTCTCTCCCAGTGCTCCCACAGTCTTCAGTGCCTAGCCACGGGCATGCACCAGAGCAGAGGAAGGTGAGCCGGGAGCAAGGCTGGCTGCACCCCCTCCTCCAGTTTCACCCAATAGAAATGAAAGCCTTGCTAACTGTGCCCGAACATCAGTTGCGGCGGAGCCGGTGGGGAGGAGATCTTTCATTGCTCTCTGTGTCCTGTGGGTACCCCGCCTCCGGAAGTACACACAGCTGAGCTTTTCATGTGTGCTTGGGTGTTAAAAAGCCACCCTCGGGCCCGGCAACTATAAGTATGCGCGTTGAGGGCAGCATGGCAGCCTTTTCCAGGGCAGCGGAGTGGCCACCCCTGGATGACACACAAAACTGCTGAAAAAAAAATCTTGGGTGTCAGTTTGCCACCCCTCTAAAAGTGCCGCCTGGGTCCAATGGACCCAGTGGTACCCGTTGTAGGGTCGGCCCTGCTGTGGTAAATGGTATATAGGAAACTGCAATTACATAAGTATGTAACATTCAATAGTAAAAATCTGATGGTCAGGAGTATGTAATGTGCATATTATGCAATATAATCCTGACTGCTGCACTTTGTATGCTGTGCCACATGTGGCAGACTCCTAATTGCTGAATTCCCAGCTGGCAGAGTGCAGAGGTCAAGAATACTCTAAACACACAGCAAAGAGTGCTAGCATTCAAGCAAAGTTTCCCGCAAACAAAAAAAAGTCTGCTTTACCAATTAACCCCTACCTAGACAAAAAAATAAAAATTCTGCTCCCTGGCAAAAATCTTCCCCCAAGCTAAAAACCTTCCTCCCTTCCAAAAATCGTGCTCACTTTCAATCCAACAAGCAAAAGTCTTCCCCAGAAAAAAAAACCCTCCCCCCAAAAAATCCCCCTAAAAAACACTATCTACCCCTCACCCCTGCACTCCTCATCCTTCAGCACCTATCACCAATATACTTCTGCATGCTTCTGCCACCACTGTGGCCCCACACATTTCTGTCAGCACTGTACCCCCACACTTCAATGCACCCCCTGAAAACTTCTGCCATCCCTGTACCATCCCAATATCTCTCCACCCCACATACCTCTTTCACCACTGTACCCCTGAAGACCTGTACAATTATCTACCCCACCCACACTGCTGCAGTCTCCCCCCCCCCCCCACACACACACACATCCATTCTACCACTGCATCTTCTGCACACTACTGTACTCCCCACACACCTCTGCTCCATTCTCCTAGCAATTATTTGTCCCCATTACCTCTCCACACCACTGTAGCCACTCCTCCCCTACACACCTCTGTTACTATGACACCCTCTGCACATTTCTGTAATTTCACAAGTGCACCCCCCCCCCCCAGCATACCTCTGTTTACACTGCATCTGCACCACTGGAGCCCCCACTCGTTTAGTGTCATTGCACACCTGTTTCACTACTGCTCCCTTCTACCCTCACACACCTCTGGCTCCACTGCGTGCCTCCCACCTCTGCTGCCACTGCAACCCCCACAAACCTGTGCCACCACTGCACACCTGTCACCACTGCTCCCTCCAACTTTGCCACTACTACACACCTCTGTCACCACTGTATCTGTATATTCACCAACAGGTCAAGGAGCAAATTTCAGACATAAGAATTAAACTGACAAGGGTATTACAACTTATAAGGTTGTAGTGGTATTATGAATTAGATAGTCAAACCACCGACAAATTAACTGAGGTTAATAGCACTTACTTCTTATGATATCATCCGCCTAAATGCATGTTATACGTGACCTGCTACAAATGTTTATGTTCTGTTCTGATATAATGACGTTTGAACCTGAAATGTTCCTTTTTTCTTTGATTATTATTTTGGTTCTTGTATATTGTAAAACTTAATAAAAATTATTGAAAGAAAAAGGAGCAAATTTCAGGGTGGGCAGGGCATCCGCAAGTATTTTTCGGTGGGTGGGGAAGGCACGTCAGTAGTAGCTGGCAATTGAAAAAAAAGGGAACGTTTTTTTGTAAAAACTAAGTTTTTCTTTATAAGGATAGTCCACCCATAAGCTATATAACAGTACACTAAATCTGTTGCTGTCTTCTTATTTATACTTTCAGAACCTCTAGTAGTGGTAGTGAGATTTCCTTATAATAGCATAAAGCACATGGGTTAACTTACAAATTCTGGTGCACAAGTGCCAGAGTTCCTGTGAAATATAAGAAACCAGCAGTTTATTCAAATCTAATACAAGAGAACTTAATAGAATGGCTCTCTAGGCAGGGTAGCATATCACATCTGTCCTATAGTATAGCCTGAACTCCAGAGTTGCATACTAATGCATTAAAAAGTGTATGTGTTAAAATATTTTAGATACATTTTGAAGTAGTCCATTAGGAATGAGAGAAAAATTGGCCTGACTGAGAACAATGTTTTGTGTGCTCTTGTATGTTCAGATGAGGAATTTCAATAATATACTGTATATTGTCACCATAACATTGTGACAGTGCTCTCAGCACATAGTGCCCGCAGTCAGTGAAGAAGTCAAATGGCCTTTAATGTCCAACATGTTTATTACGACTTGGAGTCCATCAAAAGATTACTAGGTGCTGAAGTACATCTTTGTTTAATACTGTCACTGGGAGAAGCACATATTTAACTTAATTTAGCCCATTTATATCCATGGGTGGTTTTATTCCATCACCAGGCTGGGTTTTTATCTATACTGATCCCGTAAATCAAGAAAAAGTGAGCTTCTTTTCACTTTATTGCCGGAATTCACTCCCATGTCATTTTCTCATAACACATTACTGAAATGCATTGCTGAAAATGGATTAAATGTGCCTTTCCATTTCATTTTATATTTTTAAACCATAAATAAATGCCATTGCAAAGTAAATTCTGCAAGTCATAAATTACATATTTAATATAGCAAATGTTATTCCCATATTGGTTTGCAGACTCGGTAAGCCAGTTTTGAAGGAATTGTTTCAAATTTTAGAATGTTTAACATTCATCAGAATAAGTCTGCAGCTATTTTGAGTAATGCATTTCAATTGAATGAACACATCTCCTGTTTCTATCAGTTAAACAATCATTCCTGAATATTCAAATCTAATTACACATTTCAGCTGTGTGTTGAGCTGATGTTTTGTAGAGAGTCTAATTTCTCAGCTTCACTATGACTTAGCTATAGATTCCAAGCACAGTGACCTGAGGAGACGCACATCTCCGCCACTGTGACAGCTTCTTTTCTTTGCTGTGTCAGTCTTTGGAAGATCTTGTCCAAACACAGAAGATTAACATGGCACGTCATCCCTGGTGGTTAGATTTTGAAGACCCTGTCATAATCCAAGACATATTAATATCTCTATACAGTGACGTAGATAAAGGTCTGTAGGCTCTGATGTGAAACTTGGGTTCCCTGTCATCTCCTCAATAGCTACCACAGTGCACAAAAAATGAAATACCTTGTTCTTTTGTAAAGAAACCTTTTAGCAGACATTAAACCCATCCTTGTACCTTCACTCTCACATATGCATCATTATTAGCTGCAATCCCTCCCAGCATCTATATCTATTACAGCGTGCTCAGTTAAATGTTAGATCTCAGTTATCAAAGTGTTAAAGTAAGTGTAAATCTGTTTTTTAATTGCTATCAATCAGATTCAAAGCTGGACCAGAATATGAAAATGAGAAACTGAATAACTGCTACAAGCTTGTGCAAACTTCTCCTTAAACAATATGATAGATGAGGTATATTTTAAGGAATAAAATCAAATTAATATCTTAAAATCCACTCTGATCACTCTTTTCCTGGTCTGCTCTTGTTTGATTCACTGGCTTTGCTGATTCACCAGTAATTAAAATGATCACATTATTTCTTTATTTTTGTAGATTTTGTTGCAATTTCAATGAGATCTGTAGTTTTCCTCTGTAAAAATATAGGTATACAAGCCGTCTCAAAGCACCAACCAATTTTCCATGACAGCAGGAAAACCAGTAAAGGTCTTGCTTGCCTTGTTATCACAGTGTGTGAATAGTGAAAGGCAATCACAAAATGTAATTCTTAACTCCAGACTTGGAATCTTCCTTTGGTTTAGACCAATAACAACATCACAAGTCCTCTCCACCATCTTCTGCTTCTGGTGGCGGTAATATCCTGAATGCTGCATAAGTTACTGACATGGCACTGTTCTCTGCAGTATCCTTCTTTGAGTTCAGGATGGGGGAATGAGTCCTTGTAACCCTGGGCTCATAGAAAGTGGGTTGAATGATGCTGTATATTATTCAGCCTTAACCTCTTGCCGACCGCCGCACGACTATTTACGTCGGCAGTCAGCCCCTCACAGGCAAAGCGACGTAGTACTACGTCGCTAGCCTGTAAGGCTCTAGGGGGCAAGCGTGCGCCGCTGGAGGCGCGCTCCCGCCCCCGATCGTTCACGGACCCCCCCGCGCATGTGAGCGGCGGACCCAATGTCCGCCGGTCACTTGCGATCGTCCAGTACAGCGGGAGAAAGGCAGGCGGCTAATGTAAACAAAGCCGCCTGTCATTCTCCCCTGTGTAAGAACAAAGATCATACGGTCCTGCTATGCAGGATCATATTTCTCTGCAGTTACACAAACAGCCACATCCAATAACAGTAAGAAGCACGCCCCTAGGGACACACTTAACCCCTCCTTCTCAAATAAAGTTAACCTCTTCCCTGCCAGTGTAATTTTTACAGTAACAGTGCATATTTTTAGCACTGATTACTGTAGTAATGTCACTGGTACCCCCAAAAGTGTCAAAAATGTCAGTCAAGGGTCCGATCTGTCCGACGCAATGTCGCAGTCTCGCAAAATAAATCTCAGATCACCGCCATTACTCTTTAAAAAAAGAAAACAACAAAAATGACAAAAATCTTTCCCTTAGTTAGTAAACGCAACAACTTTTGCGCAAACCAATCATAATACGCTTATTGCGATTTTTTTCACCAAAAATATGTAGCAGAAAACAAATTGGCCTAAAATGTTAAAAAAATTAGATTTTTGCATTTTTTGGGGGGGGAATTTCATATAAAAAAATGTGAAAAATATTGTTATTTTTGCAAAATTGTTGCCCTCTTTTTGTTTATAGCGCATGATTAAAATATTGCACAGGTGATCAAATATCACCAAAAGAAAGCTCTGTTTGTGGGAAAAAAAGGATGTCAATTTCATTTGGGTACAGCGTCGCACGACTGCGCAATTGTCCGTTAAAGTCAAGCAGTGCCGAATCGCAAAATAGGCCCTGGTCAGGAAGGGGGTAAAATCTTCCGGGGCTTAAGTGGTTAAAGAGGACAGGAGTTGGATTCCTGTAAGTCTGTGATGGACAGCACCAGACCGAAGAGATTGCAACTAGAGCTGTCTTTTTATTCTGAAGGACTGTTGGGAAGAACTTTATTTCGTGCTGGATTTGGCCTTCAAAATGCAGCATTTAAAGTAAAGAGAAACCTTTTGTTAAAAACACTTAAAAGAAACCTCTTACAATAGAAATATAGAAGCTACCATGCTGAGGTATGTTAGAAGGTGGATGCTCTAGGGCTGTCATTTTCTACCTGGTTCCCTACTTGTTAAAAAGTCCACTTGGAACAAACATCTACATTTCAGGGTTTCTGACATCTGATATTCACATGTTTTTTCCAGGTCAGTGACTCACCAAGTAGTGAACAAAGGACAAAATTACTATCTTGGAACTTCCATCTTCAAAAAAATCAGCAATGGTAGCTCTCATGTCAATTTATCCTGCAAGGTTTCTTGCAAAGATCCAATAAGGGTCTCCTGCAACTCAATTTTGCACCAAGATCTTTTGTACTTTAAATCAAAACAATCAATGATTACCTTTAAAGGAGCAATGTGAATTAAACACTTGAGAGCAGAACATTTGACACTCAGAATAAAAGAGGTTTTGTTTATTTTACAATGCACTGAAGACAAGAACAGCAGCTGCATAGCAGTAATATATACCACACAATTATACCGGTTACATACGTGGGTTATACATACTATCCCCCTAGTTATTAACCATTTGTTCAATAATTCTTAATGGGTCATTAGATGAATTTTGATATACAGTATGGTCATAATAACATTAATCATATCATAAAGAAATTTGCAGGTCCTGTGTAATTCAGACAAAGTTAAAGCATAAGTGCCTTTATAAACAAAGTGCACGTATCCTTTTTGTCCCAAGCCCTTCTCCAATGGCACTTTTCCACTGCAAGTACTGGCTCGGCTCCACTCGGCCCTGCTTGGCTCTGTTGGTTTTCCACTGCATGGTACCGGATGGTACGGTGTTGGAACGGTTTGGTACGGTTCGGCGCGGTTTGCTTTTCCACTAAAGTAAAGTGGGTGGGATAACAATGATTCTCTGACCAATCAGTGGCTAGTAGTGACAAACAGTCAAGGCTGCATGCAAAGGATTGTGGCCCTGTTGGAACCACAACTGAGGTAGTACTGTTTAAGCGAACCGTACTGTTCGGTTCCATGTAGTGGAAAAGCGCCACCGTACCACACCGAACCGTTCCTACACTGTACCATGCAGTACCAGCAGTGGAAAAGCACAAAAGCGAGCCGAACCGTTCGGTTCCATGCAGTGGAAAAGAGCCACAAATGTACACTTACACTCATCCTGTGACATCAGCTTATGGCTAGGTTTACATCCTTCACCAAAAATCGTATAAGGATGGCCCAAAAGAAGGCTGTATGAAACTACTGCATAAGTGTAGTCAATGCAGAGGTGGCTATTCTTGTGGAGAGAGTAGAGAATTTTAGATCAGGCAACCAAAATGATGTGCACTTTGTTTGAAAGTGCACTATTTCTTTATTTCTAGAAATTCCCAGTTAAACATTTTGAAAGAAGAGCACAAAAATACAAGTGTACTGGGCATGTCTCTGAGAAGTACAGCTGTGACCAGGCTTTTGGCATTCAAAAATGTATATATTTTTATCTACTGCATAAGCATAGTCAATGCGGAAGTGGCTATTCTTGTGGAGAGAGTGGAGTATTTTACGTCAGGCAACCAAAAATGATGTGCACTTTGTTTGAAAGTGCACTCATTCTTTAAGTTCTAGAAATTCCCAGTGAAATATTTTGAAATACACTGGGCATGTCTCTGCAAAGTACAACTGTGATCAGGCTATAAGCATTAAAAAAAATTACATATTTTTGAAAAGAGAGAGTCTTAAAAAGCCACTACTAACCTCTGAACCTGCAAATACGGTGGATAAATGTATCCTCAAAGTTCACAAAACTGTGCACTTTTATGTTGGGAGGTATGTACTGCTGGGAAGGGGGCAAAACAAATTACTGAGAGAAAATAAAAGTGTTATTGCTATAAATATAAGCATGCATTATCCTGTAGAATTGTATATGCAGCTGCACTTATTGTAACTCACCACTCTTTTTTATCCTGTAAATCTCTAGTTTCTGGAGTTCATGAAGGAATTGCTTCTATTATTGTTTCATTTCATGAATTCTTAAACAACCAGATCATTTAAAATTCATGGCTGTGTTATAAAGGGATAGGTTTAGTAAAACTACAGGATAATTAGGGGAGTATAGAATACATCTGGCACATTGAAAATGAAAAATTATAATAGTCCTAATTACAGAAGATGACTACAAAGTCCAAGTCCAGCTTTTGTTCATGAAGTGCTGATTCATAACCTTAGATGTCACTGAGCTTTTATTTAGCGACTCTATTTGCCTTGGGAAGGCTGTGTTATGTCTGAAGCCAAGGCTGAGACTATGTCCAAGACTGATACTTATTGTGACATGTCTATGTCTGCCAAATTGAGAAATATGCAAAATAGTTATTTGCCTTTGAGTGAGGATGATCATTTAGATGTATAAGTTATGTGTGCACAGGAACTAGAATGCTAAGGACACGTTCAGTATAATAACACAGGCCAGGCTGCATCTTAAAACATTATGGTCAAAAGAATAAAAGGAGTAAGTTCCTTCTTAAAACTGAATCTGTTCACTTGTCTCGTGCTGAAGCATAGCATTACCTCATAAAAACAAAGTATAGAGTAATAAGGCTAATGTTGTAATATCACTTGTTAACTTACCTCTATCCTACTGATCCCCAATTTTTATGCTCTCCAAAAGGCACCCTGGATTTAGCACCTTTTAATAATATATACATAATATTTAATAATTAACATCATGCACTTTTATTGATTTCCAAGGGCAGAAAAAAAAATGATGGACTGGAATGAGAAGTGCATGGCATGGAACTCACGGGATAGGTTATATATTTATATTGATTTCCAAGGGCAGAAAAAAAATGATGGACTGGAATGAGAAGTGCATGGCATGGAACTAACAGGATAGGTTATATATTGATATTAATTTCCAAGGGCAGAAAAAGATGATGGGCTAGAATCAGAAGTGCATGGTTAGGAATACGGTGAAAGACAGAAGAATGGAAGCATATAGTTAGATTATATGCCATTTGGCCCAGTTTCAGCCAGGCTATCAGATATAAAACTGACTTTGGTAGCTGTGTCCAAAAAGGGCAGGCAGAGGTCAGAGGGCAATGGACTAGTAACACTATTGCCTGTGGACTCCCTGTAGCTCATCTTTCCCTCATTACTGACTTACCATGTCTTGTTCTGTACTGTTTCCATGCTGTCTCTGTGTGGAGGCAGCCATCTTGGTAGAGTCAAGGCTTTGCTTCCTAAAGTCTCCAGAAAGAAAGAAAGTGAGCAATATTTCAAATTTTACTACAGATCTTAAACTACATATTTACAGCTGTGCGGCTGATAGGAAGTGGATGTCTAGGCACCCTCACATATCAAGAAGTGCACTGCTATTTTTCTGAAGACATGCATTGCAAAATGTACCCTTTCAGGGTGCTGATTAGGCACAATAAACATTCCTAGATGTTCCCTATAATAAAGCAAATTTTCCTTTTTTAAATTCCATAAACTTTACATGTTTGCTCTTAAATGTAAAAAAAAAAAAAAAAAGTCCAGGTGACCCAGCACATTTCTGTGTGAACCACTTCCCTATGCATATCAGCTCTTGTTGACCAATCCCTGTATGGTAAAAGAAACTGTAGTACATAGGTCTACTCATTTTACTTTTTCCTGCAAAAATCTTTTGATTACAGAATAAAGGCAAAATAGAATATATATACTGTATTTTCTGGCGTATAAGACTACTTTTGAACCTCAAAAAAATCCCCCAAAAATGGGGGGGTCGTCTTATGCGCCGAGTATAATATCTCCAAGGTAACCTAAGTATAAGTATTACCGGTAGATGAAAATTAGGGGGGGTCGTCTTATACGCCCAGTCGTCTTATACGCCGGAAAATATGGTACTTCTATCACTCTTTAATATATCAAAACTGGAAAATACATTTTTTTTTTGGTCATTGTTGTTGAATCTTCTTATATTTAATCCTTTGTTACTAGATTTTTGGATTAAACCATCCGAATGATCATTTTAGTAATCTTACCACACCAGACATCTCATATGTATCAATAAGAATCAAAAATGTACACATTCACCCCAGTCAACTCCTGGTTATATCTTGTTTTGTATTTTGCTAAGATTTAGAAACTCAAATTTTTAGTTTTACATCTTTGTATTCTGCAGATGTATTTTATCATGTATCTGTATTTCTCAACAGTGACGGAGAACCGTGGGATATTAGACAGCGTACAGAGATTTTCCTTGCTTCCAACCTACCTACCAGTGACTTACACCATTCATCAGAGTGATGTTTTCTTCTTCCTAAAGGAAGCCAACCAGGATATCATGAGAAATTCCAGCCTGCAGTCACGAGTTGAGTCTTTTATCATTTATAAAGCCAAAAAACAACCTGTCATGAATGCCACATATGGACCATTTTTTGTTGAACAAGAAGTGCCACAAGATTTACTTTTTATTCCCAATCATTTTGGATTTACAGACAAATTTACATTTAATTGGAAGATCAAAGCATATATTCTGAAGGATAAAATTTTTCGGACTAAACCCAAAGTTCAGATATTGTTTTATATTGTAGGGAGAGACTGGGATGATTACAGCACCACAGAACGACTTCCATGTGTTAAGGTGTTTGCTTTTCGGGAAACTAGGGAAGTAAAGGGCACTTGCAAATTGACAAGTGATCTAGGGTTGTGTGTTGCTGAACTGGAGATGCTTGCAAGCTGGTTTGATCCACCTACAGTTGTTGCCGGCCATAAAAGAATGTCCGAGCAATCTGATGGTAGCCCTGTGGAATTGTACTATGCCATTCAGCCAAGTGATGAGAAGGGAGAGTGTGTCAAGGAAGACAGCAAGAAGACTACCAGTCGGTCATTCCACAGTTACATAGATGATACTGGTCCACCATTACAGAGAATTGGAAGTGTTTATCTTTACCAAGCCCTCAGTAGGAACTCTGCCATTGAAGTACAGATTGATGGTAATTTGGCTATTCGATCTTTATCACGGAATATGAGAATAGGAGATATTCTAACATATTTTGTGTTTGCCTCTAAAAACTTTACACAAGCCAAGTTCAAACTAAGGTAAGCTGTTACAATATTGGTTCTTTTTTTGCTGTAAAACAATATTGGGGGCATGGGGGTGTTAAAAAAATGTCTAAAGTTTAAGGTAAATGCATTCTTAGGCTGAAGGTAATGCTTTGTAGATAGCTGTCTGAAAAATGTGTTTTAACATCAAAATCATTTAGTGAATCTTGCTCTAAAACAACACACTTAGAATTATTTAAAGTTTACAAAAATATGATTGTTCTTTTGCATATAGAAATTATTCTAGCTTACACTAGGGGTATTCCTGCATAATTATTACAAACCTTTTTGAATCTATTACTGATATGTCTAATATTTCTTAGAATATTAAATGTTGCATATGAGCATAAATGTGTTATATACTATTTACATATAATTAAATACATAATGGCGCAAAAGTGAACTAAGTGCTCAAAAAACTATAGTGGCAATGTGGGCCATATAGAGAGGTATATCACAGTAGACCATTAAAGTCTTTCATAATACATGTGGTAAAGGGGGTGTTCCATTTCAAAGCACTTGCTGCAGCTGTCCACCGAGACAGTGTTGTAAATCAGAAGCACGTGTCAAAATAGTTCCCCAGGCTGCTACATGTTATAAGTGCATTCAATCCTGATACCAGTAGAGTGGTGCCAAGATCAGGACCACCAATGTGCATAGAGAGGAACTGACAGCCAATGAAGCTTAGAGAATGACTTCACACATGAAACGTTCACAGGGGGGTACATTTCAAAGCCTTACAGCTTTTTTGCCAAGCCTGTCTCTCCTCTGCTTATGATTTTCCTAAAGGAGGACTGCATAGCCCAGCTGAACTATGCTGAAAAAATGCATAGAAAAATGCAAGATAAAAGCTGGAGAAGGCATATGCTATCACTAAATAAATACACTAAAAGAAAAAGAGTTATCTTGTGTGGGACTGTGTGAAATTATGAAATAACTAATTAACACATATACAGTATCTCACAAAAGTGAGTACACCCCTCACATTTTTGAAAATATTTTATTTTATCTTTTCATGTGGCTGCACTGAAGAAATGACACTTTGCTGCAATGTTAAGTAGTGAGTGTACAGCTTGTATAACAGTGTAAATTTGCTGTCCCCTCAAAATAACTCAACACACATCCATTCATGTATAAACCGCTAGCAACGAAAGTGAGTACATTCCTAAAATGACAATGTCTAAATGGGGCCAAATGTGTCAATATTTTGTGTGCCCACTATTTTTTTCCAGCACTGCCTTAACCCTCTTGGGCATAAAGTGCACCAGAGCTTCACAGGTTGCCACTGGAGTCATCTTCCACTCCTCCATGATGACATCACAGAGCCAGTAGATGTTAGAGACCTTGCGCTCCTCCATCTTCAGTTCGAGGATGCCCCACTGATGCTCAATAGGGTTTAGGTCTGGAGACATGCTTAGCCAGTCCACATTTACCCTCAGCTTCTTTAGCAAGGCAGTGGTCATCTTGGAGGTGTGTTTGGGGTCGTTTTCATGTTGGAATCCTGCCCTGCGGCCCAGTCTCTGAAGGGAGGGGATCATGCTCTGCTAGAGTATGTCACAGTACATGTTGGCATTCATGGTTCCCTCAATGAACTGTAGCTCCCCAGTGCCGGCAGCACTCATGCAGCCCCAGACCATGACACTCCCACCACCATGCTTGACTGTAGGCAAGACACACTTGTCTTTGTACTCCTCACCTGGTTGCCGCCACACACGATTGACACCATCTGAACTAAATAAGTTTATCTTGTACTCATGAGATCACAGGACATGGTTCCAGTAATCCATGTCCTTAGTCAGCAAACTGTTTGCTGGCTTTCTTGTGCATCATTTTTAGAAGAGGCTTCCTTCTGGGAAGACAGCCATGCAGACCAATTTGATGCAGTGTGCGGCATATGGTCTAAGCACTGACAGGCTGACTCCTGCCCCTTCAACCTCTGCAGCAATGCTGGCAGCACTCATACATCTATTTCCCAAAGACAACCTCTGGATATGAGGCTTAGCACGTGCACTCAACTCCTTTAGTCGACCATGGCGAGGCCTGTTCTGAGTGGAACCTGTCCTGTTAAACTGCTGTATGGTCTTGGCCACCATGCTGCAGCTGAGTTTCAGGGTCTTCTGGCAATCCTCTTATAGCCCAGGCCATCTTTATGTAGAGCACCAATTCTTTTTTTCAGATCCTCAGCGAGTTCTTTGCCATGAGGTGCCATGTTGAACTTCCAGTGACCAGTATGAGAGAGTGAGAGCGATAACACCAAATTTAACACACCTGCTCCCCATTCACACCTGAGACCTTGTAACGCTAACAAATCACATGACACCGGGGAGGGAAAATTACTAATTGGGCCCAATTTGGACATTTTCACTTAGGGGGGGAAATCACTTTTGTTGCCAGCGGTTTAGACATTAATGGCTGTGTGTTGAGTTATTTTGAGGGGACAGCAAATTTACACTGGTATACAAGCTGTACACTCACTACTTTACATTGTAGCAAAGTGTCATTACTTCAGTGTTGTTAAAAGATATAATTAAAATATTTACACAAATGTGAGGGGTGTACCTACTTTTGTGAGATACTGTAAATATATGAAAATATCTATTAAAATAAAAAATAAAAACAATAAAAACACAGTTAAAAGATAATCGCAGAATAGTGCAAGATAAAAAAATTACTATATATTACCTATACATTTTTATATCACCGCGTTGATCCCTATTTCCTCATGGGGGTCTAAACAAAGAAACAGAGGTCAACGTGGTTATATAAAAACTTATAAGGAACATGTCTTCGTTTTTTTATCTTGCACTATTCAGCAATTATCTTTTACCTGTGTTATTATTATTTATATTTTAACCACTTGCTTACTGGGCACTTATACCCCTTTCTCGACCAGGCCAATTGTTTAGCATTCAGCACTCTTGCACTTTGAATGACAATTGTGCGGTCATGCAACACTGTACCCAAAAAACTTTTTGTCATTGTTTTCACACAGCTTTTTCACACAGCTTTCTTTTGGTAGTATTTAATTACCAAAAAAAACAAAAAAAACAAACAAAAAAAATTGAAAAAAAAAAAACATTTCATAGTTTGATTTAAAATTTTGCAAACAGGTATTTTTTCTCGTTTACTGATGTGCACTGATGAGGCTGCATTTATGGGCACTGATAGGCACTGATGAGGTAGCACTGATAATGCAGCACTGATGGGCACTGATATGTGGCACTGATCGGCACTGATGAGGGGGCACTGGTGGGTACTGATGAGGAGACACTGATGAGGCTGCACTGATAGGTGGCACTGATGAGCATTGGGCTCTGATAGGCAGCACTGATGGGCACTGGTATGTGATAGGCAGTACTGGTTGGCAATGATAGGTGACACTGATGATGAGGCACTGATGGGCAAATATTGGCAGCACTGATGGGCAATGATAGGTGAGACTGGTGGACACTGATTTGCAGCACTGGTTGGCACTGAATAACATCACTGATGGGCACTGATTAGCAGCATTGGTGGGCACTGATTTGTGGCACTGATAGGCAGCACTGGTAGGTGGTGCTTATGGGTACTGATAGGTGGCACTGATGGACACTGATTGGTGGCACTTATGGGCACTGCAAGACACTGGTAGGCAGCACTATTTGGCAGCACTGATGGGCACTGACAGGTGGCACTGGTGGGCAGTGTTTGACAGCACTGGTGAGCACTGATTAGCAGCACTGATGGGCACTGATAGATGGCACTGGTTGGCACTGATTTGCAGCACTGGTGGGAACCGTTGGGCTTTCTTCTTTTCTCTTCATGCTATCAGTGTGAGGAGAACAAAAGCTGATAACCAGCTTCTGTTTACTTCTGTAATCAGCTGTCATTGGCTGACAGTTGTTCATGTGGTAAAGGGCCGCTGTGATTGGCCCTTCACCTTGTTCTGTGATCAGCTGAGTCTGAAGGGCTCGACGATTACAAAGCTCACCACCTGCGTGCCACCCACATGGCACAGAGGAGGTGCACAGGCAGCACGAACATGGGAAGACATCTATAGACACTCTCCCGGCAATGGAAGCCCGCATTGTAGCTGTCTTTCAGCTATAGCATTGGTGGAAAGTGGTTAATACATATTTTCTTATATTTCTCATATGTTATACAATTTATAAAAGTTTTTTAATTAGTCGTTTCATGATTTCTTATGGTCCCACGCAAGTGAACTCTTTTTACCCTGATTTTAATGTCAAATGATGTTTATCTTTTATTATCAATCGATTGAGTAGGAGTTATACATATTTTTAGTTAGTTGCCCGTGTGTTAAAAATAGAGAATATGCCTTTTGCTTTTACCTTGTGTTTTTCTCTGTGTCTCTTAAGTATGGTACAGCTGGGCAGTTTTCCAGTGCACTTAAGAACATCTTCAGCATAGAAGAGACATACTTGACACAGCTTTTACTCAAGATTCCCTTTTACTGTTGGATTGAATTGAATTGTTTATTTACAACATTAAAATGAGAAGTGCATACATGTTACATTACAGATGTCATCTCGTCAATTATATTTTCATTTTATTTATTCATAGCCAAGGCTCTCCAGGTGTTGAATCAGCAGATCCATTAGGCCTACTTTCTCAACAACATTAACCTTAAGGCCCCTTTCACACTGTGAATTGACGGACTCCATTTTTCTCAGCGGGGGATCGATCCGCCGATCCCTCGCTGAGCAGGCTGATGGCAGCTCCATCTCCATTCTGTGTGCGGAGACAGAGCTGTCAGGTCCCTGCTTTCTTCTATGGGGGAATCGGATGAGAACGGACCACCTGTCCATTCTCATCTGATTCCATCCGATCTGCCAGATGGATGGAAAATAGGGTTTCCATCCATCAGGATTTGATGGACAGGATTGGATCAGATATCAGCGGACATGTCTCTGCTGACATATCGGTTCCCCCTTAGAGATGCATGGGGCATCTAAGAAACTGACAGGTGGATCTGAACGGTCCGCATGTGTGAAAGGGACCTAAGTCTCTGCCGTGATCCAGCCTGGGCATACATTCATGTCCAACAAAGTCCAATCTAACGCTGCCGCTCCCATTTTGTTTGACTTTTTGTGTTACTGTACATTGCGTACCTTTAGATGCTGAATAGTTTTATTGTAGATATTAGATGCTAAATAGTTTTACGTATATAAAAATGTACATATGGGCAACAAATACAATAAACTATAAAGAAGGCTCTGTTTTAAGAGAACTGTTCAAGAGCTAAAAGCTAACATACAGCTTAGATACCTGCAACAGGATGGTTTCTCTAATCCCAGATAGTATTACATTAAATACTGTACAAATGCAGGTCTCATCTTCTCTCTGATTGAACTGCACAGTTGTGTTAAATACAGGCTTTATTTATTAAATCATCAGGATATTTTTAAGTGTCCATTCACACTGGTACAACTTGTCAGGCGACTTGGTCAGCCTGACAAGTCGTGTACCGTCGCTCCCACTGTGCAGTACAGGAGCCATTCTAATAGGAGCGACACAAGTCGCTCTGACTTAGAAAAAGGGTCCTGTACTACTTTGGGGCGACCTGGAGGCGACTTGCATTGACTTCCATTATGTGAAGTCTGTGCAAGTCACACCGAAGTCGCGCTGCACGCGACTTCACAGGTCGCCCCCTAAGTCAGAGCAACCTAATGTGAACGGGGGGGGGGGGGGTAATGGCTAATGTTTGATATCCTAGAGCATAAATATTATTATATAACATTGAGTTGTTACACAAAGACACAGAAAAAAATCAGGTATTGCTAAATTAAGAATGGCGGCATTATTTTTAATATTATTATCATTATACAGGATTTATATAGCGCCAACTGCACAGTGCTTTACAATATAAAGGCAGACAGTACAGTTACAATACAATAAAGGAAGTTTAGGAGGACCCTGCTCATAGGAGCTTACAATCTAATATAGTGCGGTAAGTGGAACAAATAGGCAATAACTTTGAGGGAAGAGCTGATGGAAGAATAAAAAGTTCCATTATTAGGTGGAGGCGGGGTAGGCTTCCCTGAAGAGAAGAATTTAAGGATCATCTAAAGGTGAACAGAGTAGGACATAGCTGACCAGATTGACGTAGAGAGTTCCAGAGTATGGGAGAGGCTCTAGAGCAGTGATGGTGAACCTTTGCACCCCCGATATTTTGAAAATACATTTCCCATGATCCTCAACTACACTGCAGAGTTAAAGCACCCCATCCCTTCTTGGTCATGCGCAGAAGCGAACGCATATGTAAGTCACGCCCAGATATGTAAACGGTGTTTAAACCACACAGGTGAGGTACCGCCGCGATCTTTAGAGCAAGAGCAATAATTCAAGTGTTAGACCTCTTCTAACTCTAAACAGGTAACCTGTAAAAAAAAAAAAAAAAAGAGTCGCCTATTAAGAGTTTTAAGTACCGTAGTTTGACGCCATTCCACGCATGTGCGCAATTTTAAAGCATGACATGTTAGGTATCTATTAACTTGGCATAACATCATCTTTCACATTATACTATTATTATTTTTTAATTAATTAAAGTGAATTTTTTTAAAAAAAAACTGTGTTTGAGAGACCGCTGCGCAAGTGCAGTGCAACATAAATATATTGATACAACTGCCATTTTATTCTCTTGGGTCTCTGCCAAAAAAAATAAATATATATATATATATATATATATATATATATATATATATATATATATATATATAGTGTTTGGGGATTCTAAGTCATTTTCTAGCAAAAAATACAGATTTTTACTTGTAAACAACAAATGTCAGAAAAAGGCTTGGTCTTAATTGAAGGCCTGGTAAATGGAGTTTAATTCTCTCTTTTGTACTGAACTTTGTCACCAGCCAATTACATTTCTATTCATTCAATTCTCTAAGCCAGATACCCTTGGTTATCACTTTTGTAAAAACTATACAGCTTAGTCAAGTCTCTGAGTGACTAGTGATTTGGTAAATTTACAGGGCAATGCAATGTAGTAAAGATTTATCGCTGTATGGTACAACAGAGATTGAGGTACTTTTATAATATAATAATAAGTATTTAACTTGTTTAAATTGACTCTGATTACATCTGCACTTTAAAGGCAATGCCTTTTTTTCAGACAGTAGAAAGAAAAAAAATACTATACATATATTCTTCTTCAAATAAAATATAGGTGTACATTATTGTATGCTCCCTTCAGTATACACTATCAGTCTGAGTGTAACTAACAAGAGTCTTATTTCAAAAAGCTATAACACACTTTATTTGCCATAACAACTTATTTTTAGCAATGCCAATAACTGTTATTTTCATCCAATTCCACGGCCAAATAACAGTTATATGGCTAAAAATAATGATTTTAAATTGATTGTAAATTACAAATGCATTTTAGCTTAGTGCAGGGGTTTTTAACTGAAGGTGGCCATACCCTTTTGGGTATGGGAAACAAGTAATGGGCGTATTTAAACAAATTTCTGAATAATTAAAAAATGAAGCAGGATTTTCTGCATTTTCAAACTGAAGACATTGACTTGATCTGTTAGGTGACATGTAAGTAACATTGTCAGTATCTGCACCTAGATTCTATTATTTATGTTTTTATATTTACAAAAACTAGAGCAAATACTGTATTTTCTGGCGTATAAGACTACTTTTGAACCTCAAAAAAATCTCCCAAAAATGGGGGGTCGTCTTATACGCAGAGTATAATATCTCCAAGGTAACCTAAGTATAAGTATTACCGGTAGATGAAAATTAGGGGGGTCGTCTAATACGCCCAGTCGTCTTATACGCCGGAAAATACGGTATCTCATTGGTTTTCACTAGCTTGTATTTGTTGTTTGCTAATTTTATATATATATATATATATATATACATATATATATATATATATATATATATATATATATATATATATATATAAGATACAATCCTTATGATTTTCTTTCAGCTGTTTAATTCTTAGATATTTATACAATATATATATATATATATATATATATATAAATAAAATCAAGTTGTTGACATCTTTTGTCATACTGGCACCTAATATCACTGGTGATGATGGTGATGCAATAGAGTCTTATAAATTTCTGTTCAAACGGTTTTTATTAAGGCAGAAGGAATGTAGTACAAAACAATACCAATAGGTAACAGTGGTGCATAACAGATGAATACACGTCAAATTGACATCATGAACAGCAAGTAGTAGCATAACAATCAGGTTAAGGAATAGGAAAGGGGCAAGCTGGGCGCCCGGAATACAGGTACAAGGGATAAACACAGTGCACAGGGGCGGCTGGGGGTAGGGCAAAAAGGGAGGCCGTAGTGCAGCAAAAGTTTGTGGTCCAGCCACAATAGGGAAACAAATTAGGTAGCGGCCAACTCGAGGCAACAAGGGGGGGGGGGAGAAAAAGAAGGGAGTAAGGGGGGCAAGAAGGACGGGGGGGAGAGGAAGGGCAAAACAGTGGGGGGGGGGTTATGCGGGAGAGGAAGGGTGCCCGGAGGGAGTCCCGGGCCACTGATGTGGTTCAGATCGACAAAGCCATCAGGGAGTCGGTAACCACAGGTCAAGCTAGTACAAGAGATTCATCAAAGCCTATCGGAAAACAGTTGTCAATCCATGGTTTCCAGAGCTTTTCGTAAGGTATACGTTTATCCAGCAGGATAGCTTCAGTTTTAGCATGGATCATAGCTTGAGTGACTCTATTTTTCATGGTCAGGAAACAAAGGGAGGAAGTTTTCCAGGCCTTCGCTATGGTCTGTTTGGCAGCTGTGGTGACATACAGGAAAAGTTTAAATTGGCGATGTGTGAGGTCAGGTGGCTTGCGGTTCAGGAGCGCAGAAGCAGGATCGGGGGTAAGGGGTGTGTGGAAGATTGTAGATAAAACCCGATACACTTCGGACCAAAAGGTACGGACCGTGGGGCATTCCCACCAAATGTGTGCATGGGTACCTAGAGACTCGCAACCACGAAAGCAACGAGGTGAGTATTGTGGCACATACTTGGAGACTCTGGCTGGGACCAAGTACCATCTGGTAAGGACTTTGTAATTTGTCTCCAAGGCTACAATATTTGGGGAAGCCGATTTAGTGGCTTGCCAAATTTGGATCCAGTCAGAGTCTTCCAAGGAGAGGTGTAGGTCCCTTTCCCATTTGGAAGCATATGCCGGGGGGGTAGTCTCTTGAACCGACAGGAGTTGGGCATAGAGATCAGAAATGAGCCCCCTCCTATGCGGGTCTGTTTTGCAAGCCTGTTCAAAGGTGGAGAACGCATGGGAGCTATCGCGCGCCGGTGCGTTCTGGCTAAAGAAGTGTTTCAGTTGCAAGTAGCGAAACAATTCGCCAGGAGGGAGGTTGTGGGCCTCACGCAGGGCTGGGAAGGTTTGAAAAGCCCGGGGAGTGAAGAACTGGTAAGCACGTATCAAGCCAACCCTAGTCCACTCGGAGAAAGAAGTCCGGGAGTACCAGGCTGGGTAGAACGAGGGGTTGCGGAGAAAAGAAAGTAGGGGATTATGGGGGGACTGAAGGTGAAAACGACGTTTAAGTCTATCCCAAAGGGTTAGGCTGTGCTTAGTGATAGGATTGGTAACACATCTCCGTTGTGAGGGTGGGAGCCAGAGGAGGTTAGCCACAGAGAGAGGATCACAGTCCATTGCTTCTATGGAGACCCACAATGGGACTTCCTTTGTTGCATGATACTTAGGGAGCTGAGCCAACTGTGCAGCATAGTAGTATTTGGAGAACTGTGGCACCCCAAGCCCGCCTCGGATACGTGGTCGATACAGCGTCGGTCGGGGTAAGCGGGGTTTGGCGTTACCCCAAATGTATTCCAAAGCCCGTTTCTGTAGAATGCGTAAGAAGTAAGCTGGTACCCCAATCGGGAGAACCCGAAACAGGTACAAGATCTTGGGTAAGATCGACATTTTGAGGACTGTAATTCTCCCCATCCAGGAAAGAGGTAGGGAGGACCATTTGTTCATAAGCGATGTAAGCGTTGATAGCATGGGAGGGTAATTAGCAGAAAAGAGCTCAACAGGGTCAGCTGTGAACTTGACGCCCAAGTAGGGGATGTAGGAGTTGGCCCAAGGGAACGGGAGGGAAGACTTGAGGTGGTTAAGGTCTTCGGCTGAGAGGGATACATTGAGGGCTAGAGATTTCCGTGGGTTGACAACAAGGCCCGAAAGTGATCCAAATTTAGTTAGGGTATCAAGGAGATTAGGGGCAGACGTGAGAGGGGCAGTAAGAAAAAGCAGGACATCGTCCGCAAAAAGGCAGAGTTTATGGTGGTGACCCCCCAGTTCAATTCCACGAATATTCGGATTGGATCGTATGAGGATCGCAAGGGGCTCAATGGCCAAGGCAAATAGCAGGGGGGAAAGGGGACAACCCTGTCTCGTGCCGCGCTCAATGGGGAAAGGGTCCGACCTATAGCCTGAATAATAGACGTACGCTCTAGGGTTCTTGTAGAGGGCATTCACCCATTGCAGGAAGTGGGAGCCAAAACCCCAGCGATCAAGGATGGAGGTGAGGTATGGCCAAGACAGAGAATCGAATGCCTTGCTAATGTCCAGGGAGAGAAAGCAAGAGGGAATTCGGTGTTTCCTGGCAATGTGTGCCAGCAGGGTGGCCCGACGAATATTATCGCCAGCCTGGCGGGATGGGATGAAACCCGTCTGGTCAGCATGGACCAAAGTGCCTATGACCACATTGAGGCGAGAGGACAGGACCTTGGCAAGCAGTTTTATGTCAATGTTGAGTATAGAGATGGGTCTATAATTGGACCAGGAGGTATCATCCGAATTGGGTTTAGGAATCATGGAAATAGCAGCCATGAGCGAATCCGTGTGAAAGGAGTGACCGTCCAGCAGGGAGTTAAGTGCCCCTACCAACGGGGGGATAAGAACAGAGGCAAAGCGTTTATAGTATGTAGCAGAAAAGCCGTCAGGGCCCGGACGCTTACGTGGTTTCAAAGTCTTAATTGCCTGTAAAAGTTCCTCAGCAGTTATGGGTTTATCAAGATTCTCCCTGTGGGAAGCGGACAGTGCAGGGAGATGGACAGAAGACAGGAGGGCATCTAAGCGAGTGCGGTCAAATGTGGAGGGGTCCTTATAGAGCGTGGATAGTTTATCACGGAAGGTGCGGAGAATTTTAAGGGGATTACAGGTGTATGTGTCCTTAGCCTGCTTAAGGCGTATAGGTTTGGGAGTATAATCGACTTTGCGAAGCATCAAGGCAAGAAAGGTGTCAGGTTTATTAGCTTTCATATATAAAGTGTGTTTCGACTTTCGGAGTAGTTGTTCCGCCGATTCTGAAAGGAGAAGATCAAGCTCAAGTCGAGCTTTATCGAGGGCTTGTTTCCTGGAGGGCGAGGGGGCGGCTTGGAAGTCTGCGGAGGCCTTATAGAAGGCAGCTTCTAAGTTTTGTAGTAAGAGGCGACGTTCCTTACGGAGGTGAGAGGTTCGGCTAATGCAAACCCCCCGTATAACCGGTTTGTGGGCTTCCCACAACAGGAGTGGGGACGTGTCCGGATGAGTGTTGGTGGACAGATAGTCAGAAATTGCGTGCTCCAATTCAGAGTCTTATAAATTTCATGCAATATTATTTGGGATCTTTAGAATATCAGAGCTTAAAGCTAAAGTGTAATGAATGTAGTGAATTTAATTTTGCCTTCTTTGGTTCTTTATTTTCCCATCATCAACATGTTAATACAATTACAATTAATACAATTATGAAGTAAAACCTTTTCCATTTTCCTTACGTGCCTTGTTTCACACCCAGTGACATTATTACTGGGTTTAGTTTTTTTTTGTAATGCAGTGTAGGATTATGACTGGTAGAAGCAACTGACAAAGTGCTATAGAGGATATAGCTTCCTGAAAATAGGAAGCTGTGGTAAAGCCTACATGAGATGCAGAAACAAGAACCTCTAATGTGGTGTATAGCCATGCCACTTGTCAAAAGAGTGCCAATAATTTGAAGGGATTTATAACCCAAATCTATTTCTTTGAAAGGGTGGGCTCACAGCAGTCATATTGTCAGTGTGCGTTGGCCAGTTAGGGAGAGCTGACAGATGTGTGTTTTTTCAATTTCTAAATTCTTCTAATTTTGGCATTGGAACATGTTCTCTATGGATGTGCCCAGCTTTCAATGCGCTTCCTTCTTAGCCATACACATGGCTAGAAATTAATACCAATATTTGCCCTATAAACTTTAATTGGGTTCTTGCAAAGTTTTCAAACTTCAAGCAAAATTTGTAAAACTGTTCTCGATCTGAACCCAAACAGATTTACTGGGATCAGTTTGCTAAACTTATAGTTTATAAACATTTTGCAATGTTTTTTTAAGATAGATAAAGTTTATTTGAACCCTACTCCTCCTAAATGTTTCTTTGTTTTAGGAAACACATAGTTCATTTGGCTAATTTCCTTCCCTTTTACAGTTCCTGGCTTTTTTTTAACCTGTTCTGGACTGCCCGCTGCAGATATACTGCGGGAGGCAGCCCCTCCTGCGTGAACCAACGTAGCCCCACGTCGGTCGCGCTCCTACTGCTAGGGGGCGAGCACGCGCTGCAGCTGGTGTGCTCCTGCCCCCACTCAGCAGCAGGGACTGCGATTCACGGGGCCGGTGGCTCCGATTGCTGCTGGCCACACACGATCGCTCCCCGCTGAGAGAGAAGGACCGTCAGCTGTTGTAAACAGAGCTGACCGTTCTTCTCTCTACAATGATCACAGAGCGCCTGTGATCCTTCTATATAGGATTACAGGTCTCTGTGATCATTTCAGAAGCCCATCCCCCTACAGTTAGTAAACACTCCCCTAGGCTTACATTTAACCCCTTGATCACCAACTGTGTTAACCCCTTCCCTGCCAATGCCATTATTACAGTAACAGTGCATATTTTTAGCACTGATTACTGTAGTAATGTAACTGGTCCCCCAAAAAGTGTCAAAAATGTCAGTTAGGGGTCCGATCCGTCTGCCCCAATATCGCAGTCCCGCTAAAAATGGCAGATCGCTGGCATTACTAGTAAAAAAAAAAACAATAAAAATGGCATAAATATTTCCCGTAGTTAGCAGTTGCTATAACTTTTGCGCAAACCAATCAAAATACCCTTATTTCGATTTTTTTTTACCAAAAATGTGTAGCAGAAAACAAATTGGCCTAAAATGTTAAAAAAATTAGATTTTTAATTATTTTTTTGGGGGGAATTTTACATAGCAGAATGTGACAATATTGTTTTGTTTTGTTTTTTTCAGAATTGTCGCTCTTTTTTTGTTTATAGTGCAAAAAATAAAAATTGCAGAGGTGATCAGATACTACCAAAAGAACGCTCTATTTTTGGGAAAAAAAGGACATCATATTTATTTAGGTACAGATTTGCACGACCATGCAATTGTCCATTAAAGTATCACAGTGCCGTTTCACAAAAAATGGCCTGGTCATTAGGGGTCAAAATCCTTCAGGTCCAGAAGTGGTTAAATATCTAATGCAATTCAGTGTAAAACATCTTGTAGATCTTAACAGCTCCCCCCCCCCTTTTTTTAATCAACTTTTTCTTTGGGCTGCTATTTTACAGTATAAATATCTTGTAAGAGATAATGAGCTCCCTACTGTGAAATATGAAGGAATCGACAGTTACTTATGAAGACACAAGCTTTGCATTCAATTCTTTTTTGTTGATACTTTTTTAAAACAAAATTGAAATAGCATTTTGCTGTGTATTGAGTTTTCAGATCATATGATTGTCTAGGAAGGACAGGGATAAGCGATTATTTTTCTTTTTTTTATAATGAAACACAGCAGTTTTATTTTTGTCTGGATCTGTTGTGAGGTCTTGGCCAAAATGACTAGTTTAGTCATAGTTCACATTTTAAAGCCTAATAGCACGATTTATTCAGTCTTTATAGTACAACATATTAAGCGAGGTTAAAAGTGAACATTCAGTTGAATGAGAATTAAAGAGCCTGTTATAAGATCTGACCTTTAAAGGCATGGGTCAAGAATGAAGTCTCCAAATGTTTTAAGATTCGAGAAATCTGGAGCAGAAATATATTTTCTTATGCTGAATTACATGGCGAAAGGATTGTCCATGGCTGTGTGACAATTTACACGTGTCACAGAGTTTCTAGTGACATTAGATTTGTTAGCTTCCCGTAAAAATTGTTATTGTATATTTTGAAATAAATGTATGAGCTCAAAAAGCTAACTCTTTTGTGTGCGATAAATTGCACAGAATTATGGATTATACTGTCAAGGTAATATTAGAGTGAGAAAATCCACATACTGTAAATATACTGTCCAGCAGATGGGAATTTGAGGATTTGGAGATGCAATCTTATAAATTCTTATGGACAGTTTAGCCATGTACAGAGAAGACCCCTGCTGCGTGTCGCAACCTCGGTCATTTGCAGTGGAAAGTTTTCTATGAATTGCCGTGTGCTGATACTGAGAGATAAAGCACTCAGCAATCATTGCAAAAATCCACATACTGTAAATATACTGTCCAGCAGATGGGTATTTCAGGATATTGCTCACAATCTTATGATTTCTTATGGAAAAGTTTGATATTCCCACATATGATCAATTTATTGTGGGTCATGGACAGTAGATGACGGATGGGTGGAGATACAGGATACCACCACTGAACAGTATATCTCTTTAAATATTTAAAAAGTATGTAGCACTATGTGATACATACTCCCTTGTGGCAATGATATCTAAGAGAAACATTAATCAACTAAACTAAAAGCACTAAACTTATTCTCTCTGGAAAAGAGATGCTTGAGAGGTGATGTGATAGCGGTATACAAATACTTCAATGGCAATTCTAGTTTAGGGAATAAACTATTCAGTCTCAGAGAGTGTAAGAAGACATGGGGCCACTCAATGAAACTGGAGGGGAAGCTGTTTACCTTAAACTATGTAGGGGGTTTTTCACTGTGAGGGTGGTAAGGATGTGGAATTCACTTCCACAATCGGTGGTGTCAGCAGGAAGTATTGATCATTGTAAAAAAACTCGTGGACATGTATCTTAGCAAGCACAGTATAAAGGGATACAGGAAATGATTATAAACGTGCACACCTACACACGTTGAACTGGATGGACTGGTGTCTTTATTCTACCTTACCAACTATGTAACCATGTAACTATCAGACACATAAAATCAAGAAAGTCGACATCTCTTGTTAAGTCAGTAGCAGGTGTCTGGTGTAGTCCTAAGGGGCCTAAAGATGTTACAGTGATAACCTGATGCTGGGGATCTAAAGGCAATAATCTAATTTACATGATTACTTTAAAAGTGGCCAAAGACTTCATTTCAATATTTTTTATTGGGTCTTTAAAGAGTAGCAATACAAAGGCTCACACAATGTCATGCATCAGTGAACATAGAGGTGCAGCACATACAGCTCCCCATGGAGTTACACTTTTCAGCCTGAGGAGTCTTAATTTAAAATGTGTGTAGACATACATGATATCAACCATGGTAAAAGGCAGCCTGTAAAATAAGGTAAAGAGTCATGGCAGGTACTTGTCAAAAAGAAAAAACATAGCAAATAAGATCTGAAGTTAGTTTACATATAGTCTATGGGACATCCATAAGTCCCAGGACTAGTTAAAGAACTGGAATGTATTGTTCCTAACTGAAAATACATGTTCCAAGGAACAGATACGGTTCAGATCATTAATTACATCAGACATATTAGTTATGGAAAGAGATTTCCAGTTGCATGTGATATTCAGTTTTGCTGCCAAGAGCATGTGTATCACTATTGTTCTAGCTGAAATACGGACTGAGGCTATATTAATGTGTAGAAGTGCCATGTCAGCAAAAGGAAGGGGGGGGGGGGTCATTTACAAATGTGATTCTAGTAAGATCTAAGTGAAGGACAGTATCAAAGGATATGTATTATTGAACCTGAAGTACCACAGTCATGCCAACGATTAGGAGACATTATAGTGCGCATTCTAGAGAGTTTTGTGCAATGTAAAATACCATCTATGTAGAATCGTTTGGAATAGTTTACATCTGGTGGTTCTATAGGTCCATTTAATCATGGATCACCGGGTATCATCTGAGTATTTAACCCCCAAATCTCTCCCAGCGAAGCATCATAGAAGCTTCAACAAACATAGATGATAAGCAGAGTCTTTTGTAAAAAAAAAAGGAAATTTTCTTTTTTGGGGACACTTGACGGTACAAAATACTGATGTAACAGAACATTAAGAGTGACATTTAAAGGAATAGTCAGTTTCTTACAAAGATGGTTTATTTGAATATAGTGTTAATATGCAGACAGGGACAGGCCAAATTGATGATGAATGTCAGTAAAAGGACATTGGAGTGGGAGGGGAAGCACAGTGTTGGAATTAACCCCCTTTAGACTAGAAATTGAATTTTGTATGGCGTTAATTGTAGATTGTATAGCTGGATATAGGGAAGGTGGAGGAGGGTGCTCATGAAGGGAAGCCATTATTATGGTTTTAGTATCGTTATTCAGCAGAGTCAAAGCTTCCAGCCGTGACCACAGTTTGTGGGGGTCATTGTTGCACCAATATGGAGTTTGGTCTATTTAGGCGAGATAATACTAATAGAGATTGGGTACTAATACACCAACAGCCCACTAAATGTTAGGCTCAGCACTGCACAAGTTGTCACCAGACCATGAAATTATAAACTATTACAATTGGACAGTGTATGGTGCTCATCTGGGTTGGATAAGCCATAGCTATACAAGTGCAAAAAACACATTGGTGGTGTAAAACCAGTTAAAAAAGTAATTTTCTTGTAAAGAAAGGTGGAACAGAAAATCAATAGTCCTGGAGGAAAAAAAGTCTAGTGGATAAATACGTTCAAACAGTGTCTAGAAAACACTGCTTGGAGAGGGTGAGGTAGCATAGTTGGTAGGCTGGGAAACCCAGGCACTTTAAAAACAAAAAGGGAAGGGTAGAGAGAGGCGCCAAAACCGCCAATAGTGCAGTAACGATTATTGAGTAAGAACAATAAACATAAATAATGCACTCACAGATTGTCCAGAAAGACAGGCATGTAAGAAATGCTGGGTGTCAGCTCGAGGGATCCAGGTCTCTGCAGCAGCTGCCGTGAAGCTGGCTGATGAAGAAGGCATGACCCTGCCTCTGAAACGTGTTCTGATTGGCCAATTCACTTCCAGATTAGACATAGTTCTGACAGCTCCTGTCATCGAGAGGTTCCCCTGGTATCTTCCAGACTCTCTGCATCTCCATCTTTACAGTTGCTGCTGCACAGACCTGGATCCCTCAAGCTGACGCCTAGCACTTCTTACATGCTTGTCTTTCTGGGAACTCTGTGAGTGCATTATTTATCCTACTCAATAAACATTACTGCACTATTGATCTGATGGAGGTGACTCTGGTACAGTTCTTAGGTGGAGGTGGGGTAGTCTTCCCTGAATAAGTGAGTTTTCAGGGATCGCCTACAGGCTGACAGGGTAAAGGCTGACCGAGCGTACTGGGGCAGGGAGTTCCAGAGGGTGAGAGAGGCTCTAGAGTAGTCCTGGAAGGGTGCATTGGAGGAGGTGATAAGGGAACTAGAGAGCAGGAGGTCTTGGGAGGAGCGGAGAGGATGATTTGGCCGATATCTGCAGATGAGGTTGATAGATTACACCCAGCACCTTGGCGTGTGTGGAGTGACCAATGGTTGTGCCATTGATGTCAATGGTAAAAGCATGGGGAGTTGATCGGGGAGGAGGAAATTTTACAAGCATAGTTTGAGAAAGATTGAGTTTGAAGAAATGGTGTGACATCCATACTGAAATGTCGCTCAGGGTGTCATGGGTGTCAATGTGTCTGGGTGTCATCAGCATATAGGTGGTATTGTAAGCCATGGGAGGTTGCAAACTAGCCCAGAGAAGAGGTATAGAGAGAATATAGGAGGGACCCAAGGACAGAGCCTTGGGGTACCCCAACAGAAAGAGGAAGAGGAGCAAAGGAGATGGTGTTGTATGTGACGCTGAGTGCTGCTATAGGCAGGAGGAGAACCAGGAAAGAGCAGAATCCCAGAGGCCAAAGGAGAAGGGTTTGTAGGAGTGGGTGGTCAATTATGTTGAAGGCAGCAGAAAGGTCAAAGTGCATGAGTATGGAGTACTGGCAGTTGGTTTTAGCAGTTAGTAGGTCCTTGGTGAGTGGAGTGTTGTGGGTGGAAGCCGGACTGTAGAGGATTGAGTAGGTTGTTGTCAGGGAGGTAGGAGCTCATACGGTTGCAGACAAGGCATTCAAGAAGCTTGGAGGCAAACAAAAGCAGGGAGATGGGTCTTAATTTATTCAAACAAGTGGGGTCCAGTGAGAGTTTTTTTACGTATGGGGTAACCAGTGAATGCTTGAGTGGGGAAGGAAAGGTGCTGGAGGAGAGGGAGAGGTTGAAGGTATGGGTTAGAGAGTTTAGGATAGGGCAGGAAGGTGCTCACAGTAATTGTGAGGGGACAGGGTCCAGGGGACCGGTGGTGAGGTGGGCCGTGGAAAGAAGTTTGGCAACTGAGTGTGGTGTTGGACCTGTTGTGCTGGTTTGAGGAGGAAGCTCGGCGCTGAACATCTCATCACAAATTATGTCGATTTTGTTTTTGAAATGATTGACGATTCCCCTGGGCAGTAAGCAAGTTGATAGGTGTAGGCATTGGGGGAAGAAGTATGGAAATAATGTTAGAAAAGAGTTGACGTATATTTGTTTAGCAGAGTGGAGGCAAGAGTTGTATTTGAGAAGAGCAGATTTGTAGAGGGTAAAGTCTTGCAGGGATTTAGATTTACACCACACTCGCTCAAGAGCATGGCTGCGTCTCTTGAGACTTCTGGTGTAGTCTGTTTGCCAGTGTCTTTGCAGGAGATTCCTGGTTCTATGCGTTGAAAGAGGAGTGAGCGTGTCCATGAAGGATGACAGTATGTTGTTGTAGATGGAATTGGTCAGTTCTGGGCAGGACAGAGGTGCGATTTTCTCATAAAGCAGTTGTTAGCAGAATGAAGAAGGGAAGGGTTGAGTTGGCGAAGGTTCCTGCGGGTAACTATTTTCAGGTTGCCGCATGGGAGGTAGGAGATAGGGTGTGAAACAGATAAGGTTGTGATCAGAGAGACAAAAGGGGGTGTTAGAGAGGTTGCAGGGAGTACAGAGGTGGGAGACTACAAGGTCGAGTGTTGCCATTGGAGTGAGTGGGGATTTTTGTCCATTGTGCTAGGTTAAAAGAGGAGATTAAGTTGAGTAGTTGAGAAGTGGCTTAGGTGTTAACATTGATTGGAATGTTAAAATCACCAAGGATTATGGCGGGTAGTTCAGAGGAGAGAAAATGGGGTAGCTATGTAGAGAAGTCATTGAGAAAGCATGACACCAGGCTGGGAGGTCGGTAAATTACTGGAATCCTCAGAAAATACTGGAGAAAAAAGATGAATGCAGTTCACTTCAAAATAACAGAGGGAAAGAGAGGGAGGTGTAGGAAGAACATGGAAGGTGCTTTGTGGGGAAAGGAAAAGTACAACTCTGCCTCCTTTTCATCCGCTGGGTCTGGGTGAGTGAGTCCAGAGGAGACCACCATAAGAGAGGGCAGCTGCAACTTTTTTTTTGGAGAGCAGCAGCTTTCTCTATGGGGATTTGCCTGTTCAAACACTTAAGTATGGTAGACTCATTAACAGGGATGTTTGACAGTCCAAGTAATGTCTTCAAGCCTTTAGCTGTTTCTCGTGGGGTTTTCTTTACCTCATAAAAGATTCTGCCTTGTGCCTTGGTAGTCATCTTGGGTTGGTGCCCACTGCTAGGAAGAGTAGCCACAATACTAAACTGTCTCAATTTATATAACATTTGTCTAACTGTTGACTGATGGATGCATAGACAGCTTGAGATGACTTTCTATCCCTTTCCAGCCTTATGCAGACCAACCAATTTTGATTGCATGTCTTCAGAGAGCTTTCTTTTAGCAAAGCATGGTTCACATTAGCTGGTGTTTCTTGTGAACAGCAATCTTAAAATGCTTAAGCTTATTTTATCAATCAAAGTCACTCTAAACCACACCTCAAAACGAATTTCATTAATTGGACTTAAGGTGTACAAACTCCTGACTCCAATTAGCTTTCATTAAAGTAATTACTCTTTGGGTTCACTTACTTTTTCCTCCATCACTGCAAATGTTTATTGGGCGTATTCAATAAAAATACAAGAAATTGAAAATGGTTTTGCGTTATCAGCTTAATCACATTGTCTTTGTTGATTGTTGTGACTTAAATGAGCTTCAGATCCAATTTTATGGCAAATTTCTGCAGAAAACCAGTTAATTCCAAGGGGTTCATATACTTTTTCTTGCCACTGTATTTATGTTTATTATTCTTTAAAAGATGTATTCATCCTGTTGTGCTTGCTACATATGTAGTGTTTCCTGATTGAATTGAATGTGGCTGTTGCCATGGAGATATCCTTACCTCCCTCAGATACTGGAACAATGCACTGATTCTGTATTATCATATGGACTTTTTTATGGCTTCATCCCATTTTCGTCATTCTTTAGCTCAACAGGTTAGCCACAATCTACTTATAATGATTGTTTGCTAAAGGAGTAGAATGTTTGCCGAGACCAGGGCAACTGTTTCCATGTAATGTCTTTTTACATTTTTAGTACAGTGACTCCGACTGGTGCTGACAGTGTGCACTGTACCAGGCTTTAGAATATAACGAGCGGAGTAGTACAAGGATCCAATCAGTTCAAGTTTTGGCAAGAAGCATGCTGATAAGTGTCCTCAGCTGGCTATGGGCCCTTTCATCTTGTTCTGTTGCAAAATTGCAGGAAAAAATTCATATGCGTTTTACCACAAATTTTGCTGTGTTTCAGATGTGCTTCCTGTGCGTTTCTGGTGCGCTTTTGGGTTGCCTGCACCTGTGAAAAATGCAAATCGCTGTGCATTTTTACCGCTATTCAATTTTACAACGTATTCCACTCTTTTCAATGGGAAGCTGCATTTTTGGTGCGGTTTTCAAAATCATTTTCAGAAAAAAGGCAGCAAAGATGCAGCATGCAGGACTTTTTAAAACGCTCTACACCTGTAACGCATTGGTGTGACGAGACCCATAGGAATTAAAGGGCAACATTTTTCTTGCGTTTTTCTTGCAAGGTAAAAACACAGGAAAAACCTATCAGTGTGCAAGGCCCTTTAAGATTGAGGAAACTTAGTGGCAGAGTACTATGAAGGAAACCTTTCAGTTTTTTTGGTTTGGATTTGGCAAACATTACCGAGGTTTTGGGTGCCAAATCTGAACCTTATTGAAGTGAATGTTAAAAATCAGTGATGATCATTTTCTAAGCTAATCCATATGGGGGCTGGTCACATTCCTGGGAAAGAAAAAAAAAGTAAAAACTCTGTTTGGTGGGAAGCAGCAATTTTAATAAGAAAGTATTCACAGCTCTTCACTTTATCCACATTTTGTTATTTTACAGCCTTATTCCAAAATTGATTAAATGTATTATTTTCCTCAAAATTCTACAAACAATACCCCATAATGACAACATGAAAGAAGTTTGTTTGAAATCTTTGCAAATCTATTAAAAATAAAAAAAATGAAAAAATCACATGTACATACTGTTAGTATTCACAGCCTTTGCTCAATACTTTGTGGAAGAACCCTTGGCACCAATTACAGCCTTTTTGAGTATGATACGATACTACAAGCTTGGCACACCTATTTTTGGGAAGTTTCTCCTATTCTTTTTTGCAGGACCTCTCAAGCACCATCAGGTTGGATGGGGAGCGTCGGTGCATAGCCATATTCAGACTTCTCCAGAGATGTTTAATCGAGTTCAAGTCTAGGCTCTGGCTGGGCCGCTCAAGGACATTCACAGAGTTGTCATGTAGCCACTCCTTTATTATCTTGGCTGTGTGCTTAGGGTTATCGTCATGTTAGAAGATGAACCTTTGTCTCAGTTTGAGGTCCAGAACAGGTTTTTATGAGGGATTTGTCAAAAGACAGGAAGCAGTTGTTAACAATTCCTTTATAATAAAAATAAAAAAAACAATGTAGATCCAGTGTCAATCATGATCCGACAGTTCTTAAATAGGTAAGGGGTGGGGTCACCTGGTGATGTCACCTGGTGGCATCGTCCCCTTGTGACATCACATGGTGGCACCGCCTTCCCCCCCTTGTGACACCATCGACCAGTGCATGCTTGGTTGGTAACATCACAGGGGGTGGTGCAACCAGGTGATGTCATCATGTGGCCCTTCCTCTTACCTGTTTAAGAACTGTAAGATCCAGTGGTACGGCAGGCGTCATGATTGACAATGGATCTCCATAGGGGACATTGTATTTTTTATTTTTTTTATTTTTTTTAATAAAGGAATTGTCAAAAACTGCTTCCTGTCTTTTGACATTTTTTTGGGTGAATGAGTAAGAGTACCTCATACTAATTCACATAGGGGGGCTGGGATCTGGGGGCCCTCCTTGTTAAAGGGTGCTTCCAGATGCAGATAAGCCCCCTGCCCGCAGACCCTCACAACCACCACCCAGGGTTGTCGGAAAGAGGCCCTTGTTGCCATTAACATGAGCCCTCCCTGCCCATATGCACCCCCGCATGTTGAGGGCATATGGACTGGTATGGTTCAAAGGGGGTTCACTTGCTCCCCCTCCTTTCCTAACCTGCTGGGCTGCATGCTCAGATAAGGGCCTGGTATGGATTTGGGGGGACCCTCACACTGCTTTTTTTTTTTTTTTTTTCACTTTTTTCTATGGGCGGAAATGTTTTTTTTTTTTTTTTTGCATTCAGCTGTCAGCGGAGAAACCTGTTGACAGCTGATGATTTATATGTTGTTAAGGACACAGTGGCGGCTTCTTGGCCTACTCCTCAACAATCAGCTATATATTATGCAGCGTGCAAATTTGGTTGTTTCTTGAATGGGCGAAGAGGCGATGTTTGGGATGGACGTTTGCTTGGCTCAAACTGTTCACGCAGCTCTACAGAGCAACATCAAAATGCAACATTCTTTTACCACTTGTCTACCAGTGTAATTTATAAACTGTTGAAAGTAGACCCACCTGCGGACCAGCATGGCAGGTACTGATGGGGGCAACAGAGGGGAACCAGCAATCACTCATTTGCTGATCTTCCTTTCTCCCCATACCTCCCATCTCCCCCAACTATACCAGGCCATATGTTCTCAACATGAGGAGTATCTTGCTAGGGAACTCCCCCCCCCCCCTTGCAAAGCACCTAGTCCCTTTGTGGATAAAAACAAGGCCTCTTCTCTCTAACCCTGGCCTGGTAGTTGCGTGGGTTTGTTTGCGGGTGAGGGGCTTATCAGAATCTGGAAGAACCCTTTAAAAATGATGGCACCCCCAAAATCATTCATATAGATCACTAATAAGCATGCAGCAAGTAATGTCAAGAGTGACGTCGGGATCCTTAATCTGCATATGCGTTTCAAGTCAGCAACTCAAAGTCTCTGAACTCAAATGACATATACAGGAGGAGACCTCCATACGCTCTCAACACAGGTTTCTTTGAAATATGCACTCACTAATAAATGAATCAGATGAATAATTCATAATTCTTTGTTTTTTGCACTCTGTTTATTTGTTTTTATTTGCCTCAGGTTTGCTCCTTTCCCCCTATTAGTCTATTGCAATTCAAAAACAACTTGAAGCAGGACAACTGCGCTTGCAATCAGGGCCGCTGATAGGGGGGACCACCAGTCCTCCTGTAGGGGGCCCGGGCACACAGGGGGGCCCCAACAGCACAGGGAATCGGCGGGGTTGGGCAGAGGGATGGAACTGGGAGATGTCATTTGCAGCGAGTATAACAATGGGATTGGACATGTTAAGCAGTCAGCAGGTTTTTTTTTTCCGGTGCAGCAATTATCAGTCATTGGGATTTACGAGGATCTGCATCACTGGATGACGTGATTGACAATGAATTTACATATTGGGACCTTTTTGGGGGTTTTTAATTTTTTTTATTAAAGCATTTATCAAAACATGTGCCTTTATTTACACATGCACATTTCTTTATTTTACTGTATTCTCCAGGGCAGTGCCAAGCCCCCCATACAATTTGTTTAACAATCTCTTGCCTATTTGCCTCGCAAATGGCCATTCTTTTTTTTTTTTTTTTTTTCACCATTCCGCACCTATTGATTTCAAAGGGTTCAGATGCGACAGTTAAACTTTAGAAAAGTTTGCCAAAGCTGCTTCAAACCGAACTCAGGTACATTTGGAATAATGTCTGTGGAAGGGATGGGGAGTAAAAATGTCACTTTCTTTAGGGCCCCATTCTTTATTAATCTGCCTGTATTGGCCAAAATATTTGTTTTACAATTTTAGTTTTTTTTTTTTTTTTTTTTAAACAAAAGAGCAATCTATGTGCTGTGTCTCTCAGAACAGGCTTCCTTTAAAATTAAAAAAAAAAACTATTTTAAAAAAAGACAAAGGTACAAGATATTTTTAACGTATATTCCAAATAAAAGTTTACATATTTTTAAGGTTAACTTATTTAGACTTGCTACTAGTGGGGAAATTATACAGTTTAGTATTTCAGTTCAGCGTGTACAGTATACTGTTTTTAGTCATGCTGTGGAGTAAATCAGTTATAAATTGGAACTGTTGGGTGCCTTTTTTTTTTTTTTTTTTTTTTTACGGTGAATATGCACCTTTCTTGGAACTGAGATAAAATAAATTATTCACATGTATTGCTGGTCTAACTGCAAAATTTTCGAGTGTAAAGGGATGCTTAGTGCATATAGTCAAATAAATAACTTGTTTCGGGGTGGGGGGGGGGGGGGTTATTTTTGCCATGAAATGAGGTTTACCTGTTAAAGAAATGTTATTTTCTTTACACTTACCTTATACTGTTAAGTAGATTTTTGCAGCAGCAGGAAGCAGCAACTAGCTACTTTAGGTTGAAGCCAGGCAAGTTATTTTTGTGCTATGACTGACTTAATGGGGTGATTTAGTGGAGGGCTAAAGAATGTTCACTAAACAAAATAATGTTAACTTACCTTAAAGCAGAACTTTACCCATAATAACTTGCTTTTTGCTAGATGCTGCCATTTTCCTGAAGCCCAGAGCCCTCAAACAGCAGTAAATCATAAAGTGGAACTAAACCCATTGATAGATTGATTGCTATAGGGGGAGCCAATCAGCGGGTCTGGCAGATGGGATATCCATCGGGCACTTGCGATCGCTCCCCATGGAAACAGAATGGTGGTCTGCCTATGTAAACACAGCAGACTGCTGTTCTGTCAGTGATGAACACAGGAATCCTGTGTACCTCCTATTTAGGAACACAGGTCTCTGTGTTCATCCAGTGGTTACAACCCCCACACAGTTAGAAAGCACCCCCTAGGTACACATTTAACCCTTTGATTGCCCCTGGTGTTAACCCCTTCCCTGCCAGTGTCATTAGTACAGTAACAGTGCATATTTTTTAGCACTGAATATTGTAGAACTTAGCCCCCCAAAAGTGAGGTTAAGTCTCTGATCTGTCCGCCTCAACATCGCAGTCCCACTAATCCCACAGATCGCCACTATTACTAGTAATAATTATATAAAAATGACAGAAATCTATCCCCTAGTTTGTAGACACGATATCTTTTGCCCAAACTAATCAATATACACTTATTAGGATTTTTTTTTATAAAAAAATATGTAGCAAAATACATATTGGCCTATATTGATGAAAAATGTAATTTTTTTATTTAGGAATGTTTTATAGCAGAAAGTAAGAAATGTTGCTCTTTTTTTTGTTTATAGCGCAAAAAAAAACAAAAATGCAGACATGATCAAAACCCACCAAAAGAAAGCTCTATTTGTGGGGAAAAAAAGGACATCAATTTTATTTGGGTACAGAGTGCCACAACTATGCAATTGTTAGTTAAAGTACCACAGTGCCGTATTGCAAAAAACGGTCTGGTCATTAAGGGGGTAAAACTTTCCGGTCCTTAAAGCGGAATTCCGCCTCCCCCTCTACCCCCTCCAAAAATTAAAAGTCAGCAGCTACACATACTGTAGCTGCTAACTTTTAATATTAGGACACTTACCTGCCCTGGAGTCCAGTGATGTCGGCAGTCGCAGCCGCCATTGCCGGTAAGGGAACCCGGCAGTGAAGCCTTGCGGCTTCACAGGCGGATCCCTACTGCGCATTTGGATTGGCCTTGCGGCCTTGCAAAAACATTGGGAAGAGCAGGTAAGTATAACATGTTTGTTATTTTTAAATAAATAAAAAAAAACATTTAGGCCCCTTCCACACCGGGGGTGGGCAGTGGAGTTCACCTGCTCAGGGGATAATCTGTTCGCTGATCCTTGTTGAGCGAGCTGATAGCTTGTCTGTGTCCACTCCGCTTATGCAGAGCAGACACAGCCTGGCCTCCTCTATGGGCGGTCAGATGTAACTGGACCGCCTGTCCGTTGCCACCTGATCCGATATGCCAGACAGATTCTCATCTGTCTGTTTTTGCAGGATCAGATCAGGTGCCTTTTTCATGATATTTTGCATGATCTAGTGACTGTTTTGTAAAAGCAACTCTGGACAAAAAAAGTTGCCATAAAAGGATTCTGTAAAAGAGGATTACTAATACCAGTCAGGCAGGCAGTGACTCTCCTTTTGGACATTTCTATGGCCCTGTCAGTATCCAACACTTTTGGGGCTGTTAGATGCCGCATCCTCTGCTGCTTGCTTTGATTCTATTTACTGGCTGCTTGTTGTGGTTCTGTCACACTTACCCCTTAACACATGTGGTCAGACACAATAGCTAGCTTCTGTGTTCTTCACCTATAGCAGCCCCCTTTTCCATAAGGGAAGCAGGCCCACCGGTACTCAGTTGCCCCCAAGATGTATACACAATGCTATAGTGCAGAGTCAAAATCCGATCAAAGGTTATCAACAAGGGAATCCAAACAGCAGAGCAGCAGACAAACAGAGAGCTTGAGCTCGTGTTACAAATGCAATATCACAAGCCTAAGACTGCAGGCTTGGCTAGCCTAAATCAGGTTTGGTCTCCATCCAGAAACTGGCCACATCAATCACCTTGCAGGTGGACAGACAGGCAGGAATGCATCATAGCCAAAACCAGGATGCTGGAATGAGTTGTTTACACACTCCTGACAGTTCCATCCACTGGAGCCACCTTACTCAGTTTGGGACATGATCCCTTAACCACTTTAAGACCGGAAGGATTTGCCCCCTTAATGACCAGGCCATATTTTGCAATTCGGCACTGCATTATTTTAATGGACAATTGCGCGGTCATGGGATGCTGGACCAAAATAAAATTGATGTTCTTTTTTTTCCCACAAATAGAGCTTTCTTTTGGTGGTATTTGATCAACTGTGCGATTTTTATTTTTTGCTCTATAAACAAAAAAATGCGAAAATTCTGAAAAAAAAAACAATATTTTTCACATTCTGCTATATGACATTCCCAAAAAAAAAAAAAATGTAAAAATCTAAATTTTGTAACATTTTAGCCCAATTTGTTTTCTGCTACATATTTTTAGTAAAAAAAATCACAATAATCGTATTTTGATTGGTTTGCGCAAAAGTTATTGCGTCTACTAACTACGGGAAATATTTATGTAATTTTTATTGTTTTTTTTTTTACTAGTAATGGCGGCGATCTGCGATTTTTTTGCGGGACTGCGACATTGTGGAGGACAGATCGGACCCCTAACTGACATTTTTGACACTTTTGGGGGACCAGTGACATTACTACAGTAATCAGTGCTAAAAATATGCACTGTTACTGTAATAATGCCATTGGCAGGGAAGGGGTTAACCCTGTGGGTGATCAAGGGGTTAAATGTGAGCCTAGGGAAGTGATTCTAACTGTGGGGGGCATGGCTTCTGAAATGACCATAGAGACATGTGATATTATATAGAAGGATCACATGGGCTCCATGATCATTTCAGGGAGAAGAATGGTCAGCTGTGTTTACAACAGCTGACCGTTCTTCTCTCTCAGCGCGGAACGATCGCGGGTGTCAGGCGTCAATTGGAGCCGCCTGCCCGCTGCATCGGCATCCCCGCTGCATCGGCATCCCCGCTGACGAGCGGGGGTGGGAGCGCGCCACTGGCGGCACGCGCTCGCCCCCTAGCCTCCTGCTCGCGACCGATGTATAGCTACATCGGTTCGCACAGGAGCGCCTGCCTGCCGCAGTCTAATTGAGGCGGCTGGTCGTAAAGCAGTTAAACCCCTGCTATCAAATACCATTACCATCAAATACCAGTGGCCAAAGCTTTGGAAGACAGGTACGTATTAGTAATCATAGTGTTTTCATCTGGTGACATGGAATATTTAAAGTCTGTTCAATTACCTTAAATTGTATATACAACTACAGTATATATATATAATTAGTTTGGGTCACTTTGCAGTCTTTCAGTTGCAGTGCGCCTATGTGTCCTGCTAAAAAGAATGCTCAAACATTTTCCATTCTCAAAAATTTTGTACCTTGAAAGACGACAGTCAAACGTTGATGTAAAACATAAAAACCTGCATCATTCATTTCCAGCAATCATGTCTGCAATTTTCTACAGTTACATCAATAAAGAGCTGAGATACTCAAACTGTGGCAACCTTTTATATTTAGTTGCTGTAATGACACCGTTCATCAAAAGCAAGGAATTGGTTCAAAAAACAAATAAGATAGACCAATTACCATAAAGCTCTGGGCTGAGATCATATGCCTAAACGCATTTATTTATTAAGACACAAATCAGCAAACTCATTTTCCCCAGAGCTTAGTGAATTTGGTGAAGCTCTGCTGATTTCCATCATCCAATCATGTGCAAGCAAAAATACTTTTTTTCCCCTTGCACTTTATTGGGTATTCATTCATTCATAGGTCTTGGGAAAATTAGTGAAAATGCACTTGCAAAGTGCACAGCCTATTTGCCTTTAGTAAATGAACCCCCTTGTGTCCTTTTAGAGCTTGTGTTTACATGCATTGAAGAATCCATTGTTTAAAGGGATACTATGCAGAGGAGTGTTCATGGCCATTTTTGATTAATATAAATAATTTATATATCATGCCACTTTATTTTTTTTTTTTTAATCCTCTAAGTACCCTATTGCCACAGCGTTGTTGCATGGTCACATGATTTTTCCCTGTTCTTTGGCATCTTCAGGGGCTTCTATTACTCTGCTGATGTATGCTCTCTACAGTGGGAGTCTGTGCTTGGTGCTGTGTCAGTCACATGACTTAAAAAAAAAAAAGCACATTTTGGAAGAGCAATTCAAATTAGATTATAAATATCAAATAACTATTTTACAGCTCCCCAAAAATTCTTGAACATAAAATGTGCATTTTTTGTGCATTAATATGGTGTAGGCAGAGTGAAGAATGATTGACAATAGCTTTCATTTTGATCAGACAGCACCTACATCCATTGCTCTTTTTTTGCTTTACTTTATATTAAAACAAAGCATTTTTGTGAGTTTCTTAGTTAATCAGCTTACTATATTCTGTCCCGATAGTGATTAGCAATAGGAGAACATGGAGGAGGGGGGAGGGATAAGAGTGTCATTTACCACTGTGTATAAGCCCATATGTGTGACTCTATAGTCATGTAAGTTGCGCACATAAGAAAAAGAAGGAAAATAAGAGCTTAGAAGGGAAATTAAATTGAGCATGCTCCGTAGAGGACATCAGCTATTCTACATGATCTCAACCTCCAGTGGGGACAGAGAGATTATACAAGGGACAGCTATAGGCAGGCTGAACCAGGTTTATTTCACTCTATACAAAATGAATGCTTTAGTGGCTTTGTAAGTATGAACTCTCTGTTATATAGCATATAAAGAAAGTTTTTCATAGTCTGGGCTTAATGACACTTGAAGCAAGGCTTGTACATGCATGCATTTGAAGCCACTGTGTCTCAGCAGAGCTTGTGTGTAAGTACATTCTAGCACTCATTTGAGCTTCTATGTACATGAGCCCAGCAGCTAATGTCTCAGTGGAACTTGCATGTACTTGTATTTTAACTCTCACTGGAGCCTGTGTGCTAACATTTAAGGACCCAGTATGGTATTGCAGAGTCTACATACATTCCAACACTCAGTGTCTCATTAGAGCTTGTGTGAACATACATTCCAACACCCTGTTTGTCAGTTGAGCTTATGTATACACCATAGCTACCAACTCTTCCTTATTTGAAGGAACTATACCTCTTTCCTCCTCAGTGGCCACTATTTGACATCATATATAAAACTCTCTTTAAAAAAAATAAATAAATAAAGACCTATTAACTACCTTTCACTTAACCTCTAAATTTTTGCGTTCTTTATTCAAAAAACAAACTATTAAAGTGAAGGTTCCCTTTGCAGAGCAAATGCAGCTTAGTAAGCAAAGTAAAACTGTATTCACTTTAATCATCCATTCATATGCAAGAAAAATGCTATTTTTAATTACCTTTGGGTAGTAAAATATAACAGAGCTTCATCTATTTACTAAGAACAGTTACTTTACTGACTCAAATACTATTTTCTTTGTAAATTAACCCTAATTCGTCTATATATCTGCATTCCTATAAGAAACTGTGAATAAATTACAATGCACATGTGCAATAAGGTGGAGACTATCTGTGGGACTTTTAGGCAGGGCCTGTACTTTTCCCACTAGGATACACAGCAAAGTCTAGAAACTAGATCAGGTAAGTGTAAGACGGGAGGGGGGGGGGTAACTGTACTAACACCAGTTATCCATTAAAGTGTAACTAAACCCACCTATACTTTACTGTCAAGGAAACTGTCATCTTAGCCTCTCTTTGATACAAAGTTTTAATGGTGTTCAGATGATCAGTTATGCACCGTCTGTTTGATGGTTTGACAGTTCAGTGGGGAAAGCACCAGCAACTGTGACAGTATCATTCATGGAATGCCTTGAGTGTAACTGTTTTGGGAAACATGAGTTTAAACCCACTTTAAGATGAAACTGGGAGAAATATTGGGGCTGCCATTCCAGACATCATTTTGCAAATCTGTGTTGCCCGGTGTTCCGTGAAAAAACCATACCCGTGAAAATTCCCTACCCTCGTCACTTCCGGTGCACCTACATCATTGAACAGCTGAGCAGCTTACTAGTGCGCATGCTCAGAGCTCCGGAGGGTAGGGAATTTTCACGGGTAGTGTTTTGTAATGTTACACCGCATCAGCTGTTGCCGCTGCAACATGAAATCATCTCCACTCATACCCCTGTCACTTCCCTCATCTCGGCTACTAAATGTAAAAGTGGCAGCGGGTCTATGAAAATATAAATCACGGAGCCGAGATCTCTGTGATTTATATTTTCATACACCCGCCACTTTTACATTTTGTAGCCGAGATAAGGGAAGTGACAGGGGTAGGAGCGGAGATGATTTTATGTTGCAGCAGAGATGTTTTAATGTAACCGCGGCAACAGCTGATGCGGTATAACATTACATAACACTACCCCGTGAGAATTCCCTACCCTCCGGAGCTGTGGGCATGCGCACTGCTATGCTGCTCAGCTGTTCAATGATGTATGTAAACAGGAAGTGATGAGGGTATGAAATTCTCACGAGGTAGGGTTTTTTAACGTTACACCGGCTCTTATGTTGCCCAAAGAAGAAAGTAATGGATTTACTTTAATGGTCTAAGGCAGAAAGGGTAGCAATGAGCAGAAGAAACATTATAAACCCATATAAAAGCTTATATATGTAATTTACCCCATTAAAAAAATGCATTTATAGTAACAGAATCAGAAGCTTTTTAGAAAGTGTGCCATCTAACTTTGGATTCTCTAAGCTCCAGCAGGCCTTGGCATTGGAACATTTTAATTCATAGCCAATGGCTGCTGGCAAAAGTGCTTTTACCATTGCATTTGCTCCACTGGACTGGAAAAAAAAGGAATGTGAACAGATGGAATCTATACCATCGGATGTAACGAACTGGACATGTCACCGCTAAGCGTAGGGCTTAACTTCTGAGAGATAAAACTCTTTATTCCATTTGTCTTTGTTCAGATGATAAACTAATTTTATTTTCTGCAATAAATTGCTAGCCTCGGTCTCTTCTAGCTGTCCAAAAATACCTAACCTTTGCCTTATAGATATTATGCATTAGTTATTTGTCTGAATTAGCCAGGCATTTTTTTTTTTTATTTGAGTTACTTTAATTTGGAAAATAAAGGGAAACGTAGTAATGCTATTATACATTTAACAATGAAAACATTTTATTGTGAGAGCAGACCAGTAAAACATAATAGTAAAAGTATAGCAAGGTTAAATGTGTATTTAAAATCTCATCTTGTGCTTTAATAGATTACATTTTAATAAAACAATTCTGTATGACTTATGACTTCTATGACATTCAAAGTATAGAGGGGAGAAAGAAAAATTGCATTCCACTGTGAATTCAACTTGTTGGTTGTTGTAAAAGGCTCCTATTATAGCAAAACAGACAATGATTAGCCACTGGATTTTCAGGTCAAGTGTAATCATTTTACCGGCACATTCTCAGCTCAAACAATACAAACAAGCTTTTAAACAGTGCTTAAGAATAGACAAAGGACTAGGCAAGTTGAATGTTTTGGGATGATATGAGAATAAAAAGAGCTATCAGCTAGAAAGATATTAGCGGAATGTACCTTAAGTACTGTAGTAATAATGTATTATAATTATATCTTTAGTTTTATTACATATAAAGAATGGGGTAAAGTAATTATATTCACAGCATTAGAAACACACTGGGAGGTAACAGACGGCACACCTGAGTAGTTTAAAATGAAGTGGAACCGTTGATCATATATATTACTGCTTTGAAAATGTCCATTATACTGTATATATCTGAAACAACATTTTTTATAAAGAGAATAAACTAAGATGTTGAGTGCGGAACATGAACTTTTTCTTTGGTGTGAGTATATAGTAAAGTTTACTCCTAGGAGTAGTATATATACTCCTTCTCCTTTACCTTTGTAAGCATAACTTAACTACAGCAGTAAAAAAAGCAGATCTATTGTCCTGCCAGACAAGCAAGGGCTGTCTAAATTTCAAGATTGGCTGGACAGGGACACAAATCCTTTGGCAGGCAATACAACGTCCTTATACATATTTAGTTTATTGTTTCGGCTATTTACCTGCTCAGCTTTAAATTTTCCCATGTAGCTCTAGCCTTCATGCATCAGCACCATGGGATTAAATCTTTACACAAACAGTTTATTATTATCCCACAGGTCACGGTGACAGCCTTGGATTTTGTATAGCTCATCTGAAGTAGTTAGAATTGTTGGTAGCCAAGACTATGTTATTATAATTTTGATTTTGTATGTATTTTTCAGAATGGCACAGCGGCTCAGTGGTTATGCCTTGCAGCACTTGAGTCCTAGATTTGAACCTAAGTCAAGACAGTATCTACATAGAGTTTGCATGCTCCCCCTGTGTTCATGTAGGTTTCCTCCCACACTCAATAGACGTTTTTAGAATAATTGACTCCTGTGTAAATAGACCTTAGTATGTGTGTACAAGATGGCTACATGCATGTTGTTTTCACATTTTCTATGCTGGTCCCAAGCTTAAGCAATTGAAGAGGGTTGAGGAAAGAACTGGTGACCTACCTTGTAAAAAAAAATTTAAAAGGAAAGCTGGTCTATTGAATTACTGAGAGTTAGAAACGACTGAACAGATATACAAATACATACATTTATTTTTCTGTACCAATGTGTTAAAAAATAATACAGATGTTACCCGAGAATTTTAAAGGGGAATTCCAGTCAAAATTGAAAATTTGCCCATGATTAGTATGTTAAATAAAATAATACAGATGTTGCCCGAGAATTTTAAAGGGGAATTCCAGTCAAAATTGAAAACTTGCCCATGATTAGTATGTTAAATATGTATAACTTTGTTATTATTCATTTTCAGGTTTACTGGTTGTGTAGCTTAGAAAGTCTAATCTGAGTCAGACAATCAGCTACTTCCTGTTCTTCACCGACAACACTTTTCTTGCTGAGCTGAATTTGGCAGCTCTCAGTAACTTTCTGAAAAGGTTGTTGGCCTCTGTGTGAGAAATCCAGCCTAGATTTCAGGAAACCCACCCTTGCCCTGCCCAGCACTGCCCCCATCTCCCCCAGCACTGCCCCATCTCTCCCATCACTGCTCCATCCCTCCCAGCACTGCCACCATCCATACCAGCACCGCCTCCACTCCTCCCAGCACTACTTCCATCCCTCCAAGCACCACCCCATCCCTCCCAGCACTGCCTCATCCCTCCCAGCACTGCTCCCACCCCTCCCAGCACTTCCCCCATCCCTCCCAGCACTGCCCATATCCCTCCCAGCGCTGCCCCATCCCTTTCAACCTTCTGCAGACTGTGCAGCAGCTCCTTTCTTCCAAGCCTCATTTTGGGGGGTAGGGGGGGGGGAAGAGAGGGAGAAGTCATTGTAAGGCTCTAATACTCACTGCAATGTACACGCCAACACATGACACACACACACACACGCACACTGCAATGTAAATACCAACACATGAGACACAAACACACACACAACAATGTAAATGCCAACTCATGACACACACATTACAATGTAAATACCAACACATGACACACACACACAACACACACTACAATGTATATATCAACACATGACATGCACACTGCAATGTATACACCAACACATCACACACACACACACACACACACTGCAGTGTATACAGAACACATGTTTTGTACACTGCACTGTATACACCAACAGATGACACATACTGCAGTGTATACACCAACACATGACACACACACTGCACTGTATACACCAACACATCACACACACACACACACACTGGACTGTATACACCAGCAGATGACACAAACACTGCACTGTATACACCAACAGATGACACACACACTACACTTTATACACCAACAGATGACACAAACACTGCACTGTATACACCAACAGATGACACACACACACACACTACACTTTATACACCAACAGATGACACAAACACTGCACTGTATACACCAACAGATGCCACACACTGCACTGTATACACCAACACAAGACACACATACTGCACTGTATACATCAACACAAGACGCACACACTGCACTATATACACCAACACATGACACGCACACACACACTGCAATGTATATACCAACACATGACACACACACTGCAATGTATACACCATCACATCACACACACACACTGTATACACCAACACATGACACACACACACACACACACACACACACACACTGCACTGTATACACCAACACATGACACACACACTGCAAGGAAGAATGCAGTTATGCTGCATTATACTGCAGCCTTTGTGTTACACACTACAAGGTGGTATCATTGGGAGTTCTCTGCTTGTCATGCATTGTTCTCTGCTTGTAATGTGTTGCACTCACACTACAATCTTAGATCCTGGGGAGTTCTCTGCTTGTCATGCATTGCAATAACACTACAATGTTGGATCATGCATTGTTCGCTGCTTGTAATGTGTTGCACACACACTACCATGTTGGATTTTGGGGAGTTCTCTGCTTGTCATGCATTGTTCTCTGCTTGTCATGCGTTGCAAAAACACAATACCATGTTGGATCATGTGTTGTTCTCTGCTTGTCATGCGTTACACTCACACTACAAAGCAGAATCATGTGGTGTTAACGTATAGTGATCATTGTAGACTGTGAGCTGAGACCCCATAGCACTTCCAGCTACACTGACAGTTCCCCCTGCATCCAGCTGTCTTCTCCTATAGTAGCCTTGATTCGAAGCCCTGCACAGCTATACTGTATATGTGCACTGCACCTCCCAGCCCCCCCCCCCCTGCACACCTATACTGTATATGTGCACTGCACCTCCCCCCTGCACAGCTATACTGTATATTAGCACTGCACCTCCCAGCCCCCTGCACACCTATACTGTATATGTGCACTGCACCTCCCCCTGCACAGCTATAGTGTATATGTGCACTGTTCCCTTCCAGCCCCCCCTGCACACCTATACTGTATATATGTACACTGCACCTCCCAGCCCCCCTGCACACCTATACTGTATATGTGCACTGCACCTCCCCCCTGCACAGCTATACTGTACATGTGCACTACACCTCCCAGCCCCCCCTGCACAGCTATACTGTATATGTGCACTGCACCTCCCAGCCCCCCCTGCACACCTATACTGTATATGTGCACTGTACCTCCCCCTGCATAGCTATACTGTATATGTGCACTATACCTCCCAGCCCCCCCTGCACAGCTATACTGTATATGTGCACTGCACCTCCCAGCCCCCCTGCACACCTATACTGTATATGTGCACTGCACCTCCCCCCTGCACAGCCATACTGTATATGTGCACTGCACCTCCCAGCCCCCCCTGCACAGCTATACTGTATATGTGCACTGCACCCCCCAGCCCCCCCTGCACACCTATACTGTATATGTGCACTGCACCTCCCAGCCCCCCCTGCACACCTATACTGTATATGTGCACTGTACCTCCCCCTGCACAGCTGTACTGTATATGTGCACTACACCTCCCAGCCCCCCTCCCCCTGCACAGCTATACTGTATATGTGCACTGCACCTCCCAGCCCCCCCCCCCTGCACGCCTATACTGTATATGTGCACTGTACCCCCCCCCCCCCCCGCACAGCTATACTGAATATGTGCACTGCACCCCCCCCCCCCCCCCCACCTGCACAGCTATACTGAATATGTGCACTGCACCTCCCAGCCCCCCCTCCCCCCGTGTCCTGTGTGAATGGCCCTTTTTATTTCTTCATTTTCTCATGAATTAGGATGTACAATGCATCCTTATTGATGAGAGAACACTGGGCGGGAACCTATGACCATCTCCTCCCAATCTGTATATGCCCCCTGGCTACATAGGAACAATGTCCCTCCCTGGAAGTGATGTCACTAGCTTTCAGTAACCACACCCACTTGCATCTCTTAGACTCAGAAGGGAGAAGAATTGAAGTCACGTGACAGCACTGAATACTGCAAGATAAAGGGAGAAAAACTGGGATTTTTTTTCATTTTGAGACACAAGGCTGAACTCAGCTCACATTAATGATTGCAGGGGAAGAATTTAGGTATTAGGTTTTACTTCCACTTTAAGAGTTTTTTAAATTTGTTCTTGCAGAAGACTGAATACACCTTGGCCTAATAAACTTTTCACCTCAAGATTTAACTAAACAAATACCTGCACTGCTTTTTATCTTAATCTTTTTTGGTTTTATTTTCTTATCCCATTGGTATCTTCTGTATAAATGAGAAATGTGATTTGTCTATTAACACAAGCCCACTGTGAACACCAGTGCTTATAATGGCAGTATCGGAAGAGAAATGGTCCAACTGGGAGATTAATCTGCATGTTGCTATATAATTTTTAAATGCTGCATTACGATGCAGAATGTAATTTTCTGTGAGGGACAATGGAGACTGTTTACGCAAGTGCTAATTTGCCTATTGAGAGACGCTACAAAAGAACATCGTCCCTGAAGAGTTTTCTGCTTTTATGGATTGGTACAGAGAAATGGAGCCGGAGCTTTGTGAAAAGTGAGATGCAAATCATTTTCCAATGCATCAGGCATTTAATTTATATGTTTCCCTCTGCACTGAATAAATGTGATGTACACTGTTTTATTGCTGCGGAATAGATGATTGTGGCCTAGGCAGGGAACTCATCTGTCTCCTCTCTGGACATTACCCAGCTGGCTAATTCTAAAATGACCCATTTCAAGTCTCTGCTATTCCTTTCTACCACAGACTGCAACTAATCCTCAGTATTATTTCTGCCTATCTCTTCTGCCAAAAGGAATGAATCAAAATACTATTCCTGTTTTTTTTTTTTTTTGTAGGCATGAGTGTCATTTTGTTAGAAAAATTATTAGTTATAATAGGAAGCCTAATATAGTAATACTGCCTGGGATAAATGACACAACTGGCAGTTGTGGTGTACCTCTATACCAAACAATATGTTTTGAATGTAGAGAAAAATAATTTAGAGGAACTAAAAGTAATATGAAGTGTCATCTTCTAAACCCCTATTGCTTTTACCAAGATGCTGAAATCTGTCCTGCCATGTTGTATTTGACTGGCAAGTGTAGCAAGTGGAGTTCCTAAGAAGTTACATGCCAGTTAATACATGTATCTTACAATGATCTGCCATGGGTCTTTCATTGCACCAAAACTTAATGTACCTTAACACCTTCCCATCTGGCCTTTAGCAGAATGATGGCCGGGCGTTGGCTTTACCATTCGGACTGGATGTCAAATGACGTCCTTCACATTGCACCACTTGTGTACGCCCCAAGGGGTGCACAATGCAGTGATCGGTGGTAAGCTGTGTCCCTCGGCCACAGCGCATCACCGATCCGGGTAAAGAGCAGATGATGTAAACTCTTTACTATTTGATCAGCCATGTCTAATCACAGCCAATCACATGTAAAAAAAAATGCCTTTTATTGGCATTTACTTTTCTCATCGCTGTCAATGTCTGAGGAAAGTAAAAGCCAATAATCAGCTTTCCAGTTACAGGGGACATTTACACTGATAATCAGGGCAATGATCATCAGTTCTCTGATAAGTGCAGCCCCATCAGTGCCCATCAATGGTGCCTATCAGTCCCATCAGTGCAGCCTATCAGTGCCCATGAGTGCAGCCCCATCAGTGCCCATCAGTGAAGCCTATCAGTGCTCATCAGAGCAGCCTCATCAGTGCCCATCAGTGAAGCCTATCAGTGCTCATCAGAGCAGCCCCATCAGTGCCCATCAGTGAAGCCTATCAGTGCTCATCAGAGCAGCCCCATCAGTGCCCATCAGTGAAGCCTATCAATGCTCATCAGAGCAGCCCCATCAGTGCCCATCAGTGAAGCCTATCAGTGCTCATCAGAGCAGCCCCATCAGTGCCCATCAGTGAAGCCTATCAGTGCTCATCAGAGCAGCCTCATCAGTGCACATCAGTGAAGAAGAAAAATGACTTATCTACAAAATTGTATAACAGAAACAAAGAAAATGGCTTTTTTTTCCAAAATGTTTGGCCTTTTTTTATTTGTTTAGCAAAAAATACGAAAAACCCAAGGGTGATTAACCACTTGCCGACCACCCGCAGTAGTATTACTGCAGCAGAGTGGCTCGGCTGCGCAAAATCACGTAGTACTACGTGATTTCGTGCACATGGTTTCAGCGGCGCGCACGATTGCCGCTGCCCTCCCGCAATCGTCAGGGAAACTGACGAAGACCCGCCTGCTTATGTAAACAAAGCAGGCGGATCTTCTGCTGTCAGATAGGCAGGGCGAGATCAGCAGTTTCAGCTAAGCTGAAACTGCAATCTCTCTGTTCCTGTCACAGAAGCATTCCCCCCCCCCCCCACAGCAAGAAAGCACTTTAGGCATACATTTAACCCCTTTGATCACCCCCATTATTAACCCCTTCCCTGCCAGTGTCATTATTACAGTAACAGTGTATATTTTTAGCACTGATTACTGTAGTAATGTCACTGGTCCCCCCAAAAGTGTCAAAAATGTCAGTCAGGGGTCCGATCTGTCCGCCACAATGTCGCAGTCCCGCTAAAAATCACAGATTGCCGCCATTATCAGTAAAAAAAAAACAATAAAAATGGCATAAATCTTTCCCGTAGTTAGTAGACATGATGACTTTTGCGCAAATCAATCAAAATGCGATTTTTTTTTCCAAAAATATGTAGCAGAAAACAAATTGGCCTAAAATGTTAAAAAATTTAGATTTTTGCTTTTTTTTTTTTTTTTGAGAATGTCATATAGCAGAATGTGAAAAAAAAAAAAAAAAAAATATATATATATATATATATATATATATATATATATATTTTAAAATTGTCACTATTTTTTAGTTTATAGCGCAAAAAATAAAAATCGTACAGGTGATCAAATACCACCAAAAGAAAGCTCTATTTGTGGGAAAAAAGGACATAAATTGTATTTGGGTACAGCGTCACACGACCACACAATTGTTGTTAAAGTAACGCAGTGCCGAATCGCAAAATAAGGCCTGGTCAGGAAGGGGGTAAAACCTTCCGGGCTGAAGTGGTTAAATACTACCAAAATAATGCTCAATTTGTGTGAAAAAAAACATTTTTAAATGTCATATCGGCGCAACTGTCATTTAAAGTGTTACAGCGCTGAAGCTGAAAATTGTCCTGGGAAAGAAGGGGTGAAAGTGCCCTGTATTGAAGTGGGTAAAATGTGCCTAATGAGGCGTTTTTTGTTTTTTGTTTTAATTCTGGATAGGTTTAGAACTTCTGTCAAGTTTTTTTTGCTGTCTATTTTCCTGCTAAGGAGAGTCACTGTCTTTATTTGTACCTGTCCCCATTGTCACTGGGATAGAAAATAAGTAAAATCCAACATTTTGAGTTCACTGAACAGGACTTAAAGGAAAATCGCCAACTTAGGACACGTGATCTGGTGACAACTATCTAGGAGAGGATCCCTTTTATTTTTAATGAGATTGGCTCTCACTTTCTGTTGTATCCCTTGGTAAATCTGCCTAATAGGGCGCATATAACTAAAGAAAAACAAACAAAAAACTCTAATGCCTAATCAAAAGCTAAAGTTTTGGCTTTATATATATATACTACAAGCACCGGGTACAATAATAAAATTCTTTAGAAAGAATTGTTAAAGGCAGAAACCTTTGGGCTTTATTTTAAAAGGTGTTCAGAATATTAAATGTCACCTGTATGCTCACAGCTAACTTCCTGACTACACGCCCTGGCCTGATACATTATTGGTTGCAACATTAATCAATCAGGACCAGGGGAAACTCCAGCAGGTCAAAGACTTAGCAATCATTTTGATTGGATGAAATGTATAGGGCAGTGATGGTGAACCTTGGCACTCCAGATGTTTTGGAACTACATTTCCCATGATGCTCATGTGCTCTGCAGTGTATTTGAGCATCATGGGAAATATAGTTCCAAAACATCTGGGGTGCCAAGGTTTGCCATCACTGGTATAGGGTTGCCTGCTGTTGAAATCTGTTTAGGGTTTCTGCAACTTACATGTTTTTATAATATATTGTCTTTTAGGTAATCTCCTCTTCTCCAGTGCTAATGGTCACAAGAAACCAATTGCAAAAGAGAAATCAATCCTAAACTAGATGCAGACTCTATAATGCTTAGTAGGAGGGCATACTGACAGGCACAGTAGTTGAGGACCGGGGTTCAGAAATGTTGGCTGAAATCAGTAGTATCAGATAGCGTGTATGGCAGAAAATATTATGGAGATCACATTAGGCAGGCAGGAAGTACTCCAAAGATAAAAGCAGACAGTAAGTGATGAGTCCGCCAATTACTGGGGTATTCTGCAGAAGAGACAGAAAAATATTTGATCTTAATTAGTGGTTCCTAAAATGGGCAATACAACCAGCTGGGGGCAATAAAAATTATTTATGTTGGGGGCAGTAGTGGAAAGTAAAGCAATGGGGAGCATTAGAACCATGTGAGTGAGAAAAAAAAGTTTTTTAAACAAAATCTATAGTATTTGACAAAATATATGCTTAAATGTCTGCAGTATATATCTGCAATACATGCACATTTCCCCAAGTTTTATCCCTTTAAAGACCTTGCAAGTACAGAGAATATCTGTTGTTCTGCCAGAAATGTTCACAGCTTCTAATTTCTTTTGATGGGCTTACACACAGAGCATTTTAGATTGAAATAGCAAGAAATATTGTCAGCCCTGGCTAGTGGTCTTTTGCTAAATTCTAGAATCCCTCAGCCTCTCTCATCTCCACAACAAACAGAGCACGAGGCTGATTTTCCAAAGGAACTGAGAATTTTTACACAAAATATTGTGTGAATATTCACTTCAATTATACAATCTACAAGTGTAGGTGAAAAAAGGAAGCAGGGGGATTTTGCTTTTCACCTGACTGGATAATTTAACCACTTCAGCCCCGGAAGATTTTACCCCCTTCCTGACCAGGCCCTATTTTGCGATTTGGCACTGCGTGAGTTTAACGGACAATTGCACAGTCGTGCGATGCTGTACCCAAATTAAATTGATGTCCTTTTTTTTCCCCACAAACAGAGCTTTCTTTTGGCGGTATTTGATCACCTGTGCGATATTTACTTTTTGCGCTATAAACAAAAAAAGATTTTGAAAAAATAACAATATTTTTCACATTTTTTATAAAAAAACTCCCAAAAAAATGTAAAAATCAAAATTTTTTAATATTTTAGGCCAATTTGTTTTCTGCTACATATGTTTGGTAAAAAAAATCGCAATAAGTGTATTTTGATTGGTTTGCTCAAAAGTTATTGCGTTTACTAACTACGGAAAAGATTTTTGTCATTTGTTTTTTTTTAACGAGTAATGGCGGCGATCTGCAGATTTTTTTGCGGGACTGCGACATTGCGTCGGACAGATCGGACCCTTGACTGACATTTTTGACACTTTTGGGGGTATCAGTGACATTACTACAGTAATCAGTGCTATACATATGCACTGTTACTGTAAAAATGACACTGGCAGGGAAGGGGTTAACTTTATTAGTGATCAAGGGGTTAAGTGTGTCCCTAGGTGCGTGATTCTAACTGTAAAGGGGCGTGGCTAGTGATGTAAATAGAAAGGTAGGGTAGTGGCGCTGCCTAAAATAGGAATGTGGGAAAATATAAATATAATATGAAAAATATCAGTGATGAAATACAGTATATACCAGTGATAACCTTATAAAGTGACTAGTGCAAATAAATATATTATATATCAAAAAGCAAATATTGTAAACTGTAATAGTGCATGCTTAAAGGTGCATATCAAATAAAGTGCTAACGTGCACGTGAAGAACTCCCAACTATACCGTACACTGTGGTATATAAGTGCTATAAAGTGTCAATTAAATATAAAATAACAATTATATGCAGCGGATATATTCATCGACAGTCCAATGTTGTAAAGTCTCTTAGGTCACATGCAGTGACTAAATGCAGTGTAAAGGATATCCAAAAAAAAATATGTGAATAATAAGGTGACAACGCTCTACCAATGGCTTTAAGGAGTGACCTCGTGCTGGGCGGTGAGGTGCTGGGTGATCCTTTCTGGTAAAAAAACTCACTCACCAGAAACACCCACCCCACACAGGGGTATAAGGCGGGTGTATAAAGATATCCAGCGACCAGAGATCTCGGTATCTCCCCTACTCCTGGATCGGTGCGTCCTGGAAGTGGTCTCGGACATCCTATGTGGAAGTATCCCTGGGATAATGGCGGGTCTTAATGGACTCCTATAAGCAGGAAATGGCCAGAGGTGTCCGCAGGAAATTGCTCATAACCGTGTCCCAAGGGATGATAAATAAACAAGGCACATAGCGTGATACCGTCTAGGTAGTTTATTAACGCAAAAAATAGAGAGGTACTCACATAACAGGAAAGTATACAGGCACAAATTCGTGAATCTGGAGCGCGATGCGGTCCAACTCTCGATCTCGATCGTGCGGAACCGGAAGTGACGCGGCACGCTGTACGCGTTTCGTAATGAATACGTCTTCAGCAGCGTCAGTGGCTAGTGATGTAACCACAGAGATATACGATCCTACATAGCAGGATCGTATGATCTCTGCAGTTAGATCAGGGAGAATGACAGGCAACTTTGTTTACATTAGCCGCCTGTCTTTCTCCCTCTGCACCGAGAGATCGCGGATGACCATTGGATATAGGATCCGCCGGTCACTTGCGCCGACATGTCAGGGAACGAGCGGGGGCGTAGGCGAGCGACGTAGTACTACATCACTTTGCCTGTACGGGGCTGACTGCCGCAGTAAATAATCGTGCGGCGGTCGGCAAGTGGTTAAGTTAAAATGTACACAATTTGTTGTGTTCTGTATGTTAAAAAATTGAACTAGATGGGCTAATTAGACTCCTTGAGATAACAAAGGAAATGCTCACAGGATAAAGGACAGCTCTAAATTTCTGACAGGGTCATTAGGTATTTTTGTTGTTCTTATTGAGCAGATATACCAAAAAGCATTCAACTGTATATATAAAAGACAAAAAAAGAGCAAATAGAAGTTAAATGTTAGAGTTTATATACACTTTAAGCAACAACTACTGTATGGTATACAATGAATACAATTAAAATGGAGTTACTGCTTATTTTATTTTTTATTTTTTTTTTAACACTACCCTGCATTGCATGTCTAGTTGTACTTTCTTTCCTTACCAGCACCTTATTTAGTAGAGTGAGGCTTCGGTGGATTCACAACTGGAACTAAGACTTATTTTAAGCTCTTTCTAGTCTGATGTTGAGAAGTAGATATCCCTGCATGAAAAGTAGAAAAAAAAAACAATGTAGTAGGTAAACTGTATGTGTACTTTTTCATATTGCTAAAAATATTGTTAACCCAGAACATACACCGTAGAAATGTGATGGACAAATTAAGCCACAGTTCTAGTCCTGTAGTGTGCTGGTTAGAGTGCAGGTTTACCCATTTAACTGAATTCAAGGTTGTTTCAACCATACAGTGCATCCGGAGAGTATTCACAGCGCTTCACTTTTTTCACATTTTGTTATGTTACAACCTTATTCCGAAATGGATTAACCTTCCTGGCGGTATGATTATGTCAGGAATTATGTACCAAAAGCTACAATTTTTTGCATGGAAATTTGGCGTTATGTATTATAGGCCTACAATTCTTAGTAATTACTGACTTAAACCTGACCAAAACAAGACTCTAGTAGACATCCCAGATGTGATAAATTTGAAACACAAACGCATGAATTATAATCTAATCAATAATATAATTTTATTATATAATATGTAATATAATATAATATATATATATTTATATATATATATATATATATATATATATATATATATATATATATATATATATATATATATATAAAGGAGGTGATACAATGTAATCTGAAATTATTTATAATAAATTTATATTATATATATATAATATAAATTTATTATATATAATTTCAGATTACATTGTATCACCTCCTTTTTATGTGTTTGTGTTGGTGCAACTTTTGAATTTTTCTCCCAGTTCCGCTCCCATGCACCATTGCTGCTGCAGGGAACGGAACCAGGAAGTCATCAGAGCGACAGACGAGCGTCGGGGATCTCGGCGGCAATCACAGCAATGGGAGATCATCGCTGGATCGCCAGGAGAAGGTAAGGAACACTGCTGATGGCTCTGAACGTCTACCCCGAGCTTGACTCGGGGGTACCGATCCTAGCATGAAAAAACCACCCCGAGTCACGCTCGGGGATACCGCTAAGGGGGTTAAGATAATTATTTTTCCTCAAAATTCTGCAAACAATACCCCAAAATGACAACATGAAAGAACTTTGTTTGAAATCTTTGCAAATTTAATAAAAATAAAAAATGAAAAAAAATCACATGTACATAAGTATTCACAGCCTTTGCCATGACACTCAGAATTGAGCTCAGGTGCATCCTGTTCCCAGTAATCATCCTTGAGATACTTCTACAACTTGATTGGAGTCCACCTCTGGTAATTTCAGTTGATTGTACATAACTTGGAAAGGCACACACCTGTTTATATAAGGTCCCACAGTTAACAGTGCATGTCAGAGCAAAAGCCAAGCCATTAAGTCCAGCATTGAAGGTCCTAATGAGCACAGTGGCCTCCATCATCTGTAAATGGAAGAAGTTTTGAAACACCAGGACTGAGGGTTCGGGGTAGTAGGGCCTTAGTCAGGGAGGTGACCAGGAACCCAATGGTCATTCTGACAGAGCTCCAGAATTTCTCTGTGGAGAGAAGAGAACCTTACAGAAGACACAACTTTCTCTGCAGCACTTCACCAACCAGGCCTGTATGGTAGAGTGGCTAGAAGGAAGCCACTCCTCAGTGAAAGGCATATGACAGCCTGCCTGGAGTTTGCCAAAAGGCACCTGAGGGACTCTCAGACCATGAGAAACAAAATTCTCTGGCCTGATGAAACAAAGATTGAACCCTATGGCCTGAATGGCAAGCATCATGTCTGGAGACCAGGCACCGCTCATCACCTGGCCAATACCAATCCTACAGTGAAGCATGGTGGTGGCAGCATCATGCTGTGCGGATGTTTTTCCAGCTGCAGAAACAGGAAGACTAGTCATAATTGAGGGAAAGATGAACGCAGCAATGTACAGAGACATCCTTGATGAAAACCTGCTCCATAGCACTCTGGACCTCAGACTGGGGTGAAGGCTCATCTTCCAACAGGACAAAGACCCTAAGCACACAGCCAAAATAACAAACAAGTGGCTACAGGACACCTCTGTGAATGTCCTTAAGTGGCCCAGCCAGAGCACAGACTGGAACCTGATTAAACATCTCTGGAGAGATCTTAAAATGGCTGTGCAAGGATGCTCCCCATCCAACCTGATGGAGCTTGAGAGGTCCTGCAAAAAATAAAGGGAGAAACTGCACAAAAATAGGTGTGCCATGCTTGTAGCATCATACTCCAAAAATACTTGAGGCTGTGATTGGAGCCAAAAGTGGTTCAACAAAGTATTGAGCAAAGGCTGTGAATACTTATGTACATGTGATTTTTATTTTTTTTTTTTTTATAAATTTGAAAACATTTCAAACAAACTTCTTTCATGTTGTCATTATAGGGTATTATTTGTAGAATTTTGAGAAAAAAATATGAATATAATCCATTTTGGAATAAGGCTGTAACAAAGCAAAATGTGGAAAAAGGAAGCGCTGTGAAAACTTTCTGGATGCACGGTATTAATTATTAATCCTATTTATTGTTTTATAAAGTAGAGGGTTTAACAGAGCTTTATGTCTCCAGCTCGAACATAACATTGCGATAAAACACATGTCATTAAACTACAAATTAACTAAGAAAAAGAAAAGAAATAAAAGAAAATCAAACTGATCCGTTCCATCAAGAAACAGGAGTAATTGAAATTGTCACTGCATATAGGCATTCTCAATCCACCACCTTCCGATTAAAAACATGTTTTACCTGACCATGACCATAAAACAACCTCTAACTCAGTAAAGGCATATATGAGAAGATTCCATTAAAAAAACACTTGGGGCTTAGGATTATGTGGGTAAGGGGGACCACGCATTGATGATACATCCTAGGTTTCATTGGTATGAAGAGATTCCATCCAGATGTTCCACACCTAGCCAAACTTTACTGGGTAGCCCCATGAGGAGTAGGTGGCTTTATAAAATGGGATGGCAGAATTTATCAGGGATTTTCAAATATTAAAGATGGTGCCTCTTTCAACTTCCATTTAATCACTATGGCTTTTCTTGTGTACCACTATTCTTTTCACTCTCTACGGCTACTGGGGTATGATGGCACCACCTGTGATGTGTGTGTGATCAAGACAGGATTTCTAACAAGCGCTAGTGCCTCCACTCAATTGGGGCTTGTGAATAGCAAGTGAAATCCCAATCGAGAAATGTATCGTCTACATAGACAGTAATCCACACAGTATTGTATTTCAAAGTCCATGTATTGAAGAAATAACATTCAGTGAACCACTCAACATAAGGTATTTTCCAAACAGGAACATGAAACCATTAACAGTCTGATATGTATGTCTCAGTGAGGGGAGGCTGCAGCAACTTACAGTCTGTGCTCCCTCAGAAGGAATTCACTGTTTTCTTTGCGACACGTGCTCTCTCTCCCCACACCAACCCAAGAATCCTTGCATACCTCTGCTCTTTTTGATGACCTCATTGTCCTTGCTGAGAGAGAGCATAGAAGCCATATGGGAATAATAGGCTAGGATTCTATTAACTCTACAACTTAAAATAAATACAAATTGGCCGAGGCCGTTTATTATTGGTTTTAAAAAACATCAATAAATAAATAATAAAGACTGAAATATATTTTAAAACATCCATAGACAGCCTAGCCATAAGAAGCTCGGGCTGCATCATAAATATAATATTTTAATTATTCATTAAAAATAATTCCCAGCCTAGCCATAAACAGCTCAGGCTGCACCATCACCTTCAACTCCTTTATTATTGAAAGGAACAACACAGTCTGGCCATAAACAGCCCAGACTGTTAGCAAAACATAAAATTGTCTTTATTATTATAACCATTATTTCTTCTCAAGCAATAGTCCACCTCTTGCATAGTTGCAAGGGTGACATACCACATAAAAAAAACAGCCGCGACATAAGGGGAGGGGGGGTGGGGAGACGAACACTGGAGTTTTCTTGAGGAGAATGAGCCCCTCAGAGACCTCACTGCCCTTAAATAGGCTTCCTAGATCTTCTAGAAGCTTCCCTGACCTTAACCTATCACCTGTCAGGATGCTCCTAATCCCACCTCCTGGAGCTATCTCCAGGCAGAGTCCCGCTTTTTCCTGAGGTAAATTCCTAACACCTATTTCCCTCCAAATTCTGACTAGACTACCTATTATTTCTCCTGCCATTTTCCCATGTAGAAAAAGGCGGCATATAAAATGCCCCTTTTTCTTTTCATGGGAATAATAGGCTAGGATTCTATTAACTCTACAACTTAAAATAAATACAAACCGACTCAATGTTGGCTTAAAAATTGGCCGCGGCCGTTTATTATTGGTTTTAAAAAACATCAATAAATAAATAATAAAGACTGAAATATATTTTAAAACATCCATAGACAGCCTAGCCATAAGAAGCTCAGGCTGCATCATAAATATAATATTTTAATTATTTATTAAAAATAATTCCCATACAACAGAAGAAGGGTGGGAGAAAGCGACCAACCTCTTCTGTCCCTACCCCACAACCGCGGCCATTTCAACACAAGAACCTAAATCCGAATTAAAAATGTCCAGCCCTATATCAGACAGATGAACCCCATCAAATCTATAGAGGCCATCCGAACCATTCTCTAGTTCCGTATGTCTGAATGACAAAATGCCCACTTTTTTAAGCAATTTTGCTACAGCTCTATTTATTCTCGTTCTCATCTTCTCGAAAGGGTGCAGAGACGGGGAGACCAACCATCTCAACCTCTGCACTACTTCCGAGAAGATCACTACGGACTTGGGAAATGCTACACTAAAATTATAAAGATCATCCCTAATTTTAAAAATAAGTTCCAACGTTTTAACTTGGCCTATGTCGTTTCCTCCAAGGTGTACTATCAAAATATCTGGAGAAGGAAAAACCTGTGACATTCTACCGACCTCAAACCAAAAATCCTCCCAAACCATACCTCGTCTACCGCACCAAAAAACTTTAAATTCTTGTGCGTCCAATCCTAGATTCTGGGTATACACTCTCTGCTTCGCCCTCTGGTGCGCCCAATACACAAAAGAGTGGCCTATAATCCAGAGCACTCTGTGCACTCCTAAAAAAGAAAAATATTAACAATTAGGACGAACATATAATTTGAAGCAGTCAGACTTCCATCTACCCATTTTTTTAATGACTTCTGGCTCCAAACCTGCCCTAGCAGCTTCCGTCGCCGCTCCTATCCTAAATGAATGGGAGGTGAATTTCTGTTCACTCAAACTTAACTTTGCCATGCACAACTTAAAAACCCTTTCAAATTGATATTTCCTCATCCCAGCCCCTGAATCATGGACAAAAAGAGGTGCAAAACTACCCATGGGTCTATGACTAATATAACTACCCAACAATCCGACTGGACAAATTGGAGAATCCTTCAAAGCCCTCTAAGTGATCCAAACTCCTTTTCTCAATTGATCCGTCTTGGAACTATCTAATAGAATCCTTACTTCCCTTTGATTGAATTCAACACCCTCCCGACGAAGACTAACGACTTCTGAGATCCTCAGCGCAGCAAAAAATGCAATGGAAAATGCTGCCTGAAAAAGGCTAGCCTCAAATTTTGAATAGCAGATCTCAATAGTGATTCTACACAAACCACCTAAAATATCGGGTGTAATTGGCATACGGGTATCTTTCTTAAAAATTTTTCTTTTATACCCCTTTACTGCTTGTCTAACAGAAAAATATGACATACAAGGAGGTAAGTCATTTAATTTAAAAAAGAACGATATGCCCGCCAGTAATTTTTTAATATGTGCAACAGAATATCGTGCAACCATTAATTTCTCTAAAAAACGCAGTATCAGACCTTCGGAAAAAGCAGACCGCTCTTCTCCGACCTCCTCAAGGAAACCCAACCACATTACCCAGGCCGACTGGTACCCAGCCCATGTGGAAGGGGCAACTGAATCTTTTATGAAGGTAGGAATGCAGCTCAAAATAGATTCCACAAATTTGCAGGGCAAGGAATGCCAGTTGGATCTGCCTCCGGAAGTAGACCGAAAAACCTCTCCATCTGCGAACGAGAGAGAGCATCCGCCACGTCATTGTCCTTGCCGGCTATATGCTTCGCCTTCAGCCAAATGTTTAAACTCAGGCATTTAAAAATGAAATATTGCATCAGGGCAATGACGGGCGGAGACTTAGCAGATAAGCAATTCAGCGCATACATGACTCCCTTATTGTCTGTTCTAACAAGAAGTCTTTTGTTCTTAAATTCCGCCCCCCAGATCTCTAATGCCACCAGAATTGGAAAAAGTTCCAACAGTACTATATTTTTTGTAAAACCTTGAACCTTCCAGCGATGCGGCCAGGATCCAACACACCAATGCGTGCGCCAAATTGCACCAAACCCATCTGAACCCGCTGCGTCTGTGAAAAACAAGAAATCTTTGTCCAAGACAAAATCTTCTTGGAACAAAGTTCTACCATTGAAATGGACCAAGAATTGGGACCATACTAATAAATCTGCCTTCAGCTCAGAAGTGACTCGCAAATGAGCCGAAGGAGATTTCAAACCTGCAATGGCTCCATATAATCTTCGAGAAAAATTTTTTCCTATGGAAAAGCCAATTGACCTAAGAGAGCTTGCATTTCCTTTAAGCATACTTTCTTCTTTCGCAACATCACTGCTAGCAGCGCCTGCAACCTATCCACCTTTACAGCAGGTAGTCTGAACTCCATAGCAATGGTATCAATCGTGATACCAAGGAATTCTAAGGAGGTGGTGGGGCAAACGGTCTTTTCCATAGCTAACGGGACGCCAAATTCCTGACAGACCTGAATAAATGTTTCCAAAAGAGTCATACAATTAGAACTGTCACTCTTTCCCATGAACAGAAAGTCATCAAGATAGTGGATCAGGTCATCAGAACCTGAGATCGGACCCACTACCCACTGTAAGAAAATTTCAAAAGATTTGAAGTATCTGCAAGAGATCGAGCAGCCCATTGGCAAACAGCGATCAAAATAAAACTGTTGTTGAACATAAAAACCTAATGAATTGAAACCTGAAGGGTGAATGGGAAGTAGCCTAAAGGCAGATTGTATATCTGCCTTCGCCAACAATGCTCCAGGACCTAAACGTCTAATTATCGTCACCGCATCCTCAAAGGATGCATATGACACTGAGCAAAATTTCTCACATATCTGGTCATTTAATGACATCCCTTTCGGATAGGACAGGTGATGGATTAATCGGAACATACCCGGTTCTTTTTTAGTGACACTACCTAGAGGAGAAATCCTAAAGTTGGCGAAAGGGGGGGCTGAAAACGGACCTGCCATCCTACCTTCTTTAATTTCTTTAGCTATTTTGCACAAAACAACATCCAAGTAACGGTCCACAGATTTCAGATTGTCAAAGATTGTACAACCTGCACCTGTGAAAATAGGTAACCTGAAACCTTCTGTCAGGGTTCAGCAGCAGCTAGGGAGACCAGACACATGTAGCTACACTCCAAAACAATATAGATAGCCTTAAAGTAAAATTTATTATAGTGAACCACAAAACAAACATACACAGCAACAGTGAACAAAGCAAATACCAGTAAACAAAACCCAACCCCAAAGACACAATAACTAAAGAACCGACTATCTACAAATATATACACTATACAGGACAAGGGGAGCAGGGTAGCAAGGAAGAGGGCAAACTAGACTGGATACAAGGCAGAGAGCAGGAGCAAGGGGTACAGGATAGATCAGGGTATGGATCAGGATCACAGACAACTGGTTCAGGCAGCAAGGAGTCACTCAAAATAGTGACGCGCCTGGGAAAGGGAGGAGCAGCCTTAAATAGCCACCTGGCAGCTGAACACAGTTTGGGTGATCATAGAAGCCTGCTGGCTTCTGGGAGACACCTGCTGGTGGACAATGGAAGTGCAGCATTCAGCCCAGGGCAACACAGTGTCACCAGCAGGGGAACTCAATCCTAACATATTCCCCCCCTTAAGGAGCGGCCTCCGGACGCTCCATAAGGCTCCACCACTGGGGTCTGCAAGCTGACTGGGTACCCCACTGCCAAGGTCTGAAGGCTGGCTGAGAACCACACCGCCGGGGTCCCAAAACTGGCTGGGTTTCCTGCTGGTCAGATCCCTAAGAAGTCGCAACACCAAAGGCTTACCATTCTTATAAGCAGCCTGTGTCCCAATGTTGAGACACTGAAAGCTACCCGAATGCTTAATGCCCAAGTCCCTGGTCCATGCAGGTACCCTGACAAAAGGGTGTCCCATCACAACTGGACCTCTTCTCACACTGTTAGAGACTGCTCTGTATTTTACCTGCCACTCAGGTCTACCCAGGGCATAGGTTACCCCACTCGGGTCCCCAGATGCACCAGGGAATGCAGAGATGACCCCTGGGTCAGGACAAAGTTCATATGGAACACTGCCTTTTCCCATAGGACCTCTACTACTGGGGCCATAACAGCAGATGCAGTTCTCATGTTCAGAGTGGATATCTGGACATCCTGGCCTAGCATAACAGGATCAGCTGGCTGCGAAAAGAACACAGAACGAGAAACAGTAGGGATCTTAACCCACACAGACAACCCATTTGGGCCACATAACGCTGGAAGTTCAGGAGCCTCAGACATATTAGCAAGTGGGAGCTTAACCCGGTCAACAGAGTCCAGTTTAACAGCAAGGGGTGAATTGACAGAGTCCGGCTGGGCAGCAGCCCCGGTATCAGCAGAGTCTGGCTGGGCAGCGGCCCCGGTATTAGCAGAGTCCGGCTGGGCAGTGGCCCCGGTATCAGCAGAGTCCGGCTGGGCAGCGGCCCCGGTATCAGCAGAGTCCGGCTGGGCAGCGGGCCCGGTATCAGCAGAGTCCGGCTGGGCAGCGGCCGGCAAGTCACCCGTGGCAGGTTTGGCAACAAACGGCAGGTCCCTATCGGCAGGCGGCAGCATGGAGGAGGTCTGGACACCATTGGCAGGCAGCAGCATGGAGGTGCAATGGATCTTATCAGCAGGTGGTAGCATGGAGGAGCAATGGATCTCACCAGCAGGCGGCAGCATGGAGGTGTGGACACCATCAGCAGTCAGCAGCATGGAGGAGGACTGGATCTCATCAGCAGGCGGCAGCATGGAGGAGGACTGGATCTCATCAGCAGGCGGCAGCATGGAGGAGGACTGGATCTCATCAGCAGGCGGCAGCATGGAGGAGGACTGGATCCCATCAGCAGGCGGCAGCATGGAGGAGGTCTGGATCCCATCAGTAGGCGGCAGCATGGAGGAGGTCTGGATCCCATCAGCAGGCGGCAGCATGGAGGAGGTCTGGATCCCGTCAGCAGGCGGCAGCATGGAGGAGGTCTGGATCCCATCAGCAGGCGGCAGCATGGAGGGTGGCAGAGTTGTAAGAGCAGGAAAAAAGTTCTGTTCATTTTTAGGCTTAGATACTGGAGTCCTGTGAGCATTTGCATTGTGCTGACCAGAGTGTACTGCTGATGGAAACGTAGTAACAGTACTTGGAAGAATAGAGTGAAGAGCAGCAGAAGTACAGGAAGAGGCCTGAGATGTTGCTATGGGTAACAGTATTGCAGGGGGAGCCTCCAATGGATTACATACAGAGGAAGAGTGGTTACTGGTGGCAGGGTACTGATCTACAGGTGGTAAAGAACACTCAGTAGCAGCTGTGGTTGCTAAGGCTAACAGAGGAATAGATTCTTGATTTATTAGCTTGTAGCAGAGGGTGAACTAAAGTCAGTTTGTCTTTCCCTAGTTGCCTTTGCTCCATTAAAGACTGAACAGCAGCAATGCAATCCAACAACACCTGGTGTGAATAGGCTGAATACTGATGGAAGAAAGAACCTGCACAACATTTCAGCAACCATCCCAAAAATCCAGCCTGGAACATAGTAAATGGAGGAGTGAAAACATCCTGGCCCTGAGAGATCGACTGAAATACTAGTTCAGAACAGACCTGAATTAAAGGCTGAACTTGTCTAAGGGAAAATCTGCCCTCAACAGCTAAGGCATGTGCTGTCAGAATGTTTTCCAACAGTTCCTCCTCAGTGAGACTCAGCGCCTGCAACAATGAACGACATAAATCTTTATCTTCTGCTGCATGCACACGACTAATAACCTGCACTCTAAGCATCTTGACAACAGGAAAATGAAGTCAAAAGCAACTGGCTTCCAGCTCCAAAGTGTAGCTGATCTGGTCGTATTGGGCGTCACTATTATGTCAGGGTTCAGCAGCAGCTAGGGAGACCAGACACATGTAGCTACACTCCAAAACAATATAGATAGCCTTAAAGTAAAATTTATTATAGTGAACCACAAAACAAACATACACAGCAACAGTGAACAAAGCAAATACCAGTAAACAAAACCCAACCCCAAAGACACAATAACTAAAGAACCGACTATCTACAAATATATACACTATACAGGACAAGGGGAGCAGGGTAGCAAGGAAGAGGGCAAACTAGACTGGATACAAGGTAGAGAGCAGGAGCAAGGGGTACAGGATAGATCAGGGTATGGATCAGGATCACAGACAACTGGTTCAGGCAGCAAGGAGGCATTCAAAATAGTGACGCGCCTGGGAAAGGGAGGAGCAGCCTTAAATAGCCACCTGGCAGCTGAACACAGTTTGGGTGATCATAGAAGCCTGCTGGCTTCTGGGAGACACCTGCTGGTGGACAATGGAAGTGCAGCATTCAGCCCAGGGCAACACAGTGTCACCAGCAGGGGAACTCAATCCTAACACCTTCTTGAAAGCCTTCAGTTAACATGTGCGCTATCTCCCTGTCTGGGAAAGACTGAAGCAACGGGCGCATGTTTGTTAACCTCACTGGGGACTGGGCCTTTTGGAACCAGTGGCTACCGAAAGTTGGCACTGGCCATTTTTTTGAAGCATTTGACCACTGAATGTGTACCGGCCCAGAAAGCACATTTGTGCTTGTACCTGCACGCTGCTGCCCACTTGCATTGTCCCTCGTTAAAATTAAAACACACTCCCTTGCGAAAGGAAGTAGTAGGCTGATTTAAATTGTTAGTTTGCTTACTAAAGGATGGCTTTTGCGGGAGGAACAAGTTCAGCCACAATCCGACATCCTTAACCCCCCATCTTAGTTGTTTGTGAATGGCCAGCTTCTGCCGAAAAGCTTCGTCACAAGCAAAACATGCAGAGCTGCCAAAGTTCTTGTACGCGTCAAGGATGATATCGACGTGCTGAAATAATCCAGCACTCTTTTCAGGGGACTTTTCACAAAGAACTGCAGTGTATATGCAGAACGCCTGCAGCCAATTGTTAAAACTTTTGACAACCGGTCTTCTCCTATCTTCTTCTTTTTCTTCCTTCTTATCACCCTTTAATAGAAATTCCTTCGCCGAAGGCAGGAGAGAAAGAATATCAATAAACTCCCCCCTCCAAATTTTCTCCTTCAGGGCTACTGGCAAGTGGAAACCCAGGGGGGAAATATCACAAGTTAAGGCCTCTTTCATACAGACCTCGGGAATATTCTGCGATCTGGCAATTTTAAATGGTGACATGATCTACACTGCAGTTTGTAATGTTGCCACAAGATGGCAACCATACCTCACTAACACTCCTCTGAGCCTGATGTCTAGCACCTTGCAGCTCCTGCACGTCCTTACTAAGCTTAACTAACAGCTCCAGGATATTAGATAGGACAGGCAGATTCGACTCACCCTGTCCCATGGACTGCTCCTCAATCTCGCTCGCCGCTCCTAACACCGGGATGGAGCGACCTCCCATCCGGTCCTCTGTTCCTTCTTCTGCTGCACTGCTGGGCGACTGTCCTCTGGGCTGCCGGACCTCCGCTGCAGAAGGGGGGTCCCGTTGACTCGCCGCGCGATGTTCTCCACTTCCTCTTCCATCGCTGACCACCGATGCCGTCCGTGATTCACGCCGGTGCACAGGAGTACGCCTGGCGCCTTTTGGCGGAAATGACCGCACCGGCGATGGGGACTGACGTCGCCTCGGGGTTCTCTTCCGTTTACCCCGTCCTTCGGATATGATGTCACCGCGACCCGGAACCTCCGTCACCGACACTAGCTGTCTTCCGGGCATTCAGCGATGGCGGCCCGCTCTCCTCCGCTTCTCCAGACTGGCGCTCAGAAACCCCGGCGACTCCCTCCGCTCCGAACGTGCTGGAACGAGGTAGGCTCAAGCACTGCCTCACCCAATCCTCTCCTCCTGCCTCCCCAGCCCACTCAATAAGCTGCCTAATCAAGCTCATGCTGAAGGGAAGCAATAGAACCGGTGTACAGGAGACGAACACTGGAGTTTTCTTGAGGAGAATGAGCCCCTCAGAGACCTCATTGCCCGTAAATAGGCTTCCTAGATCTTCTAGAAGCTTCCCTGACCTTAACCTATCACCTGTCAGGATGCTCCTAATCCCACCTCCTGGAGCTATCTCCAGGCAGAGTCCCGCTTTTTCCTGAGGTAAATTCCTAACACCTATTTCCCTCCAAATTCTGACTAGACTACCCATTATTTCTCCTGCCATTTTCCCATGTAGAAAAAGGGGGCATATAAAATGCCCCTTTTTCTTTTCATTTTGTAAAAGGGCAAAACAAACACTGCATAACCGGAGTATACACTTGGAAAATGGGTAAAGAAATGATCACATCACTACACTTGCATAGAACAGGAGTAGGCCTATCAGGGTCTTGGCTGTTTGAAGGAAAGCCAGAAAACCCACTAGACTGAACAAGCATATTTCCATAGACAAAGGTATGGGAATAGTATTTAAGAAGGAGATAAAATTAGTAACATCTCCCCAACTCTCGCACTTTGGGACATGACCAAAACATATGTTTGAAGTCGGCCATGGTTTCTGTACATTTCCAACACTGGAGGTAGGCCCCAGGATATATTTTGTTTAGGCGGTACAGTGTTAAGTAGACTCTGTAAACTAGTTTAAATTTGATTAGGCGATCTATAATCTACACTAGTTGTTGGAAGGGGTATTACCATATGTCCTCTCAAGCCCCTGTATCTACATTAGGAACATCTACTCGTCATTGGGATTGTAGGTCCTCCATTCCAAAATGGACTGAGGGTAAGAGTGCTTTATAAATATTTATATATATTAGATAATTGGTTTCTCTAGGGGGGGGGGTCATACATCAGTAGGGTTTCCAAGTTTACTTGAAGGAGGGTTGTTCCTTAAATTTGAAGACTATGGCTATTTTAAGATGGGTAGATTTTGCTTATCTCCATGCAGAAAAACGGAAAAACAGGCCCTATTGGATCAGTATTCAGTCTTGTCTCCATTGTCTTGTCTAAATCTCCATTGTCAGAAGTAAGACTTTCACAAATTATAATTTCATTTTGAAAGTTTTATTTAACTTACATATGAACCGTTATGGAGAGAATCTTAGTAAAACTTTGACCACGCATCTTTGTTGTTCTCCTTGCTATGATGCCTTAGGCATTATTTAAATGAGCTGTTTGCAAAGGACTGTCTTGGGGGCTTAAGATATAGTGACTGCAATCTAAAATGAACACAAAAAAAAACTGCTTACTACTAGTAGTCAAATTTAGACTGAGCTGTACCTGTAACACCTGTGTATGTTACATGTATGTTTACTTGTGTTTTGAGAAAGCAGATTAACTATTTTTTGATTGTTCATTTGTATCTCCTATGTAAAAACACTAAAAATAAAGCAATTGTGATTTTCATGCTTGTGAGAGGACAGAAGCTGACTCTAACTTTAATGTGGAAGACGGGTAAGTCTCAGTGGGGAAGGGGTGCGGAGGTCAGAACTAAGAAAAGGGGTACAGAAATAAGAGAAATACGAGAGATGCAGAGGTGAACCATGGAAGAGGGCATAGATTTGCTGCAGAAAAAGGGTACAGAAAGCTGTGGCCAGGTGTTTGCTATGACCGGAGGTACAAAGATTGACTGTGGACAGGGGATGCAGAGATGAGCTGGATTAACTATGAGTTATAACCAGGAATGCAGAGACAAGGTGTGGAAGAAGGGGTGCAGAAGTTAGATCTGTACAAGAGAAGAGGGGGGTTCAGGGTTGAGCTGTGAAAGGGGGTGGTGCAGAAATGATATGTGGACAAGGGTGTGCAGAGGTTTTAGATATCTCATTCACAATAATCAGTAAGAATAAAATCACAAGATTCTGGATACTCATGATTAAGGGCCATCTCACATGAAAATCCTATTCACTGCTGACATCTTGTTAGCAACAGGATTGGCAAACAGCAAACTCACCTGCACTATGGTGTCACTGCCTTCCTGGCATAAGTGATGAAAAATATTTCATTTGCCAATATATGGGCAGTGACACCTTGCTGATTCAGTAATGGGACAGTGACTGTTCTGTCTCTAGGACAGGGAGCTAAACCTTCCTGTTCCATAAACTTCAGATACCACATTTCTTTGATATCAAATTTATTAGAACAAGCCAGGGGAAATTTTAAGCTCTCTTAGGGGTGATGGTGAGAGATTGAGAAAACATATCTTGCTGCCTTGCTGTATCTTCTCAAAAATAGTGGCTGATCCACTTCCTGTAGAAATCCTACCCAGAATGCTCTGGTTCCTAACAACTTTATTTAATACATTCTGTGAATTTACAATATGTAATACAGCATAACAACTGAAGCTATACCAAAAAAGAGCAGTAGGTGGCCCCTGCGCTCTGCACATAACTAACTTGTGTCAATCAAGAAACCCCAACATGTTATTTTAAGCAACATAAACGCAAGTAATCAGGATAGAAGTCTGGTGGACAGAACAGGGACACTGTACCTATATTCCTCTTTTATAGATTTTGTTGCTGGTAAGTTGCTAATGTGACTTGGCCCTAAAAGAGGGCCAAAGAGTATGCTTGATGTAAAGTAAATATGGAAGGGGAAGATGTCATGATGATGCATATTTGAAACAAATCTATAACACAGATAATTAAACAACATTTTAATGTTCAAAATATCAATGTAGCATACATTTTGTTTCAGTCCTCATGGTTTCTAATAATGGTGAGCCAATGTAGTCCTTTCTATACAGAAATATAGTATTGCAGCTTTATTTTCACGGAAGTCAATAGTTCCAGCTCTTCGTGGTTATGTTTGAAATATGCATACTGTTTGTGGAATTCTATAAACAAATCTGGAATTCCTCAATTAACCCCAAATTTTTTTTGGTGAAAAATTGATATAACAATTGTATATTTTTGAAACAAATGCACTAAAGGGAAGCTTTTAAGAAGAAAAACATTGTAATATTTCTAACAGAAGGAAGCTTAAAAACTTTTATCACCTGCCGAAACTGGGGAATTCTGTTTATCTCTTTTTCTATGAGTGTGTTTTAAAGCGTATTTATAATTTCGCAGCCAAATTGGGATAACATCTACTTTTTAATTTTTTTCATGTTCTTTTTTACATAGCATAACCCACAAAAAAAGAACACTGCTGAATTTGCTGAAAAATTGTATTTGGCTCACTATTTCTATGTAATTTTAAGAGAGGGCTGAGGAGTAGACGTGGTCATAATTAACCCTGTCTGTACTGGGAGCTTAAGATTTGAGTGGCACCATTGTATGTTAAGCACGTTAAAAGAACAACCTCACTTTGTCCCTAAAGACTTTGACCCTCACATCGCCATCTATTCTATGCAATGGAAGCTGCCTATAGTAGCCTATGTAAAAACTTGCTGCAAAGACTGTAGTGCATATAATCCAAAAGACAGAGCATCACTCACGGGTCTTGAAAGGTTCCTCGTCGAAACGTCAAAATAATACCTTTATCGCATGTTCACCTTTTAAGACCCGTGAGTGCCTCTCTCTTTTTTGGATTATAAATATAATCCATATATAACTATGGATACTATATATATATATACAGTATACTGTATATACGCTACTGTGCAAAAGTTCTAGGCAGGTGTGAAAAAATACTGTAAATTAGGAGTGCTTTTAGAAATAGAAGTGTTAATAGTTTATTTTTATCAATTAACAAAATTGAAAGTAAACATACAGAACAGAAATCCAAATCAAATCAATATTTGATGTGAGCATCCTTTGCCATCGAAACAGCATCAAATCATCTAGGTACACTTGCACAAAGTTTTTGAAGGAACTTGGCCAGTAGGTTGTTTCACACATCTTAGAGAACTAACCACAGATCTTCTGTAGATGTAGGCTGCCTCAAATCCCTCTGTCTTTTCATGTAATCCCAGACAGACTCAATGATGTTGAGATCAGGGCTCTATGGGGGGCAAACCATCACTTCCAGGACTCCTTGTTCTTGAAGATGACATTAGCTGTATGTTTGGGGTTCTTATCTTGTTGCAGAATATATTTTGGTCGCAAACCTTCTTGATAATGTGGCATGATGGACAATCATCTGCCTGTCTTTCTGCCTGTCTTTCTCAGCCTTGAGGACACCATTAATCCTGATCAAATCTCCAACTCCATTTGCAGAAATGCAGCCCCAAACTTGCAAGTAAACTCCACCATGCTTCTTTGTTGCTTGCAGATACTCATTATTGTACTGCTCTCCAGTCCTTTGGCAAACTGCCTCCTGCTACTGCCAAATATTTCAAATTTCGACTCGTCTGCTGCAATTTTTCTGCATTCTAGTACCTATGTTTTTGTGCATAGTTAAGCCTTGTTTGCATACCAGAGGTATGGTTTTTTGGCCACAGTTGTTCTATTAAGACCACTTCTGACCAGACTTCTCTCCACAGTAGTAGGGTGTACCTGGTCCCCACTGGTTTACGACAGTTCTGTGCTAATGACACTACTGGGCATCTTCCGATGTTCCGATGTTGAATGGTAGTAAGCATGATGTGTCTTTCATCTGCTTCATTAGGTTTACTTGAACAACCCCTGTGCCTATGATCCCTAATGTTGCCTTTTTTTTTAGCTTTTTCAAAAGAGTTTGGACAACACAGCTTGAAACCTCAGTCTGCTTAAAAATATTTATGTAGTGATGCAACTACCCTGAGTCTTGTTGCTATGCTCAGTCTTACCATGGCGAATGACCTGTGACATGAATTTGTTTTCCACAACCTCCCCTCGGTTGCACAGTTTTGCTGTTCCTCACCCAGTTTTACACCTCCTGTACAGCTGTTACTGTTTCAGTTAATGTTTTAACCTACATATAAAAATGATGATCGTTGGTTAATGAAAAATTGACTAGTATTCGTAGAGACACTCAGATGAAGTTTGAGAAGGTGTGGAACCCATGGGTGGCATATCTCTAGGCTCCCTGAACATGGAGAGGCATGTTATCTTTGTATTGGGGCTCAGTCCGGGGGGAACGGACTCTTACTTGCTCTTCTCTTCTTTTCTACTTTTCCCTTTTCTTTTTCCTTTCCTTTTCCTTTCCTCTTCTTTTCTGCTTTCCTAGCTTTGCTCTTTGTTTGATCGGGACAACCCGAAATGACCTAGACGGTTTATTTCCAGTTCACGTTTTCTTATTCTGTTATGTTTTGTGAATGTTGCTGGTGATTGCTGCTTGAAATGCAACTATCTGACACAAGTTGTTTGGTATTAGGATAACTGTGCATATGTATGGAACATTCTAGAAACATCACTCACGTGCTTGTACTCTGATGCCGTAACATTTTTGTTTGCCGAATGTTACAATTTCTCACTTTTCTAAGTTATTTTGCAAAATCTTTAATAAAAACTATTGAAAATAAAAATGATGATCGTTACCACCTGCTTGGTATACTTGGTTAACCATACATCTGACTCTAATCTTACTTTAATCCTACAAAATACCTGACTTTATGCAAGTGTACAAACTGTGCAAGTGTAAGAATTGATGGTGGTTTGAAGCCAAAGGGTAGTCATATGCATTTTCTAAATTGATAAAAATAAACAACTAAAATATATATTTTTAAAGCATTCTTACATTAGAGCATGTTGTCACACCTGCCTAAAATGTTTGGACAGTACTGTACATATGTATAATTGTTGGCATGCTTTGTGAATGAGCACACATACCAAATATATGGTATGGGGGATTTTCAAGTTTGACTGCAAAAGAGGAACTTTGCTTTAATGTTTTCACTACTGCACTATCTTTAGACAATTAAAGCAGAGCTCCAGGTATGCAGCCAAATGCACTATTGCCATACATAGGAATTAACTCTTTTTCCCTGCCAAGGGATTAAAATTGGTTTTAGTGAGTCTTGTTATCAGGCACTTCTTCCAGAAATGATTAGTAGTTTGGTGACCTCATTTTTTTTTGTACTGCCGATAAGCATTACAATTTGGTGCACACAAATCTGCCAGCAGCCAGTGATTTAATAATGAACGTGAAGCAACACAACAATGAAGTCACCAATGTCTTTGATGCTCCCCTTCATTTGTGCTGGTTCTGTGTAAAATACATTTACCAGTTTTTTTAAAGATTACATAAGTAGTCTATTTTTTTTTTTTATTTTTTTATGCCTGAAGTTCAGCTTTAAGGAAAAAACAAAAAAATATCTGTTTTAGTTCTCTTATCCTATTTACCAATGTGTGTGCCTTTCAGCAAATCAGTTCACCACACTTACAAGACCTTTCTTATTTTTCTTTTTGGCATACAGTAAAAGAAAATGCTTATCCTGCATTCTAGAGAGCATAAAGTACTCTGGAGCTAAAATGTGCTGTTAACACAACTGCACCTGTTTTTGGAAGATAAATTGAACAATAAATTAAATATATGTAAATTGCTATTAACATCGCTTTACTAAAATACATAATGTTTTGTAATAATGACCATTCTCATTTCTATTATTTGTGGTTTTATCCGCAGCACAATACCTTAAATATTATAAATGTATAGCTGTAAAGTGACCAATGCAGGGCTGTTTGAATAAAATGTGCATATTAATGCTACAGCAAAATAGCAACATTGCACAAGTCAATAATCAATTGGGACATGCTGTAAAGCACAAAATGATTACTGAGGTGTTTCAAAACACATAATTTTATATTTACTACAGCTGCTCTGATTCATAAAAACAATGTCAGCAGCCGCATAATGACTTAAGTGCTGTGGCAGGCCTTGAAGTCGGATATGGCAATGAGGCCATTGATAACACAATGGTTTCACCCCAAAATGATGTGCATTATTTTTTAGGAGTGTAGATGATTAAAATCCAACTATGGGATTTAAAAAAAGAATAAAAAAAAAATTCCCCAAGCATCTGACAATAAAAATACAACTTTTGCTGGAATATCCACATACTCGCAGTAACTGTAGCCCAATAAACACTTTGCTCTGTCCTTGTCTAAGGTCAGTCCCCCCATTTAGTGTAAACCCGGGGCTTCATGGATAAGACCACCAATGTCATTATGGGGGCCTGCACAAGAACAAGAAGAGAAGTGATGGGCGAAATAAACAATTTGGTTTTCTTGTGGAAGTTTTGGAAACTCTGGTGGTAGCACTTTTAGCAATGTTCAATAACTGAACACCAGGATATGTGTGTATATATATATATATATATATATATATATATATATATATATATATTAGCTTGTGTAAAACCAGGGATGGTCCTCACATAAAGTGTAAAATTTAGTCATGAAAAGTCGCAAAAAGTTCATGTTCTACAATTCTTCTATTGATTCTGAATCTTATCCACCACATGCCCAATGGCGACCAGTGGCAGTGATTATCTAATCTATTTTTTTTTTCTTTATTCTCACCCCCCCCCCCCCCCCCAAGCAGACCATTTACCCATATATAGCAATGAGATGTGTTAATTGTAAATATACACATGATGAACATTTTCAATGACATGTTTGTACCTAATTTCTTTTGTTAGCCATATCTAAATAGAGCTTTATGTGACATGCAACTCACTCAGTCCTGAAAATTCAGGCTCTCCCGCGAGACCCGTAGACCAGTTCACCGTCTGTTCAACTGTAGCTGAGCTCTGTATTAGGTCCACATTTTAACTGTGTCTTGTATGGTATGGTGAATCATTTTTTAAATGTATATTTAATACATTTGTGTATTTTTTTTTTAGAAAATCTAGTGTCAATTTAGTTTCCATAGGCATACTTAAAGTCCCAGTGAAATAGAAAAAATATAAATACAGCTGCTCTAACAAATACCTAAAGAGCAGCAGCTAACACCACAACTGACATAAAATTGTTAAAGATAGATTATAATGCAAAGTGCAGCGCTATGTGAAAAATGAATAAGTTGATACATTGATACCAATGTATTAAAGGAACTTTCTGCATACAATCTCCTAAACTGATGAAAAATGAAAAAAAGTCCATATAATAAGCAATAAAGTGAAATAATACAGGAAAGTAAGTATCATAGAGAGTCCAGTTAGTGAACTGTGAATCTTCAGAAGTTGTGCAAACCTCTAGTAAAAACAAAGTGAGGGGCCAGCACCCACAGGAGAGGGATATAGATGTGTGCTCACTGGATTCTGTGGACCCAGGTGCCTTATAGCAAAACATGCATAATGCTGATCCATAGCTCCTACGTTATATGGGGGTCCAGATAACGGTGGTCTCATTAATGATGACAGGTCACTGGGGATAGATGACTCAGACCTTCAGACGTTCCACATTCCATGTAAGAAATGGAGACACTCACATAGTGTAATACCGCTTAATAAAACAACTTTATTTAAAATGGAGATAGTTACAAACATCCATAAGGCAAAGGCAATATACGGGTGCCATGGAAAATATTGGCGGTTGACAGAAACGTATGGCTCCTTGATGCGTTTCGTCTAAATAGACTTTCTCAAAAGGGTATAGCCAGAGATCTGTAAACCGCATTAGATGTATATATATATATATATATATATATATATATATATATATATATATATATATATATAAGCATAAATCTCATAAGACAGGGCCCACCTGTGTCATCAGTCTTTTTTCCCGCCAAAATGGCACCCGCATGCGTTCTAAGCCTCGTTTTAAGGAAACTACATTATAGGTGTTTTAGTTGGCATTTCAGCCCTTGCTTATACTAAGGATGTCCATTCCTCTCCTGTCTATGGGAGAAAATGCGCTGCACCATGCCCACATAACATCGGAGCATCAGATCCAGGACTCAAACCGAAAGTGCGTCATGCCTTTCACGCACGTTAACAGGGGAAGGCACATCTCACCAATCCAGCTGGACACACGCGGGGGCCATTTTGGCAGAAAACAAGAATGATGACACAGGTTGGCGCTGGCTTATGAGATTTATGCTCATATATATATATCTATATAATGTGATTTACAGATTTCTGGCTGTACCGTTTTGAGAAAGTCTGTTTACGCGAAACGCGTCAAGCGGCCATATATTTCTGTCAATCTCCACTATTTGCCATGGCACCTGTATATTGCCTTTGTCCTATGGATGTTTGTAAGTACCTCCATTTTTAATAAAGTCGTTTTATTAAGCGGTTTTACGCTATGTCTCCATTTCTTACATGGAATGTGGAATGTCTGGAGGTCTGAGTCATCTATTCCCAGTGACCTGTCATAATTTGGGAGACCACCGTTATCTGGACCCCCTTATAACATGGGAGAAGTGGATCAGCATTATGTGTGTTTGACCCTCTTGCTATAAGGCACCTGGGTCCGGTGAGCACACATCTATATCCCTCTCCTGTGGGTGCTGGCCCCTCACTTGGTTTTTACTAGAGTTTTTGCACAACTTCTGATGATTCACAGTTCACTAACTGGACTCTCTATGATACTTACTTTCCTATATTATTTCATGTTATTGCTATTTATATGGACTTTTTTAATTTTTCATCAGTTTAGGAGATTGTATGCACAAAGTTCCTTTAATATATTGGTATCAATGCATCAACTTATTAATTTTTCACATAGCGCTGCACTTTGTATTATAATTTATACTAAAAGTCCCGTCACCCTTTTGCTAATTTTTGTTTAGAAAGTATTAACCTCTTATAAAAAGTAGGTCATATAGAGCTTCCTCCTTAAAAGGGTTAATCACACCAGATGCCAAATCTGCCTTCTCTCTCCCACTTTACTCCTTCACTTCCTTTCTTGATCCTTTACTTACAGACACCTTTAGAAAAAAGAGACATCTCCATAGTGCTGTGTCTCTTGAACTGTTAGTTATATGTTACACTCACATTTCACTACTACGAGGAAGCAACATACATGAAATCTTTGTGCAACCTTACAGTCAAAGGCTCACCAGATTAAAAAGGACTTCTTATATTATTCAAGTCACATGCGTGATTCCCATAGGTTGATTTATATGCTCCCCTTTATACCCTCGGGATTCTCAGTTCATGTACACTACACTCCAAACCGAAGGTAAAATAATAATAAAAAAAAAACTCACATAATGTAGTATCCTAATACTTCAGTGTTAAATAAAAATAACATTCACAGATTATGAAATGTACATTCACAGATTCTCTGATTTTACAGTGGCTCGCCAAATCCATGAGTCAGTGAACACAAGAATACTGTCAGCCCAGACTGCTTGCATTCAAAAAATCCCCCCAGTTTTCCTTTACTCCAGAACAGGAACAGAAAAGGGATTCCAGCTCAGGACAGACACTCAGCTCAGGATGATCGAACGGTTCGGGTCGACCATTGGTTTGACCCGAACATTGGCTTTTCGAGGTTCGGCCGAATTTAAAACTTTTTGCCCAAAAAGTTCGGAATTCGGCAACCGGAACCGACCAAAATGCAATGGGACAGGAAATGGGCTTTAAAAGCCCATGATTGGACCAGAACCATTAGCAAAAGACAATTGAGGGGGCAGGAGAATGCTAGGAATGTGATTGGAGTGACTAGGGGGTCCATAGACCAATCATTAGTGAATACGCCCCCCAGTATATAAGATAGCCCCCGCCAAATTCCTAGCATTGTTATACAGGGACATGGAAGAGAGTGGAAGCAGTTCGTGGACTTCTGCTACAAAGTGTCATTTAGCATTTATTAGTGTGAAGAAAGGGATATCTAGTGTAGTTAGGGTGCTCTTTTACACTTTAGTTAGCTTTAATTATTCAGTTTCTGTAAGGAAAGTGTTAAGTGCCTGGGTGACAGTAGTGTAGTGTAGGGTGAACTGACAGTGACTGCTATGGCAGGGTGACCAAACCCTTCCATATCAGGGTGACCGCTATACAGAAAATCTAGTTTCTCTGAAGTCACTTTCGCTGCAGTAATATGGCTTCGCCCCCGTCAGCATTCTTTTTGGCTGCAGGCGTCTATAGGGATTTTTTGAGCACATGTTTGGAGTCAGGCATGACATCTGAACATGTGTATAGGGGGTATATATACACACCCATGTATGTATATATACACCTGCACATATATAGGTGTGAAAGGAGCAGCAAACACCACTTGCGCTAATGAAATAATTAACACCAATATAGTTACGCTCCTATCACACCTATATAAAACCCAAAAAAATGCCAAAAAACCGCTAGCGCCAAAAAAAAAACACCCAGGTGTGTTGTTGCAGGCATTTTTTTGGGGGTTTTTGGAGGCAGGCAAAACATCTGAACTTGTGTATAGTGGTATATATACACACATACTTATATGTATTTTACACTTAGACATATATAGGTGTGATAGGAGCGTAACTATATTGGTGTTAATTATTTCATTAGCGCAAGCATATATTTCTGCTACTATCACACCTATATATGGCTAGGTGTATATATACATATAAGTATGTGTGTATATATACCCGTATACACAAGTTCAGATGTTTTGCCTGCCACCAAAGAACCCAAAAAATGCCAAAAAAACGCTAGCGCCGAAAAAAAAACAACGCCCAGGTGTGTTGTTGCAGGCATTTTTTGGGGGTTTTTGGAGGCAGGCAAAACATCTGAACTTGTGTATAGTGGTATATATACACACATACTTATATGTATATATACACCTAGACATATATAGGTGTGATAGTAGCAGAAATATATGCTTGCGCTAATGAAATAATTAACACCAATACAGTTATGCTCCTATCACACCTATATATGTCTAAGTGTAAAATACATATAAGTATGTGTGTATATATACCACTATACACAAGTTCAGATGTTTTGCCTGCCTCCAAAACCCCCCAAAAAATGCCTGCAACAAAACACCGGGGCGTTTTTTTTTGGCGCTAGTGTTTTTTTGGCATTTTTTTTTGGGTTCTTTGGAGGCAGGCAAAACATCTGAACTTGTGTATGGTGGTATATATACACACATACTTATATGTATTTTACACTTAGACATATATAGGTGTTATAGGAGCGGAGCCATATTCGTGTAAATGATTTCATTAGCGCAAGCATTTATTTCTGCTACTATCACACCTATATATGTCTAGGTGTATGTATACATATAAGTATGTGTGTATATATACCCGTATACACAAGTTCAGATGTTTTGCCTGCCTGAAAAGACCCCAAAAAATGCCCAAAAAAACGCTTGCTACTAAACCGGCAAGGTGTGAAAAGAGAGAAGCCACTAACCTGTTCTATAAGTGACAAAATACAAACAATCTGGACATGCTACAGAGCTGAAACTTCACAGGTACACTTTTTAGACCCCCCAGATACTAAATCCAAATAAATTGTTGTTTTTTTTTTTTTTTTAAATTTTTTTCAATAATTGGCTCTCTATCAAAAATGACAATTTTTAAGAATTTTTTTTTGTGTGATTAATAGTCCCTGGGGCATGACCCAGAACCCTAGGCACTTTTTAGGGGCATTTATTGGGTTTTAGGGCTTAAATGGTGTTTTTTGATTACCGAAGTTCGGGTCCCATTGATTTCAATGGGGTTCTGAAATCCGGGCCGAACTTTTGGGAGGTTTGGGTGTTCTGGTCGAACCGAACTTTTCAAAAGTTCGATCATCCCTACTCAGGATATGATCCCCATTAAGCTGAACAAGATGAAGAAGCCCAAATATTGTCAATATCATTAAAATAAAAGTACATTTATTATATAAATACTACTTACAAAGTAATACAATCTATGTATGTTAAAACTTTACTTCCAGGTGTGCATGCATGATGACGTCAATTCCAGGCTAAGTATTTTGTTATGTGACTTCTTCAGAATGTGAACTCCAGGATACATAAATATTGTCTAAATACAAGAGGCATGTGTATTCTTACTTTGTTCTTTGTGTATTTCTACTAGATCTGCACAGTAGTCCAGTTTAAAGCATTGTCTCTATGCAGGAGCTTCCTGTAATATAAATCTGTCACTTCTGCTCTTTCCTTGTGCAGGGTGACTGGTCTTGTCTCTGACCCCCTCCTGCTGTTTTCTTCAGACTGCCTATGGTGGAAGGACCAGCTGGATCCATCCCACAGCTCTGCTCTCTGCAAAGACTATGTACTACCCAGTATTTATTTCACTGCTAATTTTACATCCTAATGTCTGGGTTTGCAAAGACATTTGGTGCACGCCATGTAGATTTATATCCTCTGACTTGTTATGTGCCTATTGTAATCTTCTTTACAGCAGCACTAAGATTGGGAGCAGTACTAGGAGCTGATCAGGTATGCTGCATGCATATGTACTGACAACAAAAATAACTTATAGGAGGAAAGAGCAGTGTAAGCATAGTGGTAAACTGCAGCTGCTCCATCATTGTCCAATTATTGGTTGAATAAAGAAGGTGACCTAGTTTTAATGCTAAAATTCGAAATCCTCATTTCATTTAACATTTTATAGTTTGGTTGGACCGAGCTAGGTAAAACAAACTATTTCCTTTTTCTAATGCATGCACCTGCTGTCAGTGCTGTATAAACTGCATGTAACATCAGCTACATACAGGATACTATGCTGTGTTCCAGCTGCAGTAGGGGGATTTCCGGTCCTGTTCCTGGACCACATTTGAGTCAGACTGAGCGCTACTCAGCCATTCACAGAAAACTTTGTATTTTATGAATGAGTGCTGAAACACAGTGCTGTAAACTATACAGTATGTAGTGCTCTGTGCGACTGTGCAAATCTAAATCTTCAGCAATCTTGGATAAGATGGGAACCTCCACCACAAACACCTCCACCCAGTGGTCAGATGATATACTCCTTACCAGAATGCGATGACCCCTTAATTACAGGGGGTCAAACCCGGCATATCACTCCACATTGGCTCAAGGTTATCCTCATCACTGCTATCGCCTCAAAGAATTTTGCCCGAATGCTTTAACAAGGTTCCGGATCTCCGGACATTAAGGTGCAAAGAAAGATAAAGAAACTCCAATAGTGTAATACCGTTTGATACTGGATTTAATAAAAGATATATTGCACTTACATCATAGCGGTGTTTAAGCGCCTGTAGTACAAAGTAAACAGCTGGTCTGGTGGATGGGACGCCGCTCTCGCTCCACGCCTCACCTCACCGGAACTCTACGGTCTCACGCTCCCGACGCACGTTTCGTCAGCCGCGCTGACGTCATCAGGGGGATCATGTGACCGTAATTTTCCTCACAATATAAATAGAAGCTGATACGCTCACAGCATCCAATCATCGTCCACCGGTTCCTACACACCGCCCACTCTGCAGATAGACTGTTAAGTTCTGCGCCTGCATACGGGTGCCTTCCGGGGACAAAATAATTGATTTTCCTTTAGACAAGTTTAACACTATTTTAGCTGTTGCGGTGTGAAGCCACTATCCCTCACAGCAAACGATTGCAAACTATGTCTATGATCCAATTCTCCCAATTGCAATATATTAGTTTATTTATACTATGGATGGGATGCTGTTTGCACTAAAGAAATTAGACAAATTGTTTAAAAAAATTTCTTAAATATCCAGTATATATAAAATACTGCGTCTTATGCGCATATACTGCCCTTTTGGTATTGCACCTAGCCATTTGGGGTGGTGACAGCTTCTTGTGGGGATATAGCTGTTTCTATCAGTTTCCTTGAAATAACTCATGGTAGAAACAGCTCCATCCTGCTTCACCAAGGTTACCCAAATGGCTAGGTGCAATACCAAAAGGGCAGTATATGCGCATAAGACGCAATTGTAGAAATGATGAAGACCACCTCACCCAATCAAACCTTTTAACAGCTAGGTTTGTTGAAAAGGGATATAGGCTAGAGAAAGTCCAAAAGACCAGAGATCTTGTACTGCAGATGCCAAGAAATGTATTATTAAAAGCAAAGAATAAGGAAGTGGAAAACAAAGGTGAAGTGGCCTTTTTAACTGATTTTAACAGGAATTATAAACAAGTTGAAGGTATTGTCCGGAAATATTGGCCTATTTTATTGAAAGATAAAACACTGAATCAAATTTTACCTGATAGACCGCATTTTATATATAGGAAAGCCCCCAATCTCAGACACATGTTGGCACCCAATATACCCGACCCTCCAAGGAGGAAATCCACTTTCCTAGACGTAAAAGGCTTCTATCCATGTAAGAAATGTAATGCCTGTCAAATGACTAAGAAAAATCCTAGGAAAATCACCTCCTTTCAATCCAAAGTGACAGGACAGAAATTTAACATCAATAGACTCATATCTTGCAGATCCACCCACGTGACATACCTAATCAGTTGTCCCTGTGGGTTGCAATATATAGGCAGGACAACCCGTCAATTATCTGTCAGGATTAATGAGCATGTTGGGAACGTTAGGAGAGGCTTTCCCAAGCATAGCCTCTCCAATCATTTCCGCCTTTATCACAATAGGGACCCTTCCCTCATGTCCTTCTGTGGGATAGATGCAGTAGATAACCATTGGAGAGGGGGCAACATGACAAAGAAAATTTCGATGAATGAGACCCAGTGGATCTACAAAATGAACACACTTCAGCCATTGGGTATGAACATTGATGTGGATTTAAATTGTTACATTTCAAATTTTTAAAGGAATCATCAGCCCCAACCATAATATAATTTTATAATCCCTTAAAAACTAAACTAAATTTTAAAAATCTTTATATATATTTTATTTATTTATGAATAAACTTGAATATTTTTAGGATGTTGTCAAATAAATGTGTACAATTTTAATTGTATATTTTTATATATACTGGATATTTAAGAAATTTTTTTAAACAATTTGTCTAATTTCTTTAGTGCAAACAGCATCCCATCCATAGTATAAATAAACTAATATATTGCAATTGGGAGAATTGGATCATAGACATAGTTTGCAATCGTTTGCTGTGAGGGATAGTGGCTTCACACCGCAACAGCTAAAATAGTGTTAAACTTGTCTAAAGGAAAATCAATTATTTTGTCCCCGGAAGGCACCCGTATGCAGGCGCAGAACTTAACAGTCTATCTGCAGAGTGGGCGGTGTGTAGGAACCGGTGGACGATGATTGGATGCTGTGAGCGTATCAGCTTCTATTTATATTGTGAGGAAAATTACGGTCACATGATCCCCCTGATGACGTCAGCGCGGCTGACGAAACGTGCGTCGGGAGCGTGAGACCGTAGAGTTCCGGTAAGGTGAGGCGTGGAGCGAGAGCGGCGTCCCATCCACCAGACCAGCTGTTTACTTTGTACTACAGGCGCTTAAACACCGCTATGATGTAAGTGCAATATATCTTTTATTAAATCCAGTATCAAACGGTATTACACTATTGGAGTTTCTTTATCTTTCTTTGCACCTTAATGTCCGGAGATCCGGAACCTTGTTAAAGCATTCGGGCAAAATTCTTTGAGGCGATAACAGTGATGAGGATAACCTTGAGCCAATGTGGAGTGATATGCCGGGTTTGACCCCCTGTAATTAAGGGGTCATCGCATTCTGGTAAGGAGTATATCATCTGACCACTGGGTGGAGGTGTTTGTGGTGGAGGTTCCCATCTTATCCAAGATTGCTGAAGATTTAGATTTGCACAGTCGCACAGAGCACTTTAAGGACTTTTTTAGCCTAATGAATGCCAATATTTATTTAGTTATTTGCATATTTATTGATTGTGAACAATCACTAATGCATTGATGCACCTATAGCACCTTTTATTAATGCACCTATAGCACTTTTTATGCTGAGCGCAGTTATCACCTTTGTTATTAATTATTCACGTTTTTACGTTCAGACTGCAGCTCGCAGTGTGGAAGCAATTCCCGGAAGTTAATTTATTATAATTTATAATTAATTTATAATTTATCTCACTAATTGAATGAGAAGTCCCTGGTGTCAAATAATATCCTTTGCGCAGGTCTTTTTGGTTAGCACCATTTTTTTCGTCAGTATGTAGTGCTACATACAGTGAGGGAAAAAATATTTGATCCCCCGCTGATTTTGTACGTTTGCCCACTGACAAAGAAATGATCAGTCTATAATTTTAATGGTAGGTTTATTTTAACAGTGAGAGACAGAATAACAAAAAAAAAATGCATTTCAAAAAAGTTATAAATCAATTAGTATTTTTTGTATTTTAATGAGTGGAATAGGTATTTGACCCCTTTGGAAAACATGATTTAGTACTTGTCTAGTGGCACATGACTAGTGGCAAAACTCTTCTTGGCAATCACAGAGGTCAGATGTTTCTTATAGTTGGCCACCAGGTTTGCACACATCTCAGGAGGAATTTTGTCCCACTCCTCTTTGCAGATCCTCTCCAAATCATTAGGGTTTAGAGGCTGACATTTGGTAACTCGAAACTTCAGCTCCCTCCTCATATTTTTTATGGAATTAAGGTCTGGAGACTGGCTAGACCACTCCAGGACCTTAATATACTTCTTCTTGAGCTTTGGCTGAGGGAAGGAGGTTCTCACCCAAGATTTGACAGTACATGGCCCCGTCCATCGTCCCTTTGATGCAGTGAAGTTTTACTGTCCCCTTAGCAGAAAAACACCCCCCAAATCATAATGTTTCCACCTCCATGTTTGACAGTGGGAATGGTGTTCTTGGGGTCATAGGCAGCATTACTCATTCTCCAAACACGGCGAGTTGAGTTGATGCCAAAGAGCTCAATTTTGGTCTCATCTGACCACAACACTTTCACCTAGTTCTCCTCTGAATCATTTGGGTGTGTATTAGCAAACTGCAGACAGGCCTGTACATGTAACGCTCCTGCGTTTTTATTGTAAGCTGGATTTGCAGCTGCAGAATCTCCACTCAGTAGTCATGTAGAGATGTGTTGGAATACCAGATCCAACTCTCCAGACTCATCACTGTGGGCCTGTCTGCTTCAGCATACAGATATACACACACTCAATAAGATGTTCCTGGAGTGATAGGATGTGTATGATAGTATGGTAGTGATGTGCTGAAGGGACAGGTGTGAGCAGTGACAGTAATGGTAAGCACTCGATAGTAATGTTCAGGAGAGTAGTAGATGGTAATAGGTAGAATGCAGATAGGTTAGTAATCATGTATGGTAACAGGTGGTAAGGACAGCAGATGACATAGACAGGATAGACTAACCCAGTGCAAGGATAGATGGTAGTAGACTCAAGAGCTAGCAATCTATGTAACAGTGCAGATGGTAGAATTAGTATGCATAGATAGTAACAGTCCTTAATGTGCAGAAGATGATAGTGTAAGTTAGTTATGGAGGATTCCCCTGTGGGGTACTTATCACTAGTAAGGTTTAGTAAGTAGAGGGGTCCAGTAGTGAGGGAGTGATCCGGTAGCGAGATACGGGATCAGTTGCGAGGTTCCGGTCTGTTCCAGGTAAAGGCAAATAGCTGGAGGTTACGACAGCAAGACAAGGCTTGTGAGCATGTAGACACACATTGAACGAACAACGTGAGAGAGAATGCTGGCGATTGAAATAGCCGCTCAGCGGCGCTCAGCGATGACGTCATCCGTCTTAAAGGTGTATGCGTTCCACCTAACTAAAAAGGTGGGACGCAATGTTTGAAAAGGAAAATGGTAAATAAGGGTACCAAAGGTACCAGAATCTTACAGTACCCCCCCTTTAAGGCCGGCTCCGGAAGGCCTATAGCACTGGTTTCTCCGGGTATTTCGAGTGAAACCTTCGTATAAGCCTAGGTGCGTGAATATCAGAGGTATCCAACCAGGTGTCGTCTTGGGGTCCATAGTTCTTCCATCTTATGAGATATTGGAGTCTTCCTCTGTGGATACGAGAATCCAAAATCTCCTTAATCTCATATTCTTCTCCGCCTTCAACTTGTACTGGAGGTGGAGGCAAGATGGTAGGCCTTATTCCTTGGTTAGGAACATGTGGCTTCAGTAGCGACACATGAAAGATGGGATGTATTTTGAGATCTGCCGGTAAGGTGAGTTGCACTGCAGCTTTTCCAATGAGTTTCTTAATTGGGAAGGGTCCCAGAAATAAAGGTCCAAGCTTTTTGCTAGGAATTTTTAATCTTAAATTTTTTGTCGATAGCCAAACGAGGTCCCCAATAGCATATTGCGGAGAAGGTCTTCTACGAAGGTCGTAGTACCTTTTTTGTTGACTATGAGCGTGTGTGATGGTGGTATTAAGTAAACCCAGAGAGTCTTTTATTTGGGTAAGATAATCCGATGCTACTGGGTTACTTGATGGTAAGATGCATGGTGGAAGAAGTGTGGGATGAAACCCATAGTTCAAGTAGAACGGACTTTGCTTAGTAGTACTGTGGGTTGCGTTGTTATAAGCAAATTCCGCCAGAGGGAGGAGGTCCACCCAATCATCCTGTAGGTATGATGTGTAGCAACGCAGATATTGTTCTATACACTGGTTGACTCTTTCAGTCTGTCCGTTGTTTTGAGGGTGGTAGGGAGAAGTGAGCTTTCGCTCAATCCGTAGTATTTGACATAGAGCTTGCCAAAATTTGGAGATGAACTGTGAACCACGGTCGGATAAAAGAGTCTTTGGAATTCCATGTAACTTAAATACATTTTTCATTAGTAGTTCCGCTGTTTGTTTAGATGAAGGTAGTCTGCAAATAGCAATGAAGTGTGCCATCTTTGTCAGATGGTCCACTGACACTAGAATGGTATTAAATCCTTTGGAAGGTGGTAGTTCTACTATAAAGTCTAAGGACACAACTTCCCATGGGACCTGGGGTATTGGTAGACTGCAGAGTAGACCAGATGGTTTTGTAGTGTCGATTTTGGACCTTGCACAGATGTCACATGAAGAAACAAATTTTTTTACAGACGTCTTCATATCAGGCCACCAAAACTGCCTGGTAAGCAAATTAAGGGTTTTCGTCATACCCATATGTCCTGCCATGGGCACATCATGTGATAATTCCAAGATCTTGGTGCGCATAGTAGGGGGTATGTAGAGTTTGTCGTGGTAATAGAGGAAGCCTTCTGCATCAGTACTTAGTTGTGGTGGAGGTGAATCCAATCTTATACTGTGCAAAATCTCTTCCTTCAGGGAACGAACAACACCAATAATACGTTCATAGGGTATTATAGGAATAGAAGGGATTTCGGCGCAGTTATCTTCGGTTAATCGTGATAGCGCATCCGCTTTTTTATTTTTGTCTGCAGGCGTGTAGGTCACTAGGAAGTTAAATCTTAGGAAGAATAATGACCATCGTACCTGCCGGTGGGAAAGAGTTTTGTTAGTCTGGAGGTATTGAAGATTTTTATGATCTGTATATATGAGTATTGGTAATTGGGTACCTTCAAGTAGATGTCGCCAATTCTCCAGTGCCAGTTTTATGGCAAGCAACTCCTTTTCACCCACTGGGTAATTCACCTCTGGGCTGCTTAGTGATTTTGAGAAGAAAGCAACTGGGTGGAGTGGTGAAGTATTTGTTGGTCGTTGGGAGAGAACTGCTCCTACTGCCATATTTGACGCATCTACCTCCAGAATATATTGGAGGGATGGGTCTGGATGGCGTAGTATGGGAGCAGAGGTAAAGCTTGATTTTAACAAGCGGAAAGCTCCATTTGCTTCTTCTGACCATTTGAATGGTTTCTTTATACTTGTAAGTTGTGTGAGAGGTCTCACAATAGCAGAGAAGTTCTTGATGAACTTCCTATAGAAGTTTGAAAATCCAATGAATCGCTGTAATGCCTTACGAGTTGTTGGTATAGGCCAATCCAGAATACAGGATATCTTGCTCATATCCATCTTGATCCCGGTTTTGGATATGATGTATCCTAAGAATAATATTTCTTCCTTATGGAATAGGCATTTTTTTAATTTCACGTATAGATTGTGTGCGAGTAATCTGGATAACACAAGTCTTACATGTTTTATATGTTCAGACAGAGATCGAGAATAGATAAGTATATCGTCCAGATATACCACAACACAGACATCAAGTAAGTCTCTAAAGATGTCGTTTATGAACCTTTGAAAAGCTGCGGGAGCATTACACAACCCGAATGGCATCACAAGATATTCAAATAATCCGTATCTGGTTCTGAATGCTGTTTTCCACTCATCTCCGTCACGGATTCGGATTAAGTTGTATGCCCCTTTTAGGTCTAATTTAGAGAAGTAAGTAGCCCCACGCACTTGTTCAATGAGTTCAGGGATGAGCGGTAAAGGATAGCGATCCTTTATTGTAATGGTATTTAATTGCCTATAATCGATAATAGGCCTAAGACTTAAATCCTTATTGCGGACAAAGAAAAGTCCTGCAGCTGTGGAAGAAGTAGAAGGTCTGATGAACCCTTTTGTCAAATTCTCATCCAAGTATTCCTTGAGATGAGAGAGTTCATCCTGTGAAAGAGGATAAACATGACCGAAAGGCAATTTGCTGTTAGGGAGTAGATCGATAGTGCAATCATAATCCCTATGGGGAGGTAACACTTGAGCATTTTTCTCAAGGAATACTTCGGACAGATCCTGATAGCATGGTGGTGCAATCTCGTCTGACACCACAGACAGGATCTTTCCATAGGATGGGAGGTTACACGTAATCTCACAATAGTGAGAAGGGAAAGTTAAAGTCCGTCTTTTCCAATCTATGATTGGTTGATGTGTGTGTAACCAGGGGAGTCCCAAAATAATGGGAAAATGGGGTGAAGATAGTATATCAAAGGAGGTGGTCTCCATATGAGACTCATTAGCAGTAACAAGGAGTGCTTGTGTCTGATTGGTGATTGGACCAGAAGATAGCGGAATACCGTTAATGAAACTAACAGAAACAGGTTTAGGTTTTGAAATAATAGGTATTTTATTTAAAGTAACAAAATGTGTATCGATATAGTTCCCACAAGATCCTGTGTCGATCATAGCCTTGGTAGTAATCCTAGTCTGGTCCCACTGTAAAGTTAAATGAACAAAGAGATAAGGTTTAGAGAAGGAAGTCGTTAATCCCCCTAGCAAGACATGTGAACACTCACCCTCTTTTTTGCGGACAAGGGGACAGACGCTTATCGAATGATCCGGGGATGCGCAGTACATGCAGAGATTACTGGATCTTCTCCTGGCTCGTTCAATAGTTGATAAAGGTGGGCGTATGGTTCCTACCTCCATAGGAGTAGGGTCAACGGCCGAAATCCGAGAAGGACTAGACAATGGCATTCCCATTTTCTCAGCCCTTCTTTCTCGCAGTCGCCTGTCAATGTTGATACTGAGTTGTATTAAGGCATCCAAAGTGCCAGGTAAATCCGCTCGTCTTTAACTGCTTCTGACAACCCGAGTCTGAACTGAGTTCGCAGAGATGTATCATTCCACCCTGAATCAAGGGTCCATCTTTTGAACTCTGCTACAAAATCTTCTACAGGTCTCCTTCCTTGTTTTAAAGCCCTCAATTGGGTATCAGCAGTACTCTGCCTATTGGGGTCATCATATAAACTAGCGAGTTCTGCTAGGAATAAAGGATAGGAGTTGAGAAGCTGATCATTTTTCTCAAAGAGAGAGTCTGCCCAGGCCCGTGGATCACCCGTTAAGTATGAAATGACGGTACAGACTTTAATTTGATCAGTAGGGTAAGTACGAGGTTTTAGCAAAAAAAGCAACTGACATGCGTTTTTGAATTCACGAAATTTTTTCCGATCACCTGTAAATACTAGAGGAGGGTTTATTTTGGGTTCAGGGGGCTGAGCAGCAGTAAGCTGGGAAAGACGGGTTACCTGCTGTCTCAGAGTCTGATTGTCTTCTTTTACTTCAGTAAGAGCAAGTATTAATACATTTATTTGTTGTGTTAATTATGTCACTTGAGTGGGTAATTCTGCTGAATCCATTTTTTTAAGGTTCGTTCAATCTGTAACGCTCCTGCGTTTTTATTGTAAGCTGGATTTGCAGCTGCAGAATCTCCACTCAGTAGTCATGTAGAGATGTGTTGGAATACCAGATCCAACTCTCCAGACTCATCACTGTGGGCCTGTCTGCTTCAGCATACAGATATACACACACTCAATAAGATGTTCCTGGAGTGATAGGATGTGTATGATAGTATGGTAGTGATGTGCTGAAGGGACAGGTGTGAGCAGTGACAGTAATGGTAAGCACTCGATAGTAATGTTCAGGAGAGTAGTAGATGGTAATAGGTAGAATGCAGATAGGTTAGTAATCATGTATGGTAACAGGTGGTAAGGACAGCAGATGACATAGACAGGATAGACTAACCCAGTGCAAAGATAGATAGTAGTAGACTCAAGAGCTAGCAATCTATGTAACAGTGCAGATGGTAGAATTAGTATGCATAGATAGTAACAGTCCTTAATGTGCAGAAGATGATAGTGTAAGTTAGTTATGGAGGATTCCCCTGTGGGGTACTTATCACTAGTAAGGTTTAGTAAGTAGAGGGGTCCAGTAGTGAGGGACTGATCCGGTAGCGAGATACTGGATCAGTTGCGAGGTTCCGGGCTGTTCCAGGTAAAGGCAAATAGCTGGAGGTTACGACAGCAAGACAAGGCTTGTGAGCATGTAGACACACATTGACGGAACAACGTGAGAGAGAATGCTGGCGATTGAAATAGCCGCTCAGCGGCGCTCAGCGATGACGTCATCCGTCTTAAAGGTGTATGCGTTCCACCTAACTAAAAAGGTGGGACGCAATGTTTGAAAAGGAAAATGGTAAATAAGGGTACCAAAGGTACCAGAATCTTACAGTACATGTGCTTTCTTGAGCAGGGGGACCTTGCAAGCGTTGCATGATTTAAGTCCTTTACCAATTGTTTTCTTGGTGACTATGGTCCCAGCTGCTTTGAGATCATTGACAAAATTCTCCCATGTAATTCTGGGCTAAATCCTTACTATTCTCATGATCATTGAAACTCTACGAGGTGGAATCTTGCATTGAGCCCCAGACTGAGGGAGATTGACAGATATTTTGTGTTTCTTCCATTTGCGAATAATCGTATCAACTGATTTCACCCTATCCCTAAGCTGCTTGGCGATGGTCTTGTAGCCCATTCCAGCCTTGTGTAGATCTGCAATCTTGTCCCTGACATCCTTAGACAGCTCTTTGGTCTTGGTCATGGTGGAGAGATTGGAATGTTATTGCTTGATTGCTTCTGTGGACAGTTGTCTCTTTAAGAGAGTGCTCCTAATCTCAGCTCGTTACCTGTATAGAATACACCTAGGAGCCAAAAATATTGCAGATTGATAGGGGATGAAATACTTATTTTACTCATTAAAATGCAAATCGATTTAGAACCTATTTTGAAACATGTTTTTATGGTAATTTTTGTTGTTTTTCTGTCACTGTTAAAAGAAACCTACCATTAAAATTATAGACTGATCATTTCTTTGTCAGTGGTCAAACAAAATCAGCAGGGGATCAAATACTTTTTTCCCTCACTGTACAGCTAAAGTAGTGCAGACAGCAGGAGCATGTAATAGTGAAGGAACTAGTTCATTTGGACCAGCTTATTCCAAACAAACTATTTAGAATTAAATTAAACCTGGTAAAATAAGAAGAGATAGTCCAGCCGCCACATACCTCACCCGGCCTGAGTGGTTAGCAGGTAAATGCAGCCTCAGCACGAAATGACTTCCTGGCCATGCCTTCAAAATGTTTTGCCCTGCCCTCTGGGCCTAACCACCACAATTAAGCACAGAGGATGGAGCGAAACATGTTGGGGGCATGGCCTGGATGAATTGAGCTGAGGCTGCTTTTACCTGCTAACTAGTCAGCCTGGGTGAGGTGTACGGCGACTTGGCTATCTCTTCCTATTTCTACAGTGTGTTTTGGGTCTGGGCAAATCTTTCCCCAGCCTGCGCCTTTACTGGTTTGAGACATCCATCTTATTGGGAGTGGGCATTTATCTTAAGTCACAGTAAATTTAAACCTGGAGTGAGACTGTAGATGTAGCAGAGGAATATTGAGCCACCAATCTGTCTCTAAGCTCTTGCTGTGCTATGTAAATCTTAGGACTGGATGGACATAAATACAAATCCCTTGACAGCTAAAACAGCTGCCATATACCGCATGCTTTTCTCCAGTGTATTTAGCTTTTTTACTCACTGACAGTGCTCCTGTTTATTTAATTTAATTTCCCACTTTAGCAAGTGTGACAAGTTGGGGAATTTGTAGTTCATTGGTAGCACCAAACTGCATTTACTCCATGCCAGAAGAACGTTTCAGGGCTTTTTCTGCCCACTTTTATTTAAAACAAAGCAAAAAGTTCATAAATGGATTTTTTTTTAAAAAAACACATACAGCGCTTGCTAACTATAGTTTAAATAAAATTGTGAAGATGTTCTGTGTAGGTAAAACCAATTTCATAGATAACTCAATTAAAGTACCAGATAATATAAATCCACAGTGAAACCAGTAAAAAAAGTAGAAAAATTATAGTAGAAAATTATAGACTAAATATTATGTATCGTGACAAAGTGACAATGTGCTCAAATATATCCCTTAGTGCAGGGGTGACTGTGACATAAATATATCAGGCAATAAATATGCGTATTTTGCAATACAAAATTAGAAATAATGCAGTCCAAGGTTAAATAGTGATTTAGTGCTCAGGAATAAATATTGTCCTTAGTGAGGGTGGTTCTTCACGATTTGAAGGTGCAGCTGCTGTGATTTATTGACTACGGTGTCGATTCCTTCTCCCAAGTTAATGTAAGAATTGGATCACTTACCGAATGTATTGGGTCTTATATGCCATACGACATTAAGACCTTTCACGCTTTGGTGGCCTCCTGGGCCAAAGAATTCCCCTTTAAGCGGTCCTTATGGGATGGTATGGCTCCTGTGGACTTGTCACGCTACCCTGAGTGGAACGCAAGCCAGAAGTAAGCTGATTGATTCCGCGAGGAGGACACGCAGCCCGCACGGCTGACCACCAGGGAGTTTTTTCACTTTGTCTTCACTGTTGGAACTCTAATATAGGTAATAAACTTTAATTCAGACTATATTACGCTATTGGGAGCTTTCTTTCTTCTCCTCCTTATTTGCACTGAGTTGCTGTACCCCGGAGTCCACTAATTTTGTATTGCAAAATACGCATATTTATTGCCTGATATATTTATGTCACAGTCACCCCTGCACTAAGGGATATATTTGAGCACATTGTCACTTTGTCACGATACATAATATTTAATCTATAATTTTCTACTATAATTTTTCTACATTTTTTACTGGTTTCACTGTGGATTTATATTATCTGGTACTTTTATTGAGTTATCTATGAAATTGGTTTTACCTACACAGAACCTCTTCACAATTTTATTTAAACTATAGTTAGCAAGCGCTGTATGTGTTTTTTTCTTTTAAAAATCCATTTTTTATACACATCTTTTATTGTACAGCAGCTGCTTTTCTCTTAAATTCTTTTAAATACATTTATCTTGTAATTTATTTATTTATTTATCCATCTGGAACCCTACTTTGGCATGTGGTATATACTTTGTATATATACTCTTTCAAAGCAAAAAGTTCACACTTTAATAGTTTCCCTTGCAGTGGGTTCTCACCATCAATGCTACAAACCATAGAATTCAGCCTTGTGGCTCTCTTTTTGCAGCTTCACTGCTCAGGCCTCATGCCTTGGTCCTCCAGGCAGTCATCACACAAAGCCCCAGTGCTCATGCACACAATGCTGTACCTTTGTCAGCGTGACTGCTTCTCCTGCAGCTCTCAGGTGCTACATCCTCACAGACTCAGGCCTTCGTTTGTCCTGACCTGGGGAGTACAGTGCGATGTGCACCTCACGGCTCCCTTCACACACTGACCCCCCTCGGAAGGGTGGGACCACTGATCTCTAACTCTGTCTCTAACATAAACCCAGCACACACCTGTGCCATTAGTGTGCTTGTTTCCTGGAAAGCCTGGCCCAGACTGTTATTTTAAACAGTGGCATAGGCTCAACCTATCACACAAGATATTAGAACATTGGGAAAATAATACATTTTTTTTTTAATTCTTTTTATTGCAGTTTTAAATTGTACCGCCTTAAGAGCCAAGTCCCTGTCCCTATAATATACTGTTGTATATTAATTTTCTATATTTTTGTGTAATAAAATTCATATATATTTATCATTATTACTCTTTCAATTGTATATTTTTGTTTTGAGTGGCCTTAAAAGTCCCACCCCAAGGGGATTCTCCAAATATAAGTCCCTGTCAGTAGAGACAGAGTTACCTAAACTAGACATAGAACAACTCTCTAAATAAAAACTCCCTCCCTTAAACCCCCCCCCCCCTTCTTCCATCCCCATATCAGCCAGCTTAATTTTCTTCAAAACGAGAAAGGAAAAGGAGAAATTCAGGATATATGATTGCACCATGCATCATTAGAAAAAAAAGTAAAAAAATCTAAATGACCACCAGTCAGCTTGCCTTCTGTAGTGGGGCAATATGCTCTTCCTCACAGGGTCAACCGGTTTACACAACTATTTTCAGTTCCAATATGATGTGCCCACATGGTTATTACAGAGATGTGTGACTCTCATCCCACTGTGGATGTTGAGTTAATCCAGGATTGCCATACTTTATCACATTTGTTACTACATTCCCTAGATAAGTATGTTGTTCAATTAAAGGGCATCATGAAGTTCACCAGACCCTTCCAATAGGAGAGTGAGGGGGCAAGTTGCTTTTTCCAGTGAAGAAGTATAGCCTTTCTGTCATAGAATAGAAGTATATTAAGAAGTGTTCTAAGGACAAGCTAAAATATAATATTTATAATTGCTTCCTCCACAGAGCTGCACTGCAGTACATTAGTATAAAAAAAAAGTGATAGAGGAGTAATCTAGCGCACATAAAGAAAAACATATAGTCCACAGGGTTAAAAGTAGGGAGCATGTGGATAAATATGAAAACTAATTCTGCGCTATGGAGCAAATGAGCGTCAGCTGCCTGCACCAAAACTTCTACCAAAAGTATGAATGTAAATTAAATTGTAATTGGTGTGATGCTGCCAGAAACTATGATAATACAATCAGGTCTCAAGTAATATGAAGATCTAAATTGCACCTCCCTCTATTGAGTGTGCCCTGTAAACAACCCTCATATGCAGGTAAAAAAACATATAAAACACCTCCCATATATATGTGGTATAATATATAAATATATTAAGGTGTATCATAAAAACAAAACTATAGAACACATCCCCCATTCAATAATCCTCCATAAAAAATAATCATGATAAATGCTAAATACATTTGTATACAATTGTATTTAGTATTTATTATGATTATTTTCATGTTATTTTAATTTATTGACTAGCTCATCCTAAAGCATTAGTTGTTAGAGGGAGGTCTCCCTTGTTGGCAGTTGTGCTGTGTAACAGTTTTTTATTGTTATCATCTGTTGCACTGGCATGATAGGCTTTAAAGTTCTCCTCTTGGCTCCTGCCCAAAAAAAACTATCACCAAATTGGCCTCCCCCAAGGCCTGACGAAGGAGCGCACATGCTCCAAGCACATGCCATGCCCACTGCCTTGAGCTTCCTGTGCCAACATCAACTCACCCTCCCCAGGGTTCTTGATTCATCCAGGATGTGCTGCAAGCCACCAGCACCACCAACTGCTCCATGGGGGGGGGGGTCTGTGGGGGTCTCAGGATTTAGGTGGAACCTGCAAAGGTTAAAGGGGAGTTCCGGCCACGAAAATATTTTTTCAATAAAAATACCCCCGGGACAGTCAGGGCTAGTACATTCCACAATGGATAGCCTCTGTACTGTCCCGGGTCGCACTTATCTTTTAAAAGAAATACTTACCTTGAAAATTTCTTCTCCAGCGCTGCCATCTCGGATGTGGGCAGCTGAAGCCAGCTCGTCCTCTTCTGCGTCCTCTTCCATGTCCTCTTCTCTCAGAATGCGCCTGCACCGGCCCCGCTCGTCACTTCCGGTGCGGGCGCGTCATTCCTCCACAGCTTCTGGGCATGGTCAGAAGCTGTTTAGCAGGGAATGACGCGCCCGCACCAGAACTGATGAGCGGGGCCGGTGCAGGCGCATTGATTCCTGGGAGCGATGACGTTCAGCTCCCAGGAATCAATGCAAAGAGGAAGTGACGGTGCGGGCCGCGGCCTCAGAGGGAGGAAGTGGAAGAAAGGTGAGTATATTTTTCTTCAATAACAAGGTAAGTAAACAAAAAAAAAAATCGTAACTATCCATTTCTTTTTCAGGTGGCGAAAAGCAAGCGGATGGCCCAAAATCGACTATGTCGATTTTGTGGCCGGAACTCCGCTTTAAGACGAATGTGAAAGGGGACTGCAGTAGGCAAGAATAAATCAGATTTGGTTTGTAAGATGGAAATTGTTACCTGAAAGTAGATTCATTCAAAAGCTTTTTGCACCCTTTGTACCTCGGAAGATGCAATCTCTATGCTTTAGGAGACCAGATACTGCTGTTTGTCTTCATTAAATTTGTACACACTCTCCATTTTACAGTCATGTGTGCACTATCTGTATATTTCCTGACTTATCTGTCTGGTCAAATAACATTTGTATACATGCAATAAAGGGTCAGTGAACTCTATTTAGGTTTTTTTACATAGATATTGAATGGTTAAATTCCTTGACAGTTTGTAAATATTTAAAGGGATCCCGTGGTTGAGATCTCTACAATCCTACGTTCCTAGATCTGCACACCTGCTCTCCCTAATATAAAGGATTTCCACTCTCTTTGCCTTATTTTGTATAATTTCATGTTATTGGGAATGCAGCTGGGAGACCTGGAACAACCAAACCTCCCAGATGGAAAGGAAAAGAGCTTGTAATTATGTCAAGGAGATCGTATTGTAAAATCTAAGCTATATTAAAAAGCCAGGGATTGACTTCGCCCACAGCATTCCACTTATAACAAAAATATCACTTTTGGCTAGTCTTATACAAGGTCACCTGCATAAATAAACATTTGCACTGCTTATAATAAAAGAAAATCTTTAAAGGTGCCTCTGACTTTGTAATAGGTAAAATGAAATTGCTGAAGTGTGGGCGCTTCATATTGCCTATGAAGCTTATATAATATAACAGTTTGTGCAGTAGTCCATAGCCAATCAAAGGTCATCTTTTCCTGTATGGTAAGGTGATTGGTTAGAGTGAATTACTGCACACTGCTAACTTAACAGTGTAAAGAATATCACTTATGCTGCAAGAATGGTAGTGAGGGGCCAGGCTTTAGACTTGCTTAAAAATATCACTGATGGAAACATGGAAGGAACATGCAAAGGAGAAAGTTTGTTTCCCTAATCAAATATCAGCAACATGGCGAACACCACCCCTGGCAATGAGCCTAGCATACACTTATACATAAGCATTAAACTGAGAAGCATGGCAATACTTGGGCATAAAATGGGCAGTTGTGACATTATATGGTCAACAATTGGCCAGTCATGCATGGGCAAAAAAATAAAACATTAAACATATTGGACTAGGTGGGACTTTATATGAGACCCAAGCTGGTGTTGCCCGGCGTCTCCATCCCTATAACAAAACACAAAATGAGGTTGAAGGATTGTAAGAGGTGCATGAAAGTCAGCCAGCCCCCAGTCTGATGTACTTACCCTCCAGTCTGTCACCAACCAAATAAAACCTGTCTCTTGGTACAAAGAACAGGGGTTTAGTTGACACACATTTGCAAACGCATGTGAAAGCTGCAGAGCCACTTCACGGCACCCTGTTATATCTGCAGTCCTACACTCTTAATTTAGTGTCCTCACACTGGAGGCACATGGCCGCTAATGGGTGGATGGGGGAACAGGTGAGAGGGAGACAGCCCAACCTCCCCCAACCCACCCTCATCCACGACTGGCTGTTGTCTCAAAGACTCAAATAATTAGGTTTATAACCATGGTGCAAACTGGAAAAGACCAGCTGAAAAGCATTACACCTCCATCCCCTTGGTGGATGCAGCATATAGATAGGAAGGGATTTTATGTATGGGGCATGGCCTGTAGAGTACACTGCCTTTGAAATCCCTAATTAAACAATTAAACAATTAAAAAATAAAACATTTTCAGTACAATATGTGGGCAACACATGGATAGTTGTGGCAATGTCTGCTCTGAGCCTTGCAGTCTAGGATGGAGTAGATTTGATGTGCTGGACTCATATGATCATATAACCATCACTCGAGTTTGATGGCTAAACCTTAAAAAAAAAAAAAAAAAAACCTTGGAGGCTCTACCACAAAACAGGGGCCCCTTCAAATGGGTGATGGTCTCCCAAATTGAGGAAACCAATGTATTCAACAAAGAGAGTGCCAGAGGGTCACTGTAAGAGTCCAAAATCATTTATTGATAATCATATCAAAACAGCAAGATAAAAGGCAGCCAATGCTTTTTCAGGGGGAAACAGTTTCCCTTTATCAGGGCTAAATCAAAACATAACCATGTTCTTAAAAAGTATAAGGAATAAACATCATAATCATAAGCACTGTTTGAAATAGGACAAATGTTAAAAAACAATACAAAGAAATATACAGTATGTTATCAGCCATATGTAACAAATGACAACTCCTTTAGGGAAATTTGTGCAAACACATAATTAAACATAATTAAAACTAAACAAAACACAACTTATAATTATTTTTAATTATGTCTGTGTGTATATACTAGTTTCCTTATAAGCTCCATCATTTGTTACATATGGCTTTAAACATACTGTATATTCATTTGTATCATTTTTTTTTTTTTAATTTTGTCCTATTTCAAAGAGTGATTATGATTATATTATGAGATTTTATTTATTTATTTTAGGATGATGGTTACCCCTTGTTTTAGCCCTGGCCCTAGCAGCTTCCTAAAATGGGTATGGGTTTAACTATGATGACTGAAAATTAAATCTGTCATGAATGATATTACAGATTTGCATCATAGTTGGTCTGTAGGTCATTTGTTTTCAAAATTGGAGTTTCACTTGAAAGTCCTACAGGAAAAGTACACCGAATTGAATGTGTCCTGAGAATGCAATTGTTAAAGTGATTGCCATTGTATGGCACCCAAACCGTTTTTTAGTCAGAAGTGTAATTGGCTTTGCCTATGGGAATTCAGAGATGATATCCTTATGCTGCAGACAGAGTTATTTCCCCGTGCACCTCAGAATACTCCGTAAGAAACCCTCTCCTACCAGGGGCTTCTGATAATTATAGGGACAGTTCCTGGAAGTATAGAGACAATGTTCAGTGAGGGTGAATTTACTCCCTTCTACATCTGCAGTACATCTTTAAGGCTGTGTACAAAGCATTAGACCTCATCTAGAATATGCAGTTCAGTTTTGGGCACAAGTTCACAAAAAAGTTATCGGAGAACTTGAGAAAGTGAAGAGAAGGGCAACCCAACTGAAAAGAGACATGGAGGAGCTCAGTTACGAGGAAAGATTAGCAAAAATTAATGTATTCTCTCTTGAGAATAGGCAATTAAGGGGAGATGTGGTCACTATTTATAAACACATAAGTGATCCATATTGTGAACTTAGTGCAGACTTGTTCACTTTCAGATCGTTACAGGGGAAAAGGGGATACTCTTTAGTTCTGGAGGAAAAGAGGTTTAACTTCAACATAGGAAAATACTTCTTCACAGTCAAAGCGAAATGTGGAATAGACTATCTCAAGAACTAGCTCTGGCCAGCTCAGTAGACTGTTTTAAGAAAGCTCAGGCCAGCTCAGTAGACTGCTTTAAGAAAGCTCAGGCCAGCTCAGTAGACTGCTTTAAGAAAGCTCAGGCCAGCTCAGTAGACTGTTTAAAGAAAGCTCAGGCCAGCTCAGAAGAGCTTAAAGAAAACTCAGGCCAACTCAGTAGACTGCTTAAAGAAAGCTCAGGCCAGCTCAGTAGACTGCTTAAAGAAAGCTCAGGCCAGCTCAGTAGACTGCTTTAAGAAAGCTCAGGCCAGCTCAGTAGACTGTTTTAAGAAAGCTCAGCCCAGCTCAGTAGACTGCTTAAAGAAAACTCAGGCCAGCTTAGTAGACTGCTTAAAGAAAACTCAGGCCAACTCAGTAGACTGCTTAAAGAAAGCTCAGGCCAGCTCAGTAGACTGCTTTAAAAAAGAGCTGGATGCATTCCTAAATGCAGTACTGTATAGGTAATGACTCCAGAGATTGTTAATACAGGGAACAACTGATTGCCTCTTGAGGATCAGTAATATTGGTGTTTTTTCAATACCGATGCTATTTTTTTGTTTATAGGGCAAAAATGAAAATACTGCAGTGGTGATCAAATGCCACCAAAAGAAAGCTTCATTTGTGGGGAAAAAAAGGACATCAATTGTATTTGGGTATGGCATTGCAGGGCCGTGCAATTGTCAGTTAAAGCAATGCAGTGCCAAATCACAAAATATGGCCTGGTCATTAAGGGGGTAAAGCCTTCCATGGCTGAAATGGTTAAAGATGAGGAGAGGCTACCATTGCTGACCTCATTTTCTAAAAATGTTATTTCCCTGGCTGTTTTCCAGGATGACATGCTTGCTTTGCTAATTTGAGCGACTTACCCGGAACAAGTATGCAGTTAAGGATTCCTGATTTTTCTTGTTCCAGGCTAGTGAATTAAATGTATTGAAGCCAGTGGGTCGGGCAACAAGTATTTTTCAGAATAAAAACAATAAAATAAGCACTCATATTTCTGTAATGAGAGGTTAAGTTTAGGCTGATCTTCAGTCTGTGCTTTCAAAGAGTGGCTATTGACATACTTCAGGTCTGTTGTAGAGTGTTGATGTTAGCACATTATTGAGCATTCCATTAAGGTCACCTAGTTATTAATGGGCTGCAATGCACCACTAAGGTCTTCAATTCAGACCAAAAATTCCCAGAGATGTCATCACCTCATCCTACTTGCTGCTAGGAAATTGCTAAGATACTCCAAGCAAATTCAAACCCCCTCACATAAGCTTTCTCTCCCTTGTCACAGTAGTTCAGCGATGCTGCAACACAGGAAATAGTGGACCACACATATGCAGGGGTTTGGGAGCTTGCTGCTATGACGGTGGAGGTGAGCAGTGGTGGCTGGGAGAGTCTTAGCAACATCTCTCCATGGCAGGATGGAATGATGCCATTTCTGGGAGGTTTTTTGCTAGGCTTTGGAATGTATGTAAATGGCCTACACCTATAGAAAGGGCATTATTCAACTTTTAGACTCTACAAGTGCATACCTAAAATAGGCATTTTTTTTTTTGTAAAGGTGAAATAACCCTTTAAGTTAGGCTGAAAAAAAAAGACACTAGTTCAAACAATAAAAATAAATAAATAAATTATACTTATAATCAGATAAATGAGAAAACCTTTCTATATAGAATCCTCTATATGTAGATTCAGGAGAAGGCAAAAATAAATGTGTAAAACGTGGTTCAATTTGCTTCCACGGGAGAAAAATAAATGTATTTTCTACTTTCTGCTATAAAACATTCACAATAAAAAAATTTAAAAATCTACATATTTTTGGTAAAAAAATCCCAAAAAGCCTGTAATAATTGGTTTGCGCAAAAGTTATAGCGTTTACAAACTATGAGATAGATTTATGGACTTTTTATTTATTTATTTATTTTTTTATTAGTAATAGCGGTGATCTGCGATTTTTATCGGGACTGGGACATCGGACAAATCTGAAACTAAGTGACACTTTTTGGGGATGGGTGACATTAATACAGTGATCAGTGCTAAATAATATGCACTGTTACTGTATAAATGACACTGGCAGGGAAGGGGGGTGAATGTGTTCCCTAGATGGATTGAACAGAGGCAGAGAGAGATTGGTGATTCAGCTTAGCTGAATCACACGATCTTTCCCTTGCTTTGACAGGAGAGCTGTTTTACATTGTTTACATACCAGACGGCACCCCTGTCAGTTTTGCCAAGGATCGCAGGAGGCTGGCGGCGAGCGAGCCTGCTCCTCCTGTGGGCTTCCTCCCACTGTGTCTAATCTCAGATCTACTTGATTATGCACAGCCGAGCTGCCCTGCTGCAGTAAATCTGTGCTGGGTGGTTGGCAAGTGGATAAAGGGATAGTTCACCTTTACTACAAAACTGTCTATGCAGATGAGGTGCATCTGTAGATAAAAACAAACTGTGCAGCTCTGACTGTAGGTCATTTACATACCTTATGAAGCCTGAGTGGAATACTCCCAGGACGTTGCTAAGTGAGACCTAGTCATCACTGCTCACTTCCACCATCACAGGAGTGAGCTATCAAATGCTGAGCTTAGAGCTACAGTATCATGGGAGAGAAAGAGTATGTGAGGGGGTTTGTATCAGAGAAAGAGCTCACTCCTGTGAAGATGGTGGTGAGCAGTAATGACTAGGCCTCACTTAGCAACGTCCTGGGAGTATTCCAGTCAGGCTGCACAGTTTGTTTTTATCTACAGATGCGCCTTATCTGCATAGGCAGTTTTGTAGTAATGGGGAACTATCCCCAGTCAGGCTTAAAGCGGAGTTCTGGCCTCAAATACCTTTTTTAACGAAAAATACTCCTATAATACTAATCCATCGCCCTTTACAGAACCGCTATTCTCATACTTACAAGGTGTACAGTATTGGATTTTAGTCAAAATCTTACTTTTAAAAAAGCTGTCTGGTGGTGGCCATCTTGGATGTGGGCATCTGAAGCCGCAGTGTAATCTGCTGTGATTCCAGGGAGTGTTCTGGGAGTTCTTCCTGATTCCAGCCTCCTGGGAGTGATGACAAACAGCTCCCAGGATGCAATGCAAAGGCGGAAGTGATGTCGGTGACCGTGGCCACAGAGGGGAGAAAAGGAGGAAGTACAATCAAAAATGCCCTGAAAATAAGGTAAGGACCCCCGAAAAAAAATTGAAAATGTCCAATTGCTGATCAGCATAGTGAGCACACCAGGAATCACTAAATTTGCAAAATAGGCCGGAACTCCACTTTAAGGTATGTATATGGCCTACACCTATAGCAAGGGTATTATTCATCTTTAGTCAGAGCTGCACAGTTTGTTTTATTCTACGAGCATCCCTTACCTGCATAGGCAGGTTTTTTTTTTTTTTTGTAAAGCTGAACTATCCTTTTAAAGTAAACCTGCTTTAGGAGTCCTGACTTTACATTGGCATCAAGTGTAGCCTACTTTTTCAGGTTGGTGACTCAGAAAGGATTGAATCCAGGGAAACACCTAATGTTGTCAGGAGTTGGTCAGCGATAATACTCTGCATGTCTCTCTAAAGCTGGATACACACTATCCAACTTTTGTGGTTAGATTTCCTTCAGATTTACCTTTTCTATGTAGTGCAAGGGCCTGCTTGATTGCATACAAATTGAAAGTGTTTAGGTTTGACCTCATATTATATGGTTTTGGTAAGTCTAAAGGAAAAAGTCTTCAGAAAATCTTATAGTGTGTATGGCCCATAAGAATATGTCACCTTTAACAGCAGGCAGTATGAATATGTAGGTTATAATGAAAATAAAAGAACATACAGTAGCAAACTAACATAACCGAGTCAATTAAATGTCACTGAAACTTTAATTCCACAGAACTGGAAACAACCACAACTGTGCTTCCAAAAAAAATTGACTCCATTAGACCGAGAGGAGCTCACCCATAAAATATGCAACAAGCAATATCTGGCTGGCTGGCTGGTTGGACTTCAATGACTGCTACATTGTTCTGGTTTTCCACTAAGTGATTGTTGCCCATAGTAACCAATCGAATGTTTCATTATGAAGCCATGGGCTGTAAAAAAGTACCATTGTAAGCTGTTTGGTTGATGTAAGCAAAAGAAATGTTCTGTTGTCCCATTTATACTTAAACTCCCTCCCATTTTAAAAGACGTCTGCTAACTGCAAAAATGTGCAGCCTTCTGTATGATATACATTATGTCTATTTTACTATTAAATGTTCCATTCCAATGTCTGCAGCCATCTTTTTTGATTTTTACCTGTCAAAAAAAAATCAATAATAAGAGAATGAAAAAAAAACCTGACACCGAATCTTATGGTAATGACAGACAATTTAGCATTTACACCCCCATCCTAATCAAAGAAATGAAAATTCTTTCTAGACATACAGTTGACCTGTGCTCTGTCATTCAGAGCTGTGCATAGCCAGGGAATTAAAAGGCTTGTCATTCTCTGTGTACTTATTCATATCTAAGGAGGTGGACATGCTGCAAAGTTTAGTAATGCATACCTGAAAACATCATAATGAAATGATACATTATTTATGTTCATGTTAGACAGGTTGATTATAGGAATATGACATGCCTAATGTGCACTCCTTTCCACCTATTGTCCGCAGCCATTTTCCAGTATTATGTGATGCCAAATGCAATGAAACAGAGGTAATTCTTGCTAATCCTCACAATCTGGGCTTTAGGAATCTGGACAAAAACACAGTAGGTTTTTTGCATAATATATAATATACTCTCAATTTCATTTTTTTTCTGACCCAATGTTATCAAACACAAGCTATTTTGGCAGCTTTGTCGCTAAAAGGGCAGTGTGTGGTGTACACTCAAGCACACAAACCTGGAGAAAATTTTGATCTGAAAAGACGGAAATGTTTAGCCCAGCTTTTCCCAAACTTTTCTTTGTGGAGGAATCTTCGAAATAATTTTCAGGTCTCAAGGAACCCTCACTAAAACCACATTATTTGAGGTTAGTTGCAAAAATTACTCTTAGGATGACTATAAATTATACACATTTCTTATTCAATTTGGTTTAGATTTACCTTCAACTATGTAGTACATGGGCCTGACTGATTGCATACAAATTAAAAGTGTTTAGATTTGACTTCATATTATATGTTTTTGGCAAATCTAAAGAAAAATTGTACAAGAAAATTGTATAATGTATAGCCAGCTTTACATTGTTTGTCAGTGGGAAGACTTTGCCTTTTAGAGTGGTGGTCAGAATACAGTTATCTAAAAAGATCATTAGTGTCATGCTGTTGACTATGCCTAGTGGTATTGGCCTCATAACTATGCAGGCCCCATTAAATAGGACGTAATTTATGAAACCTTGAGCCACCTTGCATAGTTACATAGTTTGTGAGGTTGAAAAAAGACATCAGTCCATCCAGTTCAACCCATGATGTGTGTGTGTGTTCGTTAACCGTACATTGTATACCCCTGTATGTTGTGGTCTTTAGGGTGCCCATCTAATAGTTTTTGAAACTATCGATGCTCCCAGCTGATACCACTGCTTGTGGAAGAGAATTTCACATCTTTACTGCTCTGACAGTGAAGAACCCCTTACGTATTTTAAGGTTAAAACGTTTTTCCTCTAGTTTTAGTGAGTGGCCACGTGTCTTATTGTATTCCCTTTCTCTAAAAAGTTTGTTCCTTATGCTAGGGTCATCACCAGTACAGTATTTGTACATGGGTATCATATCCCCCCTCAATCGTCTCTTCTCCAGAGAGAATAAGTTCAGTGCTTGTAGTCTTTCCTCATAGCTGATGCCCTCCATTCCCCTAATTATTTTTGTTGCCCTTCTCTGGACTCTCTCCAGTTCCAGCACGTCCTTCCTGAGGACCGGTGCCCAGAACTGGACAGCATACTCCAGATGTGGCCGGACCAGAGTCTTGTAGAGTGGTAGAATAATTTTTTTCTGGAGTGAATCCCCTTTTTTATACATGCCAGTATTCCGTTGGCTTTGCTTGCAGCGGATTGGCATTGCATGCCACTGCCAAGCCTGTTGTCCACCAGAACCCCCAGGTCCTTTTCCATCTTAGATTCACCCAGAGGTTTCCCCCCTAGTGAGTAGCTTGCTTTCTGGTTTCTGAAGCTCAAGTGCATTACTTTACATTTCTCAACATTAAACCTCATCTGCCATGTAGTTGCCCACCCCGTTATTTTGTTTAGGTCCACTTGTAAGGTTTCCACATCCTGCATAGAAGATATTGGCATGCTTAGTTTAGTATCATTCGCAAATACTGAGATTGTACTAGATATCCCCTCCTCTAGATCATTTATGAATAAATTAAACAGGATTGGTCCCAGGACAGAACCCTGGGGGTCCCCACTTTCCACACCCGCCCAATCTGATTACTCCCCATTAATCACCACCCTCTGGACTCTCCCCTGGAGCCAGTTCTCTATCCAGGTACTCACCTTATGGTCCATACCTACCTTCCTTAGTTTGTACAGTAAGCGTTTGTGGGGAACGGTGTCAAAGGCCTTTGCAAAGTCCAGATACACCACATTCACAGGCTTACCTTTATCTAGGTGGCAGCTCACTTCATTGTAGAAGGTTAATAGATTGGTTTGGCAAGAACGATTTTTCATGAATCCATGCTGATTACTACTAATAATACCGTTTTCATTACTAAAGTCTGGAAGAAACCTAGGGTTCAATAAAACCCTGGTTGAGAATGTCATGCTTTGTTAGTTATTGGATGTCCTCCACTGATATGAAATCTGGAAGATGACACCACCAAGCGTATATCTGTTTGATAAATAAAATACATTAAAAAAAAAATGGCAAAAAAATGTTGTTCATCCAACCAGAAATCTTGTGAGTTTGCTGTGCTCTCTGCCTCTGGGACTGTCATAAGTTAGCATTGTTCCCTGCTATCTCTGTGGACTAAAAAACACCTCCTCCTGTTATGTAAAAGAGATGAAGTGTTAGGTAGTCTTAACACTGTGTTTTGTAGCCCTAAAACCCTCCCTATCCTAGGGTGACAATTCTGCTCATTGCAGTTCTTTCCCTGGCAGGTTTACCAGGGTATAATAAAGAAAAAAGGTGTGAAAAAGAAAACTAATGCTGTTAGTAAGCTGCAATACTATAATTTTTATTTGTGGGCTTACATGAGCTTTAAGGAGCGTTTACAATTCTTTCATTAAACATATATAAGAGATCTGCTTAATGTTCAGTAACTAGGAAATTAGTATGTGTTAGTCTCGGTTCACACTTGTGCGATGCGGGAAGGCTGCAAATTCACAGCCTGTTCCCGCATCGCATCTGCACATCTGCCAGTTCACACTGCCATATGCGATATGCCAATTAAATGTTAACGACACCCCCAGTTTGATCGCATATCGCAGTGCGATCTGACAGTTCGCACAGGATCGGATCGCACAAGTGTGAACCACTGTGCGATCCGATCCTGATGCGGCTGAAAAAAGGGTCACGGGCGAGTTTGGTGCGGATACAGTGCAAATTCAGCCATACAAAGTGTATGGCTGAATTCGCATCCGCACATCCGATCGCATGTAATGAAGGAGCAGTGCGCTCCGAATTACATGCAATTGCCGCAGCCGCAATAATGTGAACCGGCACTGAATGTTTTAAAAACCTTTCTTTCCATGATTGTGCTTATATGAAGGAAGGCCTGACTCACCTGTATGATACATATTATATATGATATACGGTCCTTTAAACCACACTTTTGTTTTCAGTGAAGCAAAATCAAAAATGGATTACTTTTAATCTATGGGAAGTTTAAGTAAAATAATGGTCTAATTTATTAGGCAAAGTGAAGTTTGTACAAGGCAATAATCTGTGTAAATAATCAAAAGTAACCTTTTTTATGTAACTACAGTAAACTGAATTTAGTGATGTGGTTTATTGTATGTCGCACATTTGTTTAATTAGTTCTATTTTTTCTTGCATAGCAATAATGAATATGCAAGGCAGTGCCTACTCAGTTCCCGGAAAACCTAGACCAAACCATTTGTTTTAACAGCTCTGGACTCAATGACAGAGATTCCATATATATTTGCCCATTGTTCCTTTAAAGCTTTAACGAGCAGGGCCCTCTGATTTCTCCTGTATTGAATTGTATTGTAACTGTACTGTTTGACCTAACATTGTAAAGCACTTTAGCATTTATGAACATAAAGTCAGATAATACATTTTCTATCATATACATAATATTTCAAAAAGTAATTATGCATGTTTTACCTTATTAGTCTCTTCCTGACTTATTGCACATCTTCACTAATGGGTTTAGACATTGCTAAAATGTAATCAGTTTAGGTTCAGAGTTAAATGTAACCTGTTTTGGTATACATTAAAATGCTTTATTTATCTCTAATATGCTGCTTTATCTGACCACAGGCATACAGACATGCACTGCCCACAACATCATAACGTGTTTTATACAGTAATTGGCTAGAAGAAACTGTCAACTTAGACAACCCAACTTCACTGCAGTGCTTAGCCAACAACCAAACATAAGGGTAATAGATGCAATTCCTGTAAGTAGTGCCGGATGTCACAACTAATACTGCAATGATAAGTACATTTAATTTTTAACTGATCCTTTCAGGCAGATCAACATAAATGCAAACAACATAGCTTACATCCAGGGACATATTTCCCATTAGTTTTTACCAAGAAACCATGAATAAACCCACCCTTAGAGCAATGTGCACCATATGCTCATGACATTCTCCCTAAAGCTTTCATTCTTCATTGTTATTCGTAGAGCTGGTTCACAGGATTCAGCACATTTAAAAAAAACAACTGCCTGATTATGATTTAACCATATGGCTACTCTTTTTATTAATGAGGTTTTCATTTCAGCACCCATCTCATACATTACCCCGAACCTTTGCTTTTAGTGAAAGTTCAGCAAGTTGAAGTACCGTTTTCTTGTATGTAACCAAAAAAAAGCCACTATTAATAACCCATGCATTCTGAGCATACAGGATCTCACAAAAGTGAGTTCTCCCTCCACATTTTTGTAAATATTTTATTATATTTTTTCATTTGACAACACTGAAGAAATGACACTTTGCTACGATGTGAAGTAGTGAGTGTACAGCTTGTATAACGGTGTAAATTTGCTGTCCCCTTAAAATAACGCAATACACAGCCATTAATGTGTAAACCTCTGGCAACAAAAGTGAGCACACCCCTAAGTGAAAATGTCCAAACTGGGCCCAAAGTGTCAATATCTTGTGTGACCATCATTATTTTCCAGCACTGCTTTAACCCTCTTGGGCATTAAGTTCACCAGAGCTTCACAGGTTGCCACTGGAGTCCTCTTCCACTCCTCCATGACGACATCACGAAGCTGGTGGATGTTAGAGACCTTCTGCTCCTCCACCTTCCTTTTGAGGATGCCCAATAGGGTGTAGGTCTGGAGACATGCTTGGTCAGTCCATCACCTTTACCCTCAGCTTCTTTAGCAAGGCAGTGGTCATCTTGGAGGTGTGTTTGGGGTCGTTATCATTTTGGAACACTGCCCTGCGGCCCAGTCTTATAAGAGTGGGTAACATGCTCTGCTTTAGTATGTCACAGTACATGTTGGCATTCATGGTTCCCTCAATGAACTGTAGCTACCCAGTGTCGGCAGCACTCGTGCAGCCCCAGACCATGACACTCCCACCTCCATGCTTGACTGTAGGCAAGACACACTTGTCTTTGTACTCCTCACCTGGTTGCGGGACACACACTTGACACCATCTGAACAAAATACATTAATCTTGGTCTCATCAGACCACAGGACATGGTTCCAGTAATCCATGCACTTAGTTTGCTTATCTTAAGCAAACTTTTTGTGGGCTTTCTTGTGCATCCTCTTTAGAAGAGGCTTCTTTCTGGGACCACAGCCATGCAGTGTGCGGCGTATGGTCTGAACACTGACAGGCTGACCCCCCACCCCTTCAATCTCTGCAGCAATGCTGGCAGCACTCATACGTCTCTTTCCCAAAGACAACCTCTGGATATGACGCTGAGCATGTGCACCCAACTTCTTTGGTCGACCATGGCGAGGCCTGTTCTGAGTGGAACCTGTCCTGTTAAGCCGCTGTATGGTCTGGCCATCGTGCTGCAGCTCAGTGCCAAGGTCTTGGCAATCTTCTTGTAGCCTAGGCCATCTTTATGTAGAGCAACAATTCTTTTTTTTCAGATCCTCAAAGAGTTCTTTGCCACGAGGTGCCATGTTGAACTTCCAGTGACCAGAATGAGAGAGTGAGAGCAATAACACCAAATTTAACACACCTGCTCCCCATTCACACCTGAGACCTTGTAACAGTAACGATTCACATGACCCCGGGGATGGAAAATGGCTAATTGGGCCCAATTTGGACATTTCCACCTAGAGGTGTACTCACTTTTGTTGCCAGCGGTTTAGACATTAATGGCTGTATGTTGAGTTATTTTGAGGGGGACAGCAAATTTACACTGTTATACAAGCTGTACACTCACTACTTTACATTGTATCAAAGTGTAATTTCTTCAGTGTTATCACATGAAAAGAAATAGTAAAATATTTACAAAAATGTGAGGGGTGTACTCATTTTTGTTAAGTAATCTACAATGCACTACATTTTTTCTATTTTTAAAATGAAAGAAATAGTCAAATATTCATACACACCCAAAATTGTTGTCTTAGTAATGAATGGTTATTGATAGTAGGTTCCCAGGTTCCCCCCTTGTCTTTTTCTTTATCATTTACAATCCTTAGCACAGAGTTCTTCTTATTTAAAGTCTATCCATAAAATTGTAATATTACATAAACTCATTGCATTTTTATTTTTTTTTAATTTGTATTAATCGTATTACTAGCATGCCTATTTCTTTATCCTATTCACTGTGGCATTATGACGGGGTTGAAAAAAAACCTTCTATCCACTGAAACCAGAGGATAGAGGGGATTTAAAAAATCGTCTATCCACTGGGCTTGGGAGAAGGACTCCAACAAGACACCTATGTCATAATGGTGTTTCGCACCACTTACCACAGACATAGTATGTTGGCAGGATCATAAGACTGTAGGTTTTGCTGTGGACTTGTTTTGCTGCTAACAGGTTTTGGGGAGAAAAGTTAGCAGTGGTGACAAAGCTAAAAACCCTACTCTCTAACTTACATGATCATGTACTAGTCCTATCAGCTACACATAGTGACAACACTGTAGAGATTTAATTGTTGAAACAGTAGTATTGTCACTCTGCTAGAGAAGGTACTTTTTTATCAATAAGGCTTGGTTCACTTTATGTCAGTTTCTCTGAGGGTATGTGTGCACAGCCACAGCAGCCTAATTATCTGCTGTATATATGTAAAAAGCAGGGAAAAGGTCCCTGTACCTTTTTAAAATTGCAGCTGCAGTGAAACTGCATTGCGCTTTTGCACCTTGTGGTTTCATACACCCAAAAATGGGCTGCATTTTGAGATGCATGAGGGTTCCATTAAGAGTTAAGGGAACTCCACTGCATCTATAACAGTGGGTGAGGGAATGCTTGCAAATTAATCTAGGTGCGGGAATGCACGTAAATTGCATCTTCAGGTACCCACAAGCAAAACTTTTTAGCAGATGCATGTGGGTGCCTCTAATTCTTATTAAAATAATATAAAAATATGTGATAGTGCTGCAGAACAAAAAATATAGATAATCAATATATTGACAAAACAGGAACTGTGTAAACACATCAATTATATAAAGTGCTAGTAATGCAAATAATGTGCAAATACCAAAAGAATAGATATAAATATCTAAAAGGTCCCCCCAACCCCCTAAAAAAAAAATATATATATATATATATATATATATGTATATATATATTGATTCTTCTTTAGCTTGTGCAACAAAAATTCTTTAATGCGCTAATGTGCTTCCCAAGTTAACACACAGTGTTAATCCATTCCACAGTCTTGTGCTCCATTCACCAGGTGCAGTGCATGCTCACCTCCATCTTCAACCCACAAGGGGTCAGCACAACATAAACCAGAATAATCACTGATACTCAGGTTCTTTAGACTGATATGACTCCCCTTCTATGATGGCTCCACGTTATGCACAAACAGCTCCAAGGCAAAATATAGAAAGAAAAATGCTTCCAATAGTGCAGTACCTAGGTTAAATGGCTAAATAAACCGCACACCCCAGCTTCATATAATGCACTTACAATTGTGCAGAGATAAAATCCAAAACATTTCCTCCAGTTGAAGCCACATGTGATAATGGCGTAATGCGTAGAGGTGGAGCCTGGCGGTGGGATCAGTTATATGGAACACATGGAGTCATCATAGAAGGGGAGTCATATCACTCTAAGGAACCTGAGTATCAGTGATTATTCCGATTTATGCTGTGCTGAACCCTTGTGGGTATAAGATGGAGATGAACATGCACTGCACCTGGTGAATGGAGCACAAGATTGTGGAGTAGATTAAGGCCCCTTTCACAATTGCGGACCGTTCAGATCCACCTGTCAGTTTTCAGGCTAATCTGAACGGATGCCCCATGCATCTCTATGGGGCATCAGATGTCAGCGAAGACATGTCAAATCTGGACGGATGGAAACCCTATTTTCCATCCGTCCGGCGGATCGGATGGGATCGGATGAGAACAGACAGGCGGTCTGTTCTCATCCAATTCCCCCATAGAGAAGAGCGGGGACCTGACAGCTGTGTCTCCGCACACAGCACGGAGACAGAGCAGCCATTCACCTGCTCAGCGGGGAATTGGCAGATCGGTCCCCCGCTGAGAAAAACGGAGTCCGCCGACGGAGTGGCAAGTGTGAAAGGGGCCTGACATTGCGTGTTAACTTGGGAAGCACATTTTTGGATTAGAGACTTTTTGTTGCCCAAGTTAAAGACAAATCACTATATATACATATTTTTGGTGGACCTTTAAGATATTTATATATATTTTTTGGTATTTGCACATTATTTGCATTATTAGCACTTTATAACAGATGTTTTTGCACCAGCACTTTATATAATTGATGTGTTTACACAATTGCTGTTTTGTCAATATATTGATTATCTATATTTTCTGTTGAGCAGCGTTATGACATATTCTTATATTATTTTTATATGCTATAATATACATGTGGGAACACAGTATGTGATAGCAGCAGCTTTATACTTAGCACATTTAATTTATTTTTATATATCATTTTTTTAGTAAGTGGCAGCGCATAATCACTCTCTAGATATTCATTAATTCTTATTGCCACCCCCACACATCTCAAAAGGCTGCATGTTTTGGGGTGCAATAAATAGCATGGTGCAAAAGCACCATTCAGTTTCAGGGCAGTTGTGATTTAAGTTCACAACTAGCCACTTCCCGTGTGCCTCGTTTTATTTGAATTGGCTTCTGAACTGCATTTCCCACAAGTACAGAAGCCCATTCAAATAAAACGCGGCACACGGGAAGTGGCTAGTTGTGAACCTAATCTTACATGCAGTCCAGCACCCACTCAAATGTGAACCTAGCCCAAAGGTGAAATTAATAATTTTAAGGGTGACATTTAAATATTAGAGAGAGGCTGTATTAAATATGATTATATCTACAGCCACCACAAAGCTAGGCAAGAAAGTTTATCTCCCCTTGCTGTAAACAATACGCAGCAATGAATGTCAGCATCTGGTGGCATTCTTGTAAATATAATTTAGCAATTCAGCGTAACTGCCTTTTTAAAGGTATATTTGTAATTCCATGCTTCCTGTGTTAAAAGTAAATACAACAGTTTATACCTATACACAAATAGGAAAACAGAAAATGATATCTATAACAATATTAACCTAGATCTATTTCTGGTTTATTTCTTTCTAATAGCTTTCCATACTTGCCTCACCTAATATCTGTAGTCGTTAAAAAGAAATTAAATATATAGCTAACCTGCTCTGTTGTGCCCTGGAGTTATTAATATTTTTAATATGAAGTCTTTTGCTTGTAGCAGTTTCATGCAATGGCATTATATAATACATAATAAAACAGAGAAACAGTCTACAGAGTAAACTTTGTGATATTAAATTCTTTTATTCTGAAATCAAACAAAAGTGATCTGACGTGACTGAAGCAATACAGAGACTGTAAAAAGGTAAATCAATCTGAATGTGCAAGTTAAATTATTAGTAGTGCTAAGGGAAAGGACAGAATGTTTAAATGTTGCGAGTTTATTTTGTTAGCAATGTTATTTTTTTTCTTTGGTTACTCAAAAGTTGAAAACTCACGTATTTTTTTTTTTTTTATCCCTACATACTGGTTTAGACTGCATATGATTACACCTAAAGGCACACTTAAAAAGGCAGCAACATTTTAAAATTCAGGTCTTTTTGACCTGAATTCACAACCATATAATAACCCTAGGCAGCAAAGACTGTGGCTTGAAAACATCGTTATAATGGGTTTTAAATTGCCATAACCTAAGAAATTCCCTCTTATAGGGATAACTGTCCATAGAAAACTTGAACAAACTCTGTTCATTTGAGGGAACATGCAGGTGTGGAATGTGGGCATGCTGTTTTGCACTTTTTGTACCCGTTTGACTGTTTTTTTTTCTTTAAACTACAAGTTCTACATAATCAAAAATATATGCATCTGGTATTTATTTTTGTATTGTTTTAAAATGATTTGCTTATTTTATATGTAATACTTTATGTTATATTTTGTTTTGTTATTTTAAGTGAAATCCTTCATTAGTCCCCGTTCACACTAAAGCGACCTGTGAGGCGACCTGGTCGCCTCACAGGTCGCCTTCCATAGGGAAACTGCGGACCCGTTCTAATAGGAGCGACACAAGTCGCTCCGACTTAGAAAAAGGGTCCGGAGCTTCTTTGGGGCGACCTGGAGCGACCGTCATAGACTTCAATGTTATGAAGTCCGTGGCGGCCGCTCCGAGGTCGCGGCGCGCTGCTCGCACCGCGACCTCGGAGGTCGCCCCCCCAAGTCGGATAGCCCCTGTGTGAACGGGGCCTTAGTGTTCAAGGGAAATAAAAATGCCAAGCAAAAACAAGCTTTTTTTATACTGACTCTTTCCTGCCCATTGTTCCTCTATTCTTTCAACACCCAGATACCAGCAGAATCTTCACATCTGACACACATTGTGTTTCTGTCCACTTGTCCCTACATCACTACAGGAAATAGTAGTGATATGCAGTGGCGTAGCGTGGGTTGTCAGCACCCGGGGCAAGGCAAGTAATTTGCGCCCCCTAACCCGCGGGATTTTAGCACTCGAGTCTCTTCCACTAGATTAGTTAAAGAAACCCTTACCCCCTAAGCACATGTATTGTTTGTTATGAAAATACTGATTTAATTAAAGTAAAATGCATCTAAATACAAGTTTGAATGACCAACGTGTCCCCTCTCAATGCAGAATGACCAGCGTGCCCCCTTTCAATGCAGAATGACCAGCATGCCCCCTTTCAATACAGAATGACCAGCATGCCCCCTTTCAATGCAGAATGTCCAGCATGCCCCCTTTCAATGCAGAATGACCAGCGTGCCCCCTTTCAATGCAGAATGACCAGCGTGCCCCCTTTCAATGCAGAGAGACCAGCGTGCCCCCTTCCAATGCAGTGACCAGCATGCCCCCTTTCAATGCAGAATGACCAGCGTGCCCCCTTTCAAAGCAGAGAGACCAGCGTGCCCCCTTTCAAAGCAGAGAGACCAGCGTGCCCCCTTTCAATGCAGAATGACCAGCGTGCCCCCTTCCAATGCAGAATGACCAGCGTGCCCCCTTTCAATGCAGAGAGACCAGTGTGCCCCCTTTCAATGCAGAATGACCAGCGTGCCCCCCTTCAATGCAGAGAGATCATCGTGCCCCCTTTCAATGCAGAGAGATCATCGTGCCCCCTTTCAATGCAGAGAGACCAGCGTGTCCCCTTTCAATGCAGAGAGACCAGCGTGCCCCCTTCAATGCAGAGAGACTTACCTGCAGCGGCCGCTTCTCCTCAGTTCCCCGGGTCTCCTCGAGTCCTCCTGCCCCCTCCTCGGCCAATGGCATGCGTTTGCCTTTCGCCCAATAAGGAAGCGGGTCTCGGACCCGCTTCCTGATTGGCCAGGGGGAGGATCCTTGTGACAATAGCGAATTTTCATTCGCTATTGTCACACAATGGGTGGGCTCGGGCGCACTGCTCTGTGCCCCAGGTCCACCCTTTTTTGAAGCCTATTAGAGCCTCTGGCTCTAATCAGGTGATTAAAAAAAAAAACCCCACTCTGTGACAGCGCCAGGCTGCTGACTCACTCGCTGCTAAACTGACTGAGCAGTGAGGAGAGGCAGCATAGGCAGGGCTTGGCTTGCAACGCCACCCCACCCTACACCAATGGACAGGTGAGGCACAGTCCAGCCCCGCCCCGACTCGCCATTTTCAGCCATAGGGTGGCCGCTCTGGACATCTCCCAGCCTAAAGATGGAGGCAGCCGCAGACAGTGTGTGAACTGTGTATGTCAGACAGACAGAGTGACACTGCGGATGCGCCCCCCCAGATGTTGCACCCGGTACGGCTGGCCCCCCCTGCACCCCCCACGCTACGCCACTGGTGATATGACCTGCATATTTGTTCTATCAAAACCAGTTAACTAGCATTTTCCAAAGAAGAAAGTCAACAATGGTTGCGTATGTAGCACTACCCCACTGTAGGAGCAACTGGTTATTTGGGCCTACTTCCCTTGCTCACAGCATGAACAGCCAGGCACACAGCTTTTTCAGCATTCTTCATATAGCTTAAGTATCAGTCTAGGGTTTATCTTAGGGTTTTTATTGAGAGAAGGAATTTGGATAGGGATGGGAAGCATGGGATACCCTGAAACTGTAGAACTATAGACCTTGAGGACCTCTGGATGCTCTGTACAAAAATGCAGCCTGTATTGCACAAGCTAAGGCTGCACTGTATTCTCTTTGCTGACTTGTACAACTCATGCCTGTATTGATAACTCCTGGTTGTACTGATCACTCTTTAGCAGTATTGCATGCTCCTGGCTGTTTTCACATCTCCTGGCTGCACTTGCTTGTGAGATAAACGACTTCACAGTCACTTCTCCACAGTATAGCAGGATCAACTATACTGTTTGGCTTCCTACACCAACTCTACTCTGGCTCTGCTCATTCTCTAGACCAGGCTCACTTCAGTAGGTCCCCCAGCTAAGCCTAGCTGGGACCTTGATGTCTCCAAAAAAAGGCTCCTCTGACTTCCCTTCTGTCTCTCTCACTCTGCCCCAAGGGCAGAGCCACATAACAGAGGGTCTCCTCCAAAAGGCTGGACCCTGGAATTCAACACCTTGGTTGGACTCTGGAAGTCTGCACCTTGCTGTCAGGCCTCACAATATTTATGGGTTCTTCATCCACCCTCTGGGCACATCTCCCTAAGGATTGGCCAGAGCCCCTTAATTATTAAGACTGTCTGTTCTAGGCTCAGTGCCGTATTATCCAGACCCACAAACCTTGGCTGATAACCTGCTACATGGTGGCAAGGCGGGCAATTCTGGCCAAGTGAATACAAGCTTCACCACCCACACTGGAGGAGTGAACTTCAGGCTAGGGCAACCGTCGAACTCCAAACTTACAAAACCTCACAGCCGGTCAAATTCATCCGGAAATGGTCCGCATTTCTAAATACTCTACTGACCACGAGTTCTTAATGAGTAATTAGTTGGCTCCCACCGTATGCCACACATCCCACAGCATTTGAGCCATCTCACTGACTGAATATACAATTTTTTAATGGTATACACACGTGTACTTAACTTCAATACTTCAACATTTGGCATTAGGTGGACACACTACTCTCTTAAACTTATGTTTGTCCTCTGTCCTTGATATTACAAAACCAGGCCGCCATCAGATACCACGGGACCTCTCTTTAAAGGTCTCTCTACTTTTCCCGCTGTGGACTCTCCTCACCTCAACAAAAATATCGGAATGCCACGGGTCAAAGAACCCAGGAACTGAGACCAGAGATATGCTGCATCTCTTATCTCTATCCTTTCCGGTACTTCACTGTTTGGTCTTTATATGGCTTGCCCACCCTGCTGGTTATGTGTGTGTTGGTTCTCTCCCTACCCCCCCTTTTTTACCCTGCTACCTCCCCTTCCCATCGCCCCCAATACCCCTGCCTCCTCCCCCCCCCCCCCCCCATACTACTTCTGATGTATTATTGTGTGGCATTAGGTTCTATAACTTGCAGTTCCTGCTATACCTCTACACATGCCACCGTGACTTGTTGATGATATCTCTGGTATAGTTTTACCTGTTTTGTTGCTATATTATGCCTGTTCATGTTTTGAAAAACTCAATAAAATTTGATTTTAAAAAAAAAGACTGTCTCTTCTGTTCAGAAGTCTATAGAAAACAAGGGAAAGTAGCAGAACAGCAGTCTGTGAGACACTGAACAGCTCCAATTTTTACAGAGGAGCAAACAAAATGTACCTAGCAGCCTACTCTGAACTAGGAGGGTGCTACACCTATACATTTTAGAACATGCTTCCTTTATCCAAAGGGCATAAAGGTAACCAAGGGTAGGAAAAAGGATGTAGGGGCATTGTTGGAAATCCCTATCCTGTTAGCTGTGTCCCCTCTGATTTCTAGATTTGCTATAGCTACACGTACCAGCCTGCCAAGTGAACTGGAACACTACCATATTCTGTCTGTACAGCTTAAAACACCTTCACTTACCTGACACAAAATGAAGATTATCAGTCCATTTGTAACACCTCAGGTCTTTGTCATTTTTATTATTATTCTCATAAAACAGCTGCACAAAAGAGTTCTATCAAGCCAACCGTCTCTCTACAGACACTGGTGTATTTTCTGCCTATGGAGAACGGCAAAGCTAAGCACATTTCTTTGGCATATCTCCTGTCATTGTACAGCTACTAGTTCCAGGAAAAAAGAGAACAGAGCACATGGCTAGAGCAAGGAACAAAACAATGCAGTTGGGATCTCCAGTACACTCAAAAGCTAATCAGCAAAACAACCTAACTAAATTGTCTCAACTACTCAGGTAAAAAAAGAGGTTTTTGTTGCATATATTTGCACATACATGTTGAAGCCACTGTGGTGCATATAGCAATGGAAAAATTAAGAGGATCTTTACTCCAGGCACAAAACATCCATTTAAATGCATTCCTCAATAACCACAGCGATTATAAATCTTCTTTGTGTACACAAAATGTCTTTACAAACCCAGTTATTACCTTCTGAAAAAAGCAGTGAGATCATCACTTTGCACACAGATGTGCAGAGTGTAGAGCTGTGGGATTGGCCCAGTTGGCTTCATCCACTAGAAGCTGCATGAAGGAAACTACAGGAGGGGGAGTGAAGACATGACCAGTCACCCTGCACAATGAGAGGAAGCAGCAGTGACTGGTCTTTATTATCAGAAGCTCCTGCACAGAGGCATACTTTCACAATGAAATACTGCAAAAACTTGGAAGAAATACACAAAATACACAACAATTCAAGAAAGAACACACATGGCTCTTGTATTTAGACAGTATTTAGTTATCCTTTAACATTGTTGCATTGTGAAGGGTAGGATGCAGTATATAGGTTCCTACCCTCCCTTCTCCCTTACTCACCCATCTTATAAATAAGTCTATTCGATAAAGAACATGAAGGGGTGAAGTATTTTCTGATGAGAGAGAGAAAGTCTATCTAACCTATCTGGTACCAAAAAAGCTTGTTGCAGTTGCAAAAAAGAAAAAACAGCAAAGCGTGTCTTAAGTGTTGGCATGTCTGAAAGGGAGAAGATGGATCCCAGAGAGCCTGTTCCCCTTGGTCGCTATATATGTTTGCCAGTAGCAATGTCATATACCCACATTTACATCCTAACTTATCCCAAAAGTATCTCCAGTCTCTGTAAAACGACATATCTGAGTGTATGTTACCAGGGTGGCATTTATACCTCATTCCTTCTTCTTTGTACCTCCTATATGTATAGTCTGGTCTACCCCCTTTCCCCATTTTACTGCCTAGTCTAAGTATCATACCAACATCATTAGACTTCTAACGCTTCTCACCCTAATGAATGCATAATCATAGAATCTATAATGAAGTGTTTATTACCGTGAAATTAGTAACTTCTCCTGTTGTACAAGTTTATGGATCTACAGAAAAACAGGAATCTTTTTAGCAACCATCCTCTATTTTGCTTTATGGACTTACAATGACAAGCTGAATGTACAACCAGTGGTATTGGGAACAAGGATGGACCGGCCTTGAGTGGTATCAAATGTGTTTAGACACACAACTGGAGGATGGGGTTGAAGAGCTAAAAGAGACAACCAGTCATTTTTGCATCAGTACTTCTAGAAAAGTGCGGCAAACAATCTGCCAAATCTGCTTTCAGTTCACAAGCAGGTATACAGACTGTGGGGTTGAAGTACTAATCTGGTGCAGCTATGCATGGTAGCCAAGCAGCGTCTAACTTCAGGTTTTTTAATTAAATTGATTGTAAAGTTTTGTTTTAAAAAAAAAAAAAAAATAGTTTTAAAAAAAAAAAATACCAAGCATGTTATACTTACCTCCTCTGTGCAGGTGGTTTTGCACAGAGTGGCTCAGATCCTCCTCTTCTTGGGTCCCTCTTTGGCTCTCCTGGCATCTCCCTCCTATTGAGTGCCCCCACAGCAAGCAACTTGCTATGGGGGCACCCGAGCTGAGTCACAGCTCCCTGTGTCCATTTAGACACGGAGCTGTGACCTGGCCCCACCCCCTTCTCCTGATTGGCTGAATGATTTTGATTGACAGCAGCGGGTGCCAATAGCGCCTTGCTGCTGTCCCAGCCAATGAGGAGGAGAGTACAGAGGGTGGTGATTAATGGGGAGTACTCGGATTGGGCGGGTGTGGAAAGTGGGGTCCCCCAAGGTTCTGTCCTGGGACCAATCCTGTTTAATTTATTCATAAACGATCTAGAGGAGGGGATATCTAGTACAATCTCAGTATTTGCGATGATACTAAACTAAGCATGCCAATATCTTCTATGCAGGATGTTGAAACCTTACAAGCGGACCTGAACAAAATAATGGGGTGGGCAACTACATGGCAGATGAGGTTTAATGTTGAAAAATGTAAAGTAATGCACTTGGGTGTCAGAAACCAGAAAGCAAGCTACTCACTAGGGGGGGAACCTCTGGGTGAGTCTAGGATGGAAAAGGACCTGGGGGTACTGGTAGACAACAGGCTTGACAATGGCATGCAATGCCAAGCCGCTGCAAGCAAAGCCAACAGAATACTGGGATGCATAAAAAAGGGGATTCACTCCAGAAATAAAGAGATTATTCTCCCTCTCTACAAGACTCTGGTCCGGCCACATCTGGAGTATGCAGTCCAGTTCTGGGCACCGGTCCTCAGGAAGGATGTGCTGGAACTGGAGAAAGTCCAGAGAAGGGCAACAAAAATAATTAGGGGAATGGAGGACATCAGCTATGAGGAAAGACTACAAGCACTAAACTTATTCTCTCTGGAGAGGAGACGATTTAGGGGGGATATAATATCAATGTACAAATACTGTACTGGCGACCCTAGCATAAGGAACAAACTATTCAGAGAAAGGGAATACACTAAGACACGGGGCCACTCACTAAAACTAGAGGAAAGGCGGTTTAACCTTAAAATATGTAGATGGTTATTCACTGTAAGAGCTGTAAGGATGTGGAATTCTCTTCCACAAGCAGTCGTATCAGCAGGGAGCATCAATAGTTTCAAAAAAACTATTAGATGGGCACCTTAAAGACCACAACATACAGGGGTATACAATGTACGGTTAACAGCAAACACACACACATCATAGGTTGAACTGGATGGACTGATGTCTTTTTTCTACCTCACTAACTATGTAAATATGTAACTATGTAAATATGAGGGTAGCCCCAGGCCGCTTAGACACTCCTGCAACATCACTGGATAAGGATGGGCTCAGATAAGTATAAGAGGGGCTGAGTGGGGCTGCTGCACATAGAAGGTTTTTTTTTAACTTTTTTAACTACCTTCTGCCTTTACAATCCCTTTAAGCTTTGACAAGCTTTGAGAGCTGATTGGTTTCTATGCAGAGCTGCACCAGATTTTGCAGTCTCAACTCTTAGTAGATTTCTCTCTTTGTGATCTATTATTGCGCAGTTCACTAATCCACCAAAAAAACCCATAGAAAACAGGGCAAGGACAGCAACAGTGAGGAGGCACCCAGATCTCTCTGGCAGGTTGGGCAGCAGTCTAAAATCGTATATGCATGAATTGGTTACTGACAGTCAGCTACTTAATGGTTGGGTAGCTGTGTGCTGCCCCTGAGAGCAATGTTGGCTGTGCAGAAATCCAAGCCCATACCGCTGATGTCCCTTGGTAAAACAAGCAAATCACAGCATGCTCTACTGAGGCCATCCGTGTTCCTGTTGAACTACAAGCTCCAGCATGACCCACTGGTGTCTCTTATCTCTATAAAACATATCTCACTAATGTCCCTTCTGTCTCTAGAGAGCAACAAACCCCATTTTGCTTACTGCTGCCTCTTCTTTATTTTTGTAACTAATGTCCCAGCAAGCCAACTGCCCAAGCTGACAGATTCATCCCCTTGCCACCTTCTTTTACTAACTTTTTCATATTTCAGTCTACAAACTGACTTTTTTTACATGAACATTTTTTTCATGTGCATTCAACGTTGAACAGAAAGAATAGAAAAAAAGTTAGTATTTAAGATTGCAAAAAAAAGGAATTCTTTAACTCCTTTATATGTTGGTGCTTTCTTAGAAAAACGTACTGGGATTTTTCACTGTACCGATCCATTTTTGCCATTTTATAGTTCCGCTTTTTATTACTTGGGCACACTTATGGGATTTATTTAGTTGGTAAATGGATATTATTTAAAGAATGTCTTTAAAATTATTAAAACCATAATAGTTAGAATGTATTAACACCTTTCGCTGTCAGTCCTTGTGCTCCACTTTTAAACTCAGCTGGCTCAGCTTGCAATTATTCCTTTGCTTTTTTCTTTTTCATTTATAGCTTTCAGAGTTTGTAAAAGTCCCACCAGACCATATATTTTTCTGAAAGCACAGGACCAGTAGAATAAAAAGAAGGTACTACTGATTTTTAAGGCCCCATGATATTTGCACAATTTTTATCAAACAATATTCTCGCTAAAAATACACTAAAACCATTATTAGCAGATAAACACACAGCTATTTTACAAAATTCCTGCTAAATTCCTACTAAATATAAAAGCTTAACCTGTATGGAGTTAATAAATAACAAATATTTGGAATTTTTACATTGCCCCTTTTTTGCAAAATGGTGAAAATCAAACGTACGAAAAAATGGAAATATCCAATATTCTCTAAAAATCTGAAGCTTTTAATTTTCCCTTACAGCTTTCAAAATTTGTTAAACATCCCCAAACCATACATTTTCTGAAATCATATAACCTGTAGAATACAAAGAATGTGCTACTGATATTTAAGGCCCCGCAGTCTTTGCGCAAATGTTTATCAAAACAATATTTTTGCTAAAAGTACACTAAAATCATCATTAGCAGATAAAAACGCAGCAAATTTTACAAAATTCCTGCTAAATTACTACTAAATATAAAAGCTTAATCTTTGTTGAGTTAATAAATAACAAATATTTGTAAATTTTATATTGCACCTTTTTGCATACCCAAAGATTTCCCAAAAAATCTGGAGGTTTACTTACAGCTTTCAGAGTTTGTCAAAGACCCCCCCAAACCATATACTTTCGGAAAGCACATGACCAGTAGAATAAAAAGAAGGTGCTACTGATTTTTAAGACCCCGCAATTTTTGCGCAAATGTTTATCAAATCACTATTTTCACAAAAAATAACAGTTTAATCCTTTTTTTGCACACATAAAAACAATATAACTTATGTAATTCCTGCTAAATTCCTACTAAGGCCTCATTCAGTGGGGTGTGCTAAAGTGTAAGCCCATGGAGGGCCATGTTTACCTGCACGGGGATGCACAGGTATTCTGTGTATCCCTGTGTAGGCAGTTCTATTGACAATTGGGGCTCAGCAGCTGCAAGGACAGATCTGACATCCATGCGGGTGTAGGTGCAAACGTAGGACCCAAACGCAGGCAGTGGGAGTTCAGGACATGCACCCACATGGATGTCAAGTTGGGAGCAGTGGCTGTGTCCATGCAGCTGCTGCATCTCAATTGACATAAATGGGACTGCTTGCACAGAAATACATAGAACATCTGTGCACTCCCATGCAGTTGCTGTGTCCCTGAGCTTATAACACAAGGAAGAATGTGAGGAATGTGAGGTCCATATGGCGTATGGACCTGGCCAGCTGGAAGCAGTTCTGTAGGTCCATATGCTGTACGGACCTGGCAGTGAAAGGGTTAAACTTCATAATGAGGCATATCACGCACTTTAAAAATGACATATTTGTAGCTATACAAATAAAGCATGCAATGCATCAAAAGTATTCTAATCTGATCTCTCCTTCCTGGGAGGAAGATGAAATTGGCCATACTGAGAATGATAAATCAAGCCACAGCTAGGTAGATTTCCTAAAAAAGAAGATGACCTTTTAGTACTAAAGATACAAGTGTGGTTTTCTATCAAGCTACTGATGACTACTATTTATGAACTAAGTATTTATCTGTAGCTTCCTTGACAAATGTGATTCATTTCTTACAGTTCTAACATTTTAACCACTTTACCACCGGAGGATTTTGCTGTCTTCCGTCCAGGCCACTTTTTGCGATTCGGCGCTGTGCAAATTCAACTGACAATTGCGCGGTCGTGCGGCGCCGTACCCAAACGGAATTTACGTCCTTTTTTTCCCACAAACAGAGCTTTCTTTTGGTGGTATTTGATCACCTGTGTGATTTTTACTTTTTGCGCTATAAACAAAAAAAGAGCATTTATTTTGAAAAAATAACAATATTTTTAACATTTTTTTATATGAAATTCCCCCAAAAAAGATGTAAAAATCAATTTTTTTAAAAAATTTTGGCCAATTTGTTTTCTGCTACCTATGTTTGGTAAAAAAAATCGCAATAAGCGTATTTTGATTGGTTTGCGCAAAAGTTATTGCGTTTACTAACAAAGGGAAAGATTTCTGTCATTTTTGGTGTTTTTTTTTTTTAACGCGTAATGGCGGCGATCTGCGATTTTTTTTGCGGGACTGCGACATTGCGGCGGACAGATCGGACCCTTGACTGACATTTTTGACACTTTTGGGGGTACCAGTGACATTACTGCAGTAATCAGTGCTATATATATGCACTGTTACTGTAAAAATGACACTGGCAGGGAAGGGGTTAATTTTATTGGAGAGGGAGGGGTTAATGTATGCCTGGTGCTTACTGACGTGTAGGGGGGGAGGTGACTGAGTGAGTCATGGACAGATCGGATGTCCAGCTATGCTGAACAGTCCGATCTGTCACTCCCTGTCACTATGGAGATCCGCCCGCTTGTGTTTACACAGGCAGGCGGATCTCCACACTAGATCCCCGGCGATCGGGGCAGAGCAGCGGCGATCGCCGCTGCTCCTCCCCTGGCCCGACTCAAGCACTGGCAAGCGCCGCCCAGAAGGGGGAGTGTCTGACGACGTAGTACTACGTCATCAGACGATAACGAGCCACTCTGCCGCAGTAATATTACTGTGGGCGGTGGTAAAGCAGTTAAGAAAATTGCAAATAGTCCTACTTCATAAAATTATTTTCTAACTTTTTGTGAGGCATGTTACTTTTCTAAGTGCCTGTTCACACTAGAACGTGGTGCAGGATACTCTTGTTTCCTGCGCATTTCTCGCACCATGTTCAAAATGCACTGCTGTTGCAATCTGCAGCCGGTGTCTATATTATTTAATGACACAGGACACAAATGCAGTGTGTTTGCCTGCTTTGGATCGCCTGGTACAGTAGTACCATGCAATCCAGTTCTTGTGCATTTTATAAAGTAGTGTACACACTACTTTTGGTGCGGTCTGGCACAATTTCAGTCCATTCAAATGAATAGGCTGGAATTGCGCTGTACCCAGATCGCATGTGAATCAAATTGGAATGCACAGCTTTTTCATGTGCGATTCATCACCTGAATCGACCCTTAATGCCCTGTACCTGATGCTCATTCACACCATATGATGTGTTGGGCTATGCTGGATAGACCTGCCCAACAAAGTCCCAACACACAGCAAAACAATTTGCCTTGAGCCTTATGAGTTCAGTTCACACCACTACACAGTGCAATATGTCATTATTACAAATCCACACCGGTCCCTTCATAGTGCACACCAGTGACCAGGGTATAACTCGGCTGCTTAAAGAGGTAAACCCCTTAAAATTAGGAAACAGTTTTAGGTAGAGTACTAAGGCTTAATTATAGCAGAACATTACCCAGGGCTTTTTTCCCCAAAGAATAGGTGCAGGAACTCTCCCTTTCTGAGTCACCCTTTTCTCTGTCCCTACCCACCTCCAAGGAATGTTCCTTGGTCCCACCCCTTGCCCATTTCTCAGTACTGCCCTTTATGGAGAATACAGAACCAAGTATAACTTTTTTGTGGCAAGTAATTTGTATGTAATTTGTTAGCAAGAACAAGAAAAGCAGTAAAATATATCCCCTGCAGCCAGCAACAATAATAGACCCTACATCAACAATAGAACCCTACATCAACAATAAATCCCTTCCTCAACAGTAGATCTCTCCCAGCAACATAATACCCACCCCACCAACAATAGATCCTCCACCAATAACAATAGATTCCAAAGCAACAATAGACACCCCCCCACCCCATGCAAAAATGGATCCCCTCCAGCTAAAATAGACCCCCCAGCAGCCAGCATCAGTAGACCCTTCAGCACACCCCAGCACCCCTTGCATACATTTAGTACTGGAGGTGCCGGAACTGCGTTCCCCCGCATTCCTGCTGAAAAAAAGCCCTGACTTTACCCATAAAAAGCACTTCCTCTTATATGTCCCCTCCTCTCTTCGTTATACACAGTTAGAAAAAATATTTTCTACTTCCTCATTTATTACCAAAGTGATTATTATTCTTACCAAAGAGATTATATATATCTAGCCACCCACTGTAGACCTCCCAGAAGTCAGTGTTTTATTGTTTCAGCTCCATAGACTTGAATAGACTGACTACACACAGCTACTGCCATCTCATGCTGCTTGGCCCATTCAAGAACTATGGGTCTCATCACATATGACCGTGAATAATGCCTAATGCAGCAATGCATTCAGAGCCTTAAAAAAAAAAAAAAAAATAGAACAGTTTATATTTGAGTGCACTGATTTTCCATACACACATGTATATGTGTAAGTACATTAAAATGTATCTGCATAAATTGAAACATTGGCAATTAGAAGAGGATAAATAATGTATTTTATGTGTGTAAACGTGTATGCAAATTGACATGCCTGTATATGTGTACATGAGATCTTATGTTTGTGTGCAAGAGGCTTTATCCTTATACGTCACAGGTGTCAAACACAAGGCCGCAGACCAAATGCGGCCCCCCCAGGCCATTTCATGTGGCCCTAGCACCTCTCCTGCAGCTGCGGCACCCCCCTTGTCTCTGCCCCTGCCTTGTCTCCGTAGTTGGCAGCAGAGAAGACAGAACTCCTTTGCCAAATCCTGTGCTTCTCCGTGCTGCTGCAGAAAGGCTCATCTTTGCCCACCCCCCCCTTCTCTGCAGCAGAGAGGAGGGCAGAACTACTCCTACAGATCCTGCACCTCTCTGTGCAGCCACAAAACCCCCATTGTCTCTGCCTCCCCTGGTCTCAGCATTCAGCACACTCTGTAAGCTGACTCCAGCTCCCTATGGTCCTCCTCCAGACCTTGCACTTTTTTCTTCCCAGATCCACCTGCATCTTCTTCCTGGCAGTAGCACAAGGTGAGGGGGTGCATTGTGATGTAAGGAAGGGTTGGTGACTCTTGGCTTATGATGGGGGGGGGGTCTCTTGACATCTCATGTAAGGGTGTGTGGGGTGCTCTGGACATTTAATCTTACAGATATCACCGGCCCTTTGAGGGCAACCATAATGCTGATGCGGCCCGCAATGAAATTGAGTTTGACACCCTGTTATATGTATTCATGAAGACAGTTCATGAAGCTAAGTATGGAAGTATGGTTCACAATATAAGAATTTTTCCATGCATTTGGTGTTGGCTATTTGAGGCCGAGTAGGCAGTCAATTAAAGTCTCCCTTTTACTTTTTTTTGTGCGCACTGTAAGGAAAAATGGAAGACTATACATTTTTACTATGGGTAAAATGGACTATATGCAGCAGTTCTCCTTCAGGACCGTTTCAGGAAAAAGGTCATTGTAAATTCTAAAAAAAAAACAACAACATTGAAAAATAGGGGAAAAAAAACATTACTTGCAGGCATTCCTCAAAGTACAAAAATAATCACTACTAGACAATGCAAAGAATTTTTATAATAACATTAGGTTACTAGAATTTTATTTTTTAGGAAGCTTACTAATGGAAGAACACAAAGATAAAGTAATACTGAAACAGGAAGCATGTTTTCAAGGTAAAACGCTGTGTATACAAAATAGTAATACTTTTCTTTATAATTCATCCATTTGCAGCAAATTATTTTTAAAGAATCTGTAGGATAATAGTTTGTAAACATTAACTTTAGTCACAGAAAGGCTGTAGAATCATAGATTTGTAAGCTAAAAGCAGACATGTAAGGAGTGAAAATAGGAATAGTAAGTCTGTTTGAGCAAAACATTACAAACTGGTACCTAATGAGTTTCCACACATACCCCCTTTGACCTGTAAAAGCATCTAAAAAAAGTTTTCTGATTCATTTTTTAATAAAAAATATGCTTTGGAAATATATTTTATTCCCTTTTTCCTTAAGGTATTTAGTATTGGAGACTAAAAAGGGCATCATAAGGGAATGTGGCAATAAACAAGGAAACCTAAAGCAGCACAAGCAGTAACATCAAATAGAATACTCTTTTTTTGGCTGGGCAGGTGAGCTATCTATCTATATCCAGTTCAGGATATTGGCAAGTCTGCAGAGCCACAAGTCTGCAGTCCAGTAAAGAGGTTTAAAAATGAAAATACATTTTTAATCAAAGATATATTTTTTTTTTTTTTTTGATCCTATCAAACCATACAGATTTTTCAGAATTATTTATTTTTTTTATCCTGGTTTTTGCATTGGTTTGTTGCACTGTGAGGGAAAAAAAAAAAAAAAAACAAAGACAGTTTTTGTTGTGTTTTCTTCAGATAAAGTGATGGTAAAGTCTTGTTTTAGACTTTTAGATAGCTCTGTGTGTCCATTCAGATACGGAGCTGCGGTTCAGCCCCGCCCCTCTCTCTCCTAACTGACTAAGTTTGATTTACAGCTGCAGGAGCCAATGGCACCGTGGCTGTGTGTCATCCAATCAGGAGTGAGAGTCCCTAATGGCCGAGGCACTCTTGGATATCACTGGACAGAGATGGGGATCAGGTAAGTATTAGGGGGTGCTGGGGAGGCTACTATACACAGAAGGCTTTAGAATGACATAGAATACATTACGATAAAAAAAACCTTCTGACTTTACAACGCCTTTAACCACTTTACCACCGGAAGATTTTGCTGTCTTACGTCTGGGCCACTTTTTGCGATTTGGCACTGTGCGACTTTAACTGACAATTGCGCGGTCATGCAACGCTGTACCCAAACGAAATTTTGGTGGTATTTGATCACCTGTGCGATTTTTACTTTTTGCGCTATAAACAAAAAAAGAGCGACAATTTTGAAAAAATAACAATATTTTCCACATTTTTTTATATGAAATTCCCCTCCCAAAAAAATGTAAAAATCTAAATTTTTTATCATTTTAGGCCAATTTGTTTTCTGCTACATATTTTTGGTAAAAAAAATCGCAATAAGCGTATTTTGATTGGTTTGCGCAAAAGTTATTGCGTTTACTAACTAAGGGAAAGATTTCTGTCATTTTTGGTGTTTTTTTTTTTTAACGAGTAATGGCGGCGATCTTCGTTTTTTTTTGCAGGACTGCGACATTGCGGTGGACAGATCGGACCCTTGACTGACATTTTTGACACTTTTGGGGGTACCAGTGACATTACTACAGTAATCAGTGCTATAAATATGCACTGTCACTGTAAAAATGACACTGGCAGAGAAGGGGTTAATTTTATTGGAGAGGGAGGGGTTAATGTATGCCTGGTGCTTACTGACATTTGTGAAGGGAGGTGACTGAGTGACACAAGGACAGAACGCAGGTTCAGCTATGCTGAACCCTGCAATCTGACCCTGCCTGTCACTTAGGAGATCCGCCCACTTTGTTTACACAAGCGGGCGGATCTCCAGACTCGATTCCCCGATGATCGGGGAAGAGCAGCGGCGATCGCCGCAGCTCCTCCCCTGGCCCGACTCCCGCTGTGACTGAATACAGCGGGAGCAAGCCTTTCGGCGGCGCGCGCGCACCGGCCGAGAAGGGGGGGTGTCTGCCGATGTAGCTCTACGTCGTCAGACCTACAAGAGCCACTTTGCCGCAGTAGAGCTCTAGTGAGCAGCGGTAAAGTGGTTAAGTTATCATACAGAAAAGTTATCAATTAGTTATTAGAACTAACAGTAGCCCCTTTGCAGCCACTTACTGACGCCTGCACAAAAGCAATGGCTACAGATAGGTTTCTCCTTTGGGAGATTATAGAACAGGGTGATAGTCCAATTGTGAAGCTGGGAGAGAGGTGTCATCCCATAACAGGAAGTATTCGAGCATTGCCTGTTAATAAAAGTCTGTTAAAGCATATATGAGATTTTAGGGGTTGGGTTTACATTTAGATTGAATTTGTCATTCCTGAGGAAGTCATTTTTTGAAAAAACACATTGAATTGAATTAGTCTCTGATGTCCTCCTATCTAACAGGATAACATCAGTGACCCCACTCCTGATTCATTGAGGTAGCGGTGTCCAGTAAGGCATTTGTTAAACAGTGCTGTATAGCACATGGAAAAATTAGTTCTTTTTTATTGCTTTTAATAAGGTTTAATAAGGTTTTAAAAGGATTTATACTATGCAAGCTTCTTCTCCCTTATTTTTATGAGCTGCTACTGAAAGGACAGCCTATACAATGGAGGAGGAAAAAGGGGTAAAGGGAGAATAGATACAGCTAAAATGCACATTTTGATCAACTTAAAAATACGTGATCAAAACCATCTGGTGAGTGCCTATCCCTTAGGCTGTGTGCCATGGTGAGCAATTTAATAAATTATTGGAAGACATAAAGAGTAATTGGAAACTGTTTAATCACATTTTGCACTGAGCACAGTATTCCCAAGGACATTGTCATGGAATCTGAGGAATTGTTTTAGAGTAAATTATTTTATAATATTCATACTTTTATTTGCACTTATATTTGTATATTGCAGATTATGATTGTTATAATTTCAATTGCTGATGTATAATTTCAATTGTAGTTTGATGGTTTTGACACTTTATAAACATACTTAGTATTTATTCAGTTAGAGAACACTAGGAGCACTGCGCTATACACTTACACCATTTACATAGGCGTGCACACAGGGTGTGCAGGGTATGTTATTAGGGCTAATCACCTCATGTACATTGGCATTATTGCTCTGTGTGCAGGTGGGGAGATAGGAAAGATCTCCCTCTTACTGACTCTGCCATAATAGAAGTTCTTAGGCAATTTTCTTTCACTGTACCGGCAGGGAGATCATTGTGCCGGGGCCATATATATGTAGACAAGCACACATACATGTGTGTTCGAGCTTTGGGGTGCACATCCTAATGCAATAGGCTGAGCACATCTATGACCATTTATCATTTGAATTGCCTTATGCATCACATTTTGCATCCTGGCTGTAGCAATGCAGGTGCTACATAAAATTTTCTAGGGATTATTATTCTGAATCAATTAATAGGACACATAAGCCCAACTCACACCTGAACTTAGCTCTGAGCTCCAATGCGTTTAACTTGAAAAATCCTATGGTTTTTCATATTTGCATGTTCACACCTGAGCCTACTATCGTTTGAAGCTTGAGGTTTGTAGCTTCAAAAAGTACATGAGCTTCTTTTGCCTCAATAGACTCTAGTGGGAGCACCTGAAAAAAAACCTAGAAAAAAATGCATACCTAGCTTTCCATTGGAAAAAAAATAACTAATGAAGGGCCTCAACAATAGCCGGTAGAAGAACATCTCAAAGGGCTGCCCCTCCTACAATAATTATTCTGCAAGCCCCCTTTATTCCCCTGCTCACCCCCCCCCCCCCCCCGCTACCATCCTCCTTTTCCATAAATGTGCTCTGGGGCTATAGTTCCAGCGCTAGGTAGATTAACCTTTGCTACTCCTCACTGCTGAGGTGGCCATGCTATTGTTTATGCTGATCTGGACACCAAATGTTATCTTATGCCTAGTTCCTACTGTTAATCACTTTGTAGGCTAAATTGTGTTATTATGATTATTATTCCATTTTATGCATAACTGGTTATCAACCATATTGGGTGACAATATTTTTGACTTTACTATCTGGTTTGGTGCCTGCTTTCTTTGATATAGTACTATTATTGGGTATTAAGTATTAAGCTTTTCATACATTATGCAATTTTGTTCTTTAGTTTTCTATAGATTTACCTTCAGCTATGCCTAATTGCATACAATTTAGGTTTGACCTCATATTATGTGGTTTTTGGTAAATCTAAATGAAAATTGTACAGAAAAGTGTATAATGTATGGGCAGCTTTACTTTCAATGAATTACTGTGATATGGTATGTTTGTACACTCAACCTATTGTGTCAGATGGGTTGAGGTTCTTGGGAAGGTCAAGGCAAAGAACAGAGGACCCATCCTATCCAGTGGGTCCTACAGGGTAGCGCTACACCCTAATGCATTTTCTGCATTAGGGTAAAAAAAACCTCTGCGCCACAGGATCACCCCCAGCCACCCCCCCCCCCCCCACACACTTATACTTACCTGAGCCTGATGTCAATTCAGCGCTGTACCTAAGAGCAGGGGCTATCTCTGCTCTCTCCCTCCTCACAGGGCAGATTGATAGCAGCAGGGAGTCATTGGCTCCTCCTGCTGTCAATCAAATCCTTTGATGATAAAGTGAAGGGCAGGGCTGAGGCACACTGTCTGGAGAGATCCTGAACGAGTGCCCTCAGAGGAAGCTGCATTTGCCAAAGAGGAGGAGTAGCCAGGATTTCCGGCAGGGGACAACAGAAGAAGAGGCACGGGGCTGCTCTATGCAAAACCATTGCACAGAGCAGGTAAGTGTAACATTATTTTAAGGTTTGCAAATAATTTAAATAATATATTATTAAATACACGGTTGTGTGTGTTTGTGTCTTTTTTGGCTTGGAGCTCAGCTTTAAAAGCTTGACTTTCTGAAATGGGAATAAACAATGTAGGAACCATTTGCTGGCCAATAACACAATTGTAAATTGTAGTTGAATTTGTTTAATATTTAATTTAATACAGTTGTGTGCCTTGAAAGTTCTTCATCGAGGAGATATGTGTGGCTTTTATTAGTAATGAAACCAAAACAACCAGAACTTTCTTCTTGCCCAACATATCATCAGCATAATAAAGTATGATTGTACCTTTTGCTAAGCGGCCTTTCACAAATGTCATTTTTTTCTGGGATGGATTTAAAATTTGAATCAATGTTCTCTTCCCTAATAGGGATATCTATATTGTTCTTTCTGAAATTGCCAGGCAAAATAGCTCATAAGTAGACATGACTATAAGGGTCATTCATATAAAACAGCACTATTGGAAATCAGTTGCTGCTGAAGATGGAAAGTTTTGGCCATTTGAAATAGGTGGGTCATTAACATACACAAAAGATCAGTAGGATAATAGCAATAGCTAACAGTGCATGCATATAATGTTTTTATTATTCATACCTCAACAAATTCAAATTCTATATCATGGTTGGCAATTTCAATATCATTTCATAATTTTTTATATATATTTTTTATGGAATTTCCTGTAAAAAAAATACTGATTATCTAGATAGTGCCAACCATTAAGAAGATCTGTGTATAGAAGGCACATGAAGAGTATACACCCCCATCCCACCAAGTATAGCTGTAACCCAACATTGATGGAGAAAGTTGGTGTTTGCATACAAATGCAGTCATGCTGCAGATCTTATCCCACAACTCATGGTACCTTTTATTAAGAGAATTTCAGTTAACAAAATATTGTCCAGTAGAAGCATACTTTATACCATCAGCAATCTTAAGTTTATGTTTGACATTTGCAGTTACACTAACAGTTAAACGTTTAAGTCTCATCAGGCTCTATAGACAGAAAAAAATTCTGCACTAGGGTCAAGTGAGACTGACATGATAGATCGTTACTAAGTACAGTGCTGGAAGGAGATCTTTACCAGCCTGTTTGCCTAAATCTCTCCTGCTGTGAGTTTAATGTATGAATAACAGGCCCGAAAGAAGAGCAGAAACAAGCAGAAAGGCTGATATAGACGTGACTTGTACTCCATTGTGACCTCTGAGCCTATATACCTAAGCACCAGCTTCCCCAAGTCCAGGTTTAAATTATTTCTCAACAGTCTTTTGAGACTTAAGGATGAGCAGGGTTTTCAGGATAAACAACTAATTGCAGAACTTCAACACTTGTTAGAAGCCAAAAAAATGTCTATCAGGTTAGAAGTTTCTATTTGCATTTTATATGTAATAAGGATTGAAATAATTCATCTTTAAGCCCCATCCTGGGGAATTGACTATGCGCAGAATCGTCTTGTCTGTTACAATTGACACTACTCTTGACTTGTGCCCAATTCATACCCCATATTACTTTATTATCCTTGTAGCATTTTATAAACTCTGTACCACCTACGTTCTTTGTTTTCTGTCATTGTTATTGTTCTGTTACTTGTAACCCCTCAAGTCGTTGTGTAGGGCAACTCCCCCTCACTGTATTCTTTTGTGCCTTTTATGTAATTTGTACATTGTTCTCTTTTGGTACTTTCAATAAAATACTTGAACAAGAAAAAGATAGAAATAAATGTTAAAGGAAAAGGGTGCAGAGAGAAATACATGTTGTTCACCTTCCTTCCTATGTTATTCACCTTCCATCCTTGTTGTGTAAATTGCTTTCCAATTATGTTCATATGATGGGTTTAGCACTGAGCTCCTGATGGGAATAAGTATGAAATCAAGAGTTCAAAATATTACCATGATTTCCAAGCCACCCGTAATTTTAGAGAAAGCCAGTAATAACAACCACTGTTTTTGTCTAAGCACTGATGAAAACCTATAAGAGCTTTTGGTTGCATACAGTTGGAAACATTAAAAGTTTAAAAGCCCCTACTGACCAGACATGCTTGGTCTCAGCTTATATAAATGAGTACTCCTTCCTTAATGTGATGTGTCATCAAATCACCCACTGACCTATTATAACTGTTCAGTACACATGCAGTAAGATCTAGTTTGAAGATCTGATTGAAGTCTAGTTTTTAGATCCACCCTTCTGCCACAATGCAATAGAGTGAAGACTAAATTGAGCAAGGAAGGGTATGAACATGTATAAAATTTGTATTGCTGTATACAACTTCATTGAGGAATTTGCCATCTCTATGTGCCCTAGTGACCATTGTGATGGGACAAAAAATGATGTGCAATCTAACATTTTACAGTTGTTGCTAGAACATACAGTATTTGCCCTGGTAACCACTGTCACTCTCATTGCTTTAAAGACCTCTAACTAAAACTTCTTGTTTAAATAAAAGAAATATAGAAAACATAATATAAAGTCATGGTTTGACTTACAGCTGTTATGCAGAGGAGACCTAACTTTTTTTCTCTTTTAACCCCAGTATTCAGGGCCCATCACTATCCAAAAAATCAATCTCAGCTTACTTGAAAGAAAATAGATAAATAGCAGTTAGCTAAAATTGAACCCAGAGAAAACGGAGGTTATTTAGGTCCATGGTCATCACCTAACTGAAATAATGACAATAGTCACCTTTTTGTCTGGGGAGCAGGGGCATAGATTTTATTAGCTCAACTCCTATGAAATGGATATAGTAAATTATTGGGAACAAACTTGATTGGGGATCATCTACCATATCCCCACCTAAGGAACATTGCAGGAATGAAGTACCACCCCTCCCCCCAGAAGACCTGAAGCTCACATTGATGCTTTCATAATCTCACAGCTGAAGTACTGTAATATGGTCTACAAAGACTACTCAGGAAAATCTCAACACCACAAAGAGTCAGGAATGCAGCTGTCAGAATATTATTTGACTAACGATCACATTCCCCATAAAACAAATTCTCCAATTTATTTACCAATTACTGACTTTCTAAGGTTTCAAGAACTAAAAAGAATGGTTGACAATTCCTAAATGGCATCATAAAAACAATGTCCATAAAATGAGACTTTGAACATGCTTTTTGGAACCCCATTTAGTCAATTCAGGGAAGCACCATCTCTGAATGTTTTTAAAGTGGAACTAATCTGCCCAACATGTAGTTGTTACCAATGGAATTTGTACCCTACCTGTAACATGTTCATTATGGCTTTTTTCCTCTTTTTTTTCCTTTTTTATTGTTTGTTGTTCATCTCCTGTTACATGTTTTTTGTAAAACATCAATAAAAATCTATTGAAACTAAAGTGGAACTAAATGTAAAAAAAATATAAAATGTGTACAGGCAGGCTTTTTATTGCAGAAAAAACATGCCATGTTTCTTTTGCAATAAAAGACACTTACCTGCTCATTTGCAATCCTCTGCGGTATGAACATTGAGCTACACATGCACATCTCAGCTTACATTCTGGCATGCTGCCAGTGTGCAGAGATGACTGATGTCACCCCACAATGGCCAATCAAAACGGCCGAAGATGGGCACCCGGAAGAACTTAGGGGAAGATGCTGGTTAGGGATCTCGCCAGCGTTGGACCGTTAGAACTAAGGTAAGTATCGGTGCCTTTGGTTTCAATTTAAATTATGGGCTAAATGTAAACATACTCCATGTATAAAGGCAAATAAGCACCCTTAACCTTTTATTTAACTGTACTTTGAGACAAACAACAGTTTTAAGTACACTGTATATACATGGACTATGCATTAGCACCTTTGGGAGAAAAATGGATTAACAATATTTGTTGTTGAGATACTGCAACACACATGCAGAAGAAAATATCCATGTAACATACTGTGGCGTGTCATGCTGTGGCACCCAGCCATACTACTTTTTTGGTAATCAGAGGTTAACACACATATGGATTCTCCTACATGGTCGAAGATTATGATTCCGCTTTCATACCAAACAAATCATTTCCAGGCTTCAGAGAAAATACTTCACCACATTTTCCTCAGAAAGCCTTCAGATTACATGGTAGGAAAATGTATTTTGCCTCTGCCTGTGTAAAGCAGATTATGAAAGTCCTGTTTGAAGTGAGTCCAGATCATTCAGACCTTAACTGCTGAGCGATATTCAGCATTAGTGCACACAATGCATACATCATAAGGAAGCATATCATTTCCATTTTCTACTAATTTATGGATTAAACAGCTAGCAAACATATGAATACGAAATAGGAAAATGATCAAAACAACAGTAGATTGTCATGCTTGAATGTGTTTTTCTTCTGGCTCATTAAGGGGTTTTGTGAAAAAGCAACATAACTAATTTCCAATTAAAAACAACGGCTCAAATGGCTGTTTGCATATAAACTGACTACCTATTATAACATTAATGCACTTTCATAAATATAATACCCTTTTTACTGTAAGAGCACACAAAAGGGGAACTTATTAATGTTTTCACCTACCATTCACACACATTTTTAAATTGGATTTAATTAGAGAAATGTGTAAGTTTTGTGTGAAAACATTTATTAAAAGCCAACTTGGTGTTATAGGATCTACATTTTGGGTTTAGATCCCCCCCATTTAATGTACTCTAATTTAGCAGACTACAGAATAGTGAAGTGTATTCCCCTTCTTGATTCGGTGTCCCAGAATTGTTTCAGTGGCACTTGTTAATACTTGAAAGTGGCACTTGAAAAGAATTATGTAATAAATTTCAGTTCATCAGTACTGAGATGCGGTAGCTGCATTCAGTATTTTCCTTTTATTTTCACTCAATCTTAATTTGGACTATAATCACCCTCTCGCCTCATCTCCGTAACATAGAGTTCTGTGTTTTGTAGATCACAGAAGTGAACCAGGCAGATCTGATAGATCAGTGCACCAGAGGCAGAGTGCACAGAACACTAGGAATTCACTAGATTTTTGGCAGATATTTTATGCACTTATGAAACAGATACCACAAAATTCTTTCAATTATATATTTACCAGACTAAAGGAGAGCAAACAAGAGAAGGTGATTGCTAGAGTTTACATATTTGAACCACTTCAGTTCTCATAAATAAATCACCATTATAAACCAGAATCATTTTAAAATTTGGACCTATGGATTCAGAGATAACTTTATTATTTATGATACCAAAGCAATGCATATGTTCATTTTGAACAAACAGGCTTTCATTTGGTAATATTTTCATGCACAAATTATTACATTGTCTGTTAATAGAAAAAAAAATAACAAAATGAAAAAAAATAAAAATAAATAACAAACAAAAATAAAAATACTTTTTTAAAGTTTGACCAGTGAAGTGTCCATTTTATCCTGTGATTTGTCCTGTTTATAATGATGGTAAAATTACATTTCTAGTTTAAAGCAAGGCAATCAATCTTTGTAAAGTAAGTAAAGGCTTTTTTTAAAGTGGTTTCTCTTTAATGCAAAGCTACAAAAACAAAGTAATAACAATACATTAAAAAAAAACATGTAATAGTAAAAAATAATAAAAAATATGTAATATTAAAAAAAGTTTGCATAAATTGTTACATTTTGTTTCCCAAAGAAAACACTGCTAAAAATAATACTCAAATCTTACATAAACCTTAACAAATATTTCCCTTTTTTGCTCTCTTTTGGAATGTTAAATATATGTTGAATGTGTTTTAATAGTTTTGTTACATCTGTTTGAAGGGGCAAAATAAATGACCATTTAATAGTGTTCAGTTTTTTTCTGGGGACTACAAAGGAGAAGAAAAGGAGTGATCCTGTCAAAGGGTGACAATGCTGCTTCTCCAAAAATACAGTACAGTAAGTGAGCAAATCAAATCACACATGTGAGATATCGCCACGATCGTTAGAGCAAGAGCAATACTTTTAGCACAAGAACTCCTCTGTAGCTCTAAACTGGTAACCCTTGTTTGTTAATGTTAAAATTTAGTCTGTGGGGATTTTCAAGTACTATAGTTTGTCATCATTCTACGAATGTCTGCAAAAATTACATGTTAGGTATCTATTTACTAAGCATAACGTCATCTTTCACAAAAAAATTGGGCTAACTTTACTGTTTATTTATTTTTTTAATTCAATGAAGTGTATTTTTTCCAAAAAAAATTTGTTTAAAAGACCTCTGCGCAAATACAGTGTGACATAAAATATTGCAACAACCGCCATTTTATTCTCAAGGGTCTCTGCTAAAAAAAAATATATATATAATGTTTGGGGGTTCTAAGTAATTTTCTTTTTTTCCAAAAGCTGTATTTGTCAAAAACAAATACACTGTATTGAACATATAGCAAATATCAAAGTGACAATGTCATAACTGGTACAGGATAGAAAGAACATTAAACATTGAACAGTGATTACATTGTCCTTAGTATGACAGCTAGACAAAGTTAAACAAAGTCATATGAGGGGTTAGACTCTAAAGGTGTGAGACCTACATCTAGTGTAAAGTGATTGTCCGCTTTTTCTCGTTGTCTCAATCGGAACCAATAAACATTATATCATACGAAAATTCTTATACGACAAAGGCTTTTTTCTTATGTTTATTGTTTCTGATCATGCGTAGTCTTTGTTTTATGATTTTTCTTGTACAAAAATTGTAAGAAAACAGTGCACATTAAATGAAAATCGTTCATTTTGTTCCCGTACGAGAAACATTTTGGAGTTTGTCCCTTCGAGAATTATTGTACGAAAATTCTGAATCGGCTGTTGAAAGTTGTGTACACAGTATCCGAAAGTTTAATGAAAATTGTTTGGACAAAAATGTTCTCCCGATTTTCTTATAGTGTGTACTAGCCTTAACAGGTGAGAATAGATCAAACCAAGCAATTAGAACTAGACACATCATGTGGATGTAGTAACAGGTGGGATTAAAGACTACTGTAAACCTGGGGTGTCCACAAATGTGTCCGAATCCTGGACTTGTAGGAATTGGTTTTGGGTGTCTTCAAATGTTTTCCGGGTGGTCAGGTTGAGGGTAGATGAGATCACGCAATAGCTGGGAAATAAGCAAAGGTTAGGAATATATATTCGTCAAGTTGCCTAAGGGATATAAACAGTAAAGATCCATATAGGGGTAAGAGAAGGAAAATGGGAGGTGATTTCGAAAGGGGAAGGGGGGAGGGGGCGCTGAGAGTAGCCAATTATGGGCTAGAGGATAATGGGAAGGCAGATCGGTATAGGGACTCCTGCTTTCCTCCTCACCCCCTGTTTTGGGCTTCAAACATGTGAGATTAAGTCAGTTGTTTAATATATTCATCTGTCATTTTAAAATGCTGCCAGCAGGACCAGGTTTCCTTGAATTTGCAGGAGTATCCCTTGTTTGGTGGATGAGTTCCTCCATATCAGCAATTTTTTGTATACATTTGAACCATTCTGTTACAATTGGATGGAGCGCCAAAGAGAGGGGATGCATAGTTTGGCCGCATTGACAGATGCATGGCAAGGGAGTGAAAGAGAGATTTTGGGATGCTGGAGTAATGTAATAGAAATTGGGTGAGAGAGAAGTCTAGCAGGAGGTTAGAGATCTGGCAAGAGAATCTGTGGACTTCTTCCCAAAATGGCTAGATTAGGGGGCAGTGTAGTAACAAGCCCAACTCCTTGTTACAATGGCAGCATTGAGGGGAGACTGTGGGAGTGAATTTGTAGATTCTAAGAGGGGTTCTGTACCATCTGGAGAAGATTTTTTTAGCTGTTTTTATGTGTCAGAACATTAACTGAGCCCTTGTGGATATATGTGTATATCCTTCCCCATTCATTGTCTGAGAGATCCATAGTATAGCTAGGTCCTCTTCCCATTTGCGGCTGGCTAAATTGGATTTGGGTTCCTGGTTGGGAATAGCATGAAGTAGATGTCTGAAATTAGATCTCTGTGGTTCTGTTTTGAGGCAAATTGTCTCAAAAGGTGTGTGTTGTCGGGACCAATCAGGGAGAATTTGAGGCCTACTTAGGAGGTTCCGGATTTGAGCGTATGACCAGAATGGAAAATAATGTTTTGTAGTTCTGAATGTCAGAGATGGTAAGAATAGGAAATGGCCTTTGTCAAATGAATATTCTTCTTGGATAGGGTTGAGCGAACACCTAGATGTCCGTGTTCGACGGGTTCGGCCGAACTTTAAAAAAAAGTCCGGGTCCGTGTCCCGGACTTTTTCCCGAACTTTTCCCGGACACCGAACCCCATTGAAGTCAATGGGGACCCGAACTTTAAGGCACTAAAATGGCTCTAAAACACCAAAGGAAAGGGCTAGAGTGCTGCAAATGGCAGCAAAACGTAATTAAGAGCATGGCAAGTGCTCTGCAAACAAATGTGGATAGGGAAATAACTTAAAACAACAAAAAAAAACAGAAAAATAAAACAATGTTCTTCTTCATCTCTGAAGGACGAGGCCCATATGGAGTAGGAGGGAGGTTGAGGTGGTGGTGGATGTGGCGGTGACATAGGCGTGCGCACAGGGTGTGCTGGGTGTGCCTGGGCACACCCTAATCACCTAGGGCACATAGCATTGCCAGTGAGGAGATGGGAAAGATCTCCCTGGGACCTGCTCTGCTCTATTTCTCCTTGCCTACAGGTACATGGCCCCGATACATTACTCTCCCTGCTGGCAAACACATGCATGTGTATTTCAACTTTGGGGTGCACACCTTAATGCAATAGGCTGCGCACACCTATGGGCGGTGTAGGTGGAAGCGGCGGTGGAGGAGGACCAGGGCCGGATTAACAGCATCATGGGCTTGGTGCTGAGGATTTTGAAGGGCCTTAGGGCCGTGCCTTGCCATGCACCCAGAGGAGGAAGGGTGCAGCCATGCATGCCTAATTCAACATGGGATGCTGTCTCTGAAGCCCATAAACACATCCATGCATCGCCAACTGTCCCTCCTTGTCCGGCCTTCACGCTGTGTGGGGAGGTTCTGAGGGTGCTGCCTGGGGAAGCGAGCATAGAAGCCAGACTTCTGTGTTTACAAGTGACAGAAGAGCGGTAACAGTGAATATGGCCAACCCGGGGCCTATATAAAAGGTAGGGGCCTGGAGCTGCAGCTCCAATAGCCCCTACATTAATCTGGCCCTGAGGAGGAGGACGAGGTAGCCAACACTGCTTCTTTTCACAAATTTTAAATGAGGGTACACCCCAAAAGAGTGAGAAAGAGCAAAAATGGAACAATGGGTGGGTAAGGTCGGTATCCATTGCTATTCTGCATAAGGTACGGAAAAGTCCCGTGGGATCCATGCCTGGTTCATTTTAATGAACGTGAGCTTGTCCACATTGTCTCTGGACAGGCGGCTGCGCTTGTCTGTTATAACGCCCCCAGCCGTGCTAAATACCCGTTCAGATAATACACTGGCTGCAGGGCACGCCAGCACCTCCAAGGCGTAAAGGGCAAGCTCAGGCCATGTGCCCAATTTGGAGACCCAGAAGTTGAAGGGGGCAGACCCGTCATTCACTACATGTAGGCGTGTGCACACATACTGCTCCACCATGTTGGTAAAATGCTGCCTCCTGCTAAGACGTTCCATCTGAGCTGCTGGTGCTGCTGTTTGTTGTGGCGTGCTGACAAAGCTTTTCCACATTTCGGCCATGCTAACCCTGCCTTCTGAGGTGCTGGCGGTGCCCTGGTTGCGTTGGCGACCTCCTCCTCCTCCTCCTCTGCCTTGTGCTTCCACTGTGGCCCCGCTGTCAGATGGGAATGCCAGCAGCATGGCGTCTACCAGCGTGCGCTTGTACTCGCGCATCTTGCGATCGCGCTCCAGTGAGTGAATTAAGGACGGTACGTTGTCCTTGTAACGGGGATCCAGCAGCGTGGCCACCCAGTAATCAGCACAAGTTAGAATGTGGGCAACTCGGCGGTCGTTGTGGAGACACTGCAGCATGTAATCGCTCATGTGTGCCAGGCTGCCCAGAGGCAACGAAAGGCTGTCCTCTGTGGGAGGTGTATGGTCCGTGTCCTCTGTATCCCCCCAGCCACGCACCAGTGATGGCCATGAGCTGGCCTGGGTGCCACCCTGCTGTGAACATGGTTCCATCTCCTCCTCCAGCTCCTCCTCCTCCTCATCCTCCTCATCCTCCAGAACTGTGCCCCTGCTGGACAATTGCGTCCCTGGCGTTTGCGTGTGCAGGAACCCACCCTCGGAGCCCCTTGCGAATGACTGCCCTGAAAGCCTTGGAAATGTTACCTCTTCATCCTCCTCCTCCTCCTCATCCTGTGCCACATCCTCTTCCATCATCGCCCGAATTGTTTTTTCAAGGAGGCATAGAAGTGGGATAGTTAAGCTGAGAACGGCGTCATTGCCACTGGCCATGTTGGTGGAGTACTCAAAACAGCGCAACAAGGCACACAGGTCTCGCATGGAGGCCCAGTTAAATTAAATAGCGGAATAGAAAATATGATCCAAAAAAAGTGTATGTATATCACACGTACACAACCACACTAGGCCCCAATTACTATTGTTTGTACCCCTAAAAGGCTAGATGAGGAGTAGGGGGAGTATGGAACAGGCAGCACCCTCAAACCTTCAGAAGTATGAGATGAACCCCAACAACTTGGAAAGGTGGATCTCTCTCACACGTACCGACACAGACTATCCCGCAATTCAATTGATCCTCAAAGGTTTTTATTGAATAGCGGAATAGGAAATATGATCAAAAAAAGTGTATGTATCTCGCACGTACACAACCACACTAGGCCCCAATTACTATTGTTTGTACCCCTAAAAGGCTAGATGAGGAGTAGGGGGGGTATGGAACAGGCAGCACCCTCAAACCTTCAGAAGTATGAGATGAACCCCAACAACTTGGAAAGGTGGATCTCTCTCACACGTACCGACACAGACTATCCCGCAATTCAATTGATCCTCAAAGGTTTTTATTGAATAGCGGAATAGGAAATATGATCAAAAAAAGTGTATGTATCTCGCACGTACACAACCACACTAGGCCCCAATTACTATTGTTTGTACCCCTAAAAGGCTAGATGAGGAGTAGGGGGGGTATGGAACAGGCAGCACCCTCAAACCTTCAGAAGTATGAGATGAACCCCAACAACTTGGAAAGGTGGATCTCTCTCACACGTACCGACACAGACTATCCCGCAATTCAATTGATCCTCAAAGGTTTTTATTGAATAGCGGAATAGGAAATATGATCAAAAAAAGTGTATGTATCTCGCACGTACACAACCACACTAGGCCCCAATTACTATTGTTTGTACCCCTAAAAGGCTAGATGAGGAGTAGGGGGGGTATGGAACAGGCAGCACCCTCAAACCTTCAGAAGTATGAGATGAACCCCAACAACTTGGAAAGGTGGATCTCTCTCACACGTACCAACACAGACTATCCCCCAATTTAACTGATCCCCAAAGGTTTTTGATTAAATAGCGGAATAGAAAATATGATCCCAAAAAAGTGTATGTATATCACACGTACACAACCACATTAGGCCCCAATTACTATTGTTTGTACCCCTAAAAGGCTAGGAGTAGGGGGAGTATGGAACAGGCAGCACCCTCAAACCTTCAGAAGTATGAGATGAACCCCAACAACTTGGAAAGGTGGATCTCTCTCACACGTACCGACACAGACTATCCCGCAATTCAATTGATCCTCAAAGGTTTTTATTGAATAGCGGAATAGGAAATATGATCAAAAAAAGTGTATGTATCTCGCACGTACACAACCACACTAGGCCCCAATTACTATTGTTTGTACCCCTAAAAGGCTAGATGAGGAGTAGGGGGGGTATGGAACAGGCAGCACCCTCAAACCTTCAGAAGTATGAGATGAACCCCAACAACTTGGAAAGGTGGATCTCTCTCACACGTACCGACACAGACTATCCCGCAATTCAATTGATCCTCAAAGGTTTTTATTGAATAGCGGAATAGGAAATATGATCAAAAAAAGTGTATGTATCTCGCACGTACACAACCACACTAGGCCCCAATTACTATTGTTTGTACCCCTAAAAGGCTAGATGAGGAGTAGGGGGGGTATGGAACAGGCAGCACCCTCAAACCTTCAGAAGTATGAGATGAACCCCAACAACTTGGAAAGGTGGATCTCTCTCACACGTACCAACACAGACTATCCCCCAATTTAACTGATCCCCAAAGGTTTTTGATTAAATAGCGGAATAGAAAATATGATCCCAAAAAAGTGTATGTATATCACACGTACACAACCACACTAGGCCCCAATTACTATTGTTTGTACCCCTAAAAGGCTAGGAGTAGGGGGAGTATGGAACAGGCAGCACCCTCAAACCTTCAGAAGTATGAGATGAACCTCAACAACTTGGAAAGGTGGATCTCTCTCACACGTACCAACACAGACTATCCCCCAATTTAACTGATCCCCAGAGGTTTTTGATTAAATAGCGGAATAGAAAATATGATCCCAAAAAAGTGTATGTATATCACACGTACACAACCACATTAGGCCCCAATTACTATTGTTTGTACCCCTAAAAGGCTAGGAGTAGGGGGAGTATGGAACAGGCAGCACCCTCAAACCTTCAGAAGTATGAGATGAACCCCAACAACTTGGAAAGGTGGATCTCTCTCACACGTACCGACACAGACTATCCCGCAATTCAATTGATCCTCAAAGGTTTTTATTGAATAGCGGAATAGGAAATATGATCAAAAAAAGTGTATGTATCTCGCACGTACACAACCACACTAGGCCCCAATTACTATTGTTTGTACCCCTAAAAGGCTAGATGAGGAGTAGGGGGGGTATGGAACAGGCAGCACCCTCAAACCTTCAGAAGTATGAGATGAACCCCAACAACTTGGAAAGGTGGATCTCTCTCACACGTACCGACACAGACTATCCCGCAATTCAATTGATCCTCAAAGGTTTTTATTGAATAGCGGAATAGGAAATATGATCAAAAAAAGTGTATGTATCTCGCACGTACACAACCACACTAGGCCCCAATTACTATTGTTTGTACCCCTAAAAGGCTAGATGAGGAGTAGGGGGGGTATGGAACAGGCAGCACCCTCAAACCTTCAGAAGTATGAGATGAACCCCAACAACTTGGAAAGGTGGATCTCTCTCACACGTACCAACACAGACTATCCCCCAATTTAACTGATCCCCAAAGGTTTTTGATTAAATAGCGGAATAGAAAATATGATCCCAAAAAAGTGTATGTATATCACACGTACACAACCACACTAGGCCCCAATTACTATTGTTTGTACCCCTAAAAGGCTAGGAGTAGGGGGAGTATGGAACAGGCAGCACCCTCAAACCTTCAGAAGTATGAGATGAACCTCAACAACTTGGAAAGGTGGATCTCTCTCACACGTACCAACACAGACTATCCCCCAATTTAACTGATCCCCAAAGGTTTTTGATTAAATAGCGGAATAGAAAATATGATCCCAAAAAAGTGTATGTATATCACACGTACACAACCACACTAGGCCCCAATTACTATTGTTTGTACCCCTAAAAGGCTAGGAGTAGGGGGAGTATGGAACAGGCAGCACCCTCAAACCTTCAGAAGTATGAGATGAACCTCAACAACTTGGAAAGGTGGATCTCTCTCACACGTACCAACACAGACTATCCCCCAATTTAACTGATCCCCAAAGGTTTTTGATTAAATAGCGGAATAGAAAATATGATCCCAAAAAAGTGTATGTATATCACACGTACACAACCACACTAGGCCCCAATTACTATTGTTTGTACCCCTAAAAGGCTAGGAGTAGGGGGAGTATGGAACAGGCAGCACCCTCAAACCTTCAGAAGTATGAGATGAACCCCAACAACTTGGAAAGGTGGATCTCTCTCACACGTACCAACACAGACTATCCCCCAATTTAACTGATCCCCAAAGGTTTTTGATTAAATATCGGAATAGAAAATATGATCCAAAAAAAGTGTATGTATATCACACGTACACAACCACACTAGGCCCCAATTACTATTGTTTGTACCCCTAAAAGGCTAGGAGTAGGGGGAGTATGGAACAGGCAGCACCCTCAAACCTTCAGAAGTATGAGATGAACCCCAACAACTTGGAAAGGTGGATCTCTCTCACACGTACCAACACAGACTATCCCCCAATTTAACTGATCCCCAAAGGTTTTTGATTAAATAGCGGAATAGAAAATATGATCCCAAAAAAGTGTATGTATATCACACGTACACAACCACACTAGGCCCCAATTACTATTGTTTGTACCCCTAAAAGGCTAGGAGTAGGGGGAGTATGGAACAGGCAGCACCCTCAAACCTTCAGAAGTATGAGATGAACCCCAACAACTTGGAAAGGTGGATCTCTCTCACACGTACCAACACAGACTATCCCCCAATTTAACTGATCCCCAAAGGTTTTTGATTAAATAGCGGAATAGAAAATATGATCCCAAAAAAGTGTATGTATATCACACGTACACAACCACACTAGGCCCCAATTACTATTGTTTGTACCCCTAAAAGGCTAGGAGTAGGGGGAGTATGGAACAGGCAGCACCCTCAAACCTTCAGAAGTATGAGATGAACCCCAACAACTTGGAAAGGTGGATCTCTCTCACACGTACCAACACAGACTATCCCCCAATTTAACTGATCCCCAGAGGTTTTTGATTAAATAGCGGAATAGAAAATATGATCCCAAAAAAGTGTATGTATATCACACGTACACAACCACACTAGGCCCCAATTACTATTGTTTGTACCCCTAAAAGGCTAGGAGTAGGGGGAGTATGGAACAGGCAGCACCCTCAAACCTTCAGAAGTATGAGATGAACCCCAACAACTTGGAAAGGTGGATCTCTCTCACACGTACCAACACAGACTATCCCCCAATTTAACTGATCCCCAAAGGTTTTTGATTAAATAGCGGAATAGAAAATATGATCCCAAAAAAGTGTATGTATATCACACGTACACAACCACACTAGGCCCCAATTACTATTGTTTGTACCCCTAAAAGGCTAGGAGTAGGGGGAGTATGGAACAGGCAGCACCCTCAAACCTTCAGAAGTATGAGATGAACCCCAACAACTTGGAAAGGTGGATCTCTCTCACACGTACCAACACAGACTATCCCCCAATTTAACTGATCCCCAAAGGTTTTTGATTAAATAGCGGAATAGAAAATATGATCCCAAAAAAGTGTATGTATATCACACGTACACAACCACACTAGGCCCCAATTACTATTGTTTGTACCCCTAAAAGGCTAGGAGTAGGGGGAGTATGGAACAGGCAGCACCCTCAAACCTTCAGAAGTATGAGATGAACCCCAACAACTTGGAAAGGTGGATCTCTCTCACACGTACCAACACAGACTATCCCCCAATTTAACTGATCCCCAAAGGTTTTTGATTAAATAGCGGAATAGAAAATATGATCCCAAAAAAGTGTATGTATATCACACGTACACAACCACATTAGGCCCCAATTACTATTGTTTGTACCCCTAAAAGGCTAGATGAGGAGTAGGGGGAGTATGGAACAGGCAGCACCCTCAAACCTTCAGTATGAGATTGTGTTCACTGTACCCCACAAAGATTGAGTTCACTGCACCCCACAATGATTGTGTTCACTGCACCCCACAAAGATTGTGTTCACTGCACCTCACAAAGATTGTGTTCACTGTACCCCCCAAAGATTGTGTTCACTGCACCCCACAAAGATTCTGTTCACTGTACCCCACAAAGATTGTGTTCACTGCACCCCAAAAAGATTGTGTTCACTGCACCCCAAAAAGGATGTTGTTCACTGCACCCCAAAAAGGATGTTGTTCACTCCACCCCAAAAAGATTGTGTTCATTGCACCCCACAAAGATTGTGTTCACTGCACCCCAAAAAGATTGTGTTCACTGCACCCCAAAAATGATTTTGTTCACTGCACCCCAAAAAGGATTTTGTTCACTGCACCCCAAAAAGGATGTTGTTCACTCCACCCCAAAAAGATTGTGTTCACTGCACCCCAAAAAGATTGTGTTCACTGCACCCCACAAAGGATTTTGTTCACTGCACCCCAAAAAGATTGTGTTCACTGCACCCCAAAAAGGATGTTGTTCACTGCACCCCAAAAAGGATTTTGTTCACTGCACCCCAAAAAGATTGTGTTCACTGCACCCCACAAAGGATTTTGTTCACTGCACCCCACAAAGATTGTGTTCACTGCACACCAAAAAGGATTGTGTTCACTGCACCCCAAAAAGATTTTGTTCACTGCACCCCAAAAAGATTGTGTTCACTGCAGCCCAAAAAGATTGTGTTCACTGCAGCCCAAAAAGATTGTGTTCACTGCAGCCCAAAAAGATTGTGTTCACTGCAGCCCAAAAAGATTGTGTTCACTGCAGCCCAAAAAGATTGTGTTCACTGCAGCTCACACACAGAAAAATGGATGTGGATCACTGACACCTGCCTATCTCCAATCCCACACCACACAGCAATATCGATTGTAGTTTGTAGAACACAGTTTCCCTAAAATTCAGCAGACTCTGTCCCTAACAGGATTGAGAAGAGATCGTAGATCAGGATTGAGTGCAGACCCCACCCCCCACACAGCAATATCGATTGTAGTTTGTAGAAGACACTGACCCTATATAATTCAGCAGACTCTATCCCTAAAATGCCTACAACTCGCCCTGCCTAAACACTCCGACCTGTCCCTCAATTCTATCCGGACACAAATGGTTTTTTCCTGCCTATCTTTCCCTAATCAGCAGCCAGCACGTTGATGTGTGCTCTGTCCCTGAATCTAAGCAGCATAATGACGCCGCTGCGGCTGCCTCGAACTTATAAAGACTTGGTCACATGCTTCAGACGGCCAATCACAGCTACTGAGACATTTGCAGGCATGGCTGGGATGGCTTAAGGCACACCAGTTAAACGATTGTTGATTGGCTGTTGAAAGCCCGCCATGAAAAGAGCGCCAAAGCATGCAAAACCCGGAAATAAAACGACCGAACACGGATTTTTACCCGAACATACAGTAAAGTGTCCGTGTCCGTGTTCGGGTACAAAAAATCCAATTATTCGGTACGAACACGAATAATACAGTCCGTGTTCGCTCAACACTATTCTTGGACAGACAGGTGAGGCCAGTTGTCCAGGAGAAACTAATCTGTCATGCCCGGAGGAAATTCTGGGTTATGCCGGATTGCGGTTAAAGGACCTGGGGATGATGACAGTTTAAATTTATGGCAAGTTTCATGTAAAGCTAATAGTGTTGTTCCTTTGATGGGGTATGATTTGCAGGATGGAGGGAGGTGGCCAGGGGGTAACCAAGGGATTTGGGGAAGATGTGGTAGTGACATGGCCTGTTCTAGTTGGACCCATGCTTTATTCGGGAATGGATGTTCCAGTCAACCACCCTCATTAGTTAGCAGGCAAGATGATATCTTTTAATATCCGGAAGGCCAATGCTCCCTTTCATTTTAGGGATAGTCAATGTACTGTGTCTTAGTCATGGCCATGATGTCCCCCAGAGGAAAGATGTACACTCTCGGTGGTAGGACAAAAAGAAAGCTGTAGGTGTTTTTATCGGTATAATACATATAGGATCCTGGGGAGGATATTCATTTTCAAAGTTGCGGCTCTCCCAAACCATGAAAAAAGACCCTTTGACCAGGATTTCAGATCACACTGTACATTTTGAAGAATCGGGAGATAATTCTTGACGTATAGGTCTGAAAGTCTGACAGGTATGTTACCCATAAGTTATATTTTGAGATTTCTGGTTTGGGTTAAATGAGAGTTCTTTGACCATGAGTGAAAGCTTTAACACAACAACATAAATTTATTGGTAAATAGCAAGGAGGCCTAAACTAATACACAACAATCTATCTATAATACAGAAAAGGAAGCAAATCATAGGTTAAAGGAACAAATACAGAGTATAATACTCAAAACATGAAGATACAAACAGCCAAACAGACAATGCATAGAACAGGCATTTAAATATAAGTGCAAGAGGTATATTCCATAGTTACCATGCTCATAAGAGCTTCCTTCTGTCACGGAACCATGAACCAGACGTACAACAACAGATAAGTGAAAATAAGAAAGCTTTATTGAAAAACAAGCTATAAAGCAAAAGTCCAAACGGATGGCGAAACCGATGCAGAGTCTTTGCGAAGCCAGGGGTCAGGAACCAGCAGGGTAGTCAGACGAAGCCAGGATCAGGAACCAGCAGGGTAGTCAGACGAAGCCAGGATCAGGAACCAGCAGGGTAGTCAGACGAAGCCAGGAACAGGAACCAGAAGTAGCAGCAGTCTTAGTAGCATGTGAACACAGGGGGACCAAGCAGGGAACTGAAGCCACAGACCTCCTATATATATGAGCTAGGTATCCAGCTCCTCCCAGTGGGAAGGAGGAGCCGCAGGGTGGGAGGCTACAAGAAACCCAGAAACCAAGATGGCCGCCAGCACATGTCAAACGAAGGAGAACAGCAAGAAGGTAAGACCATGACAGTACCTCCCCCTCAAGGGCCCCTCCTCCGCGGAGTAAAGAACGGTTTCTGAGGGAAGCGTGCGTGGAAGGCTCGGAGCAAGGCAGGAGCATGGACATCTGCGGAGGGAACCCAGGAACGCTCCTCTGGACCATAACCACGCCAATGAACCAAAAACTGCACCCGACCGCGGACCAGGCGTGAGTCCAGGATATTGCTCACCTCATACTCCTCACGATTGCCCACTCGGACCGGACGAGGCCGAGGAACCGAGGAAGTGAAACGATTACACACCAGAGGCTTCAACAGGGAGACATGAAACACGTTGGAGATCCGCATGCCAGGAGGAAGCGCAAGGGCATAGGCTACCAGGTTTACCCTGCGAAGCACTCGGAAGGGACCAACAAAGCGAGGCGCCAGCTTGGGAGTGGGCACTCGAAGGTTGAGGTTGCGGGTGGACAACCATACACGGTCTCCGGCCTGGTAGGAAGGAGCAGGCGCTCGTCTGCGATCAGCCTGGAGTCTCTGGCGCTGCGCAGAGACCTCAAGGGACTTCTGGATCTGTACCCAAGAAGCACGTAGGACGGAAAGGTGATCCTCCACAGCCGGAATATCCTGGGGAGAGAATACCTCCGGTAACACGGCAGGTTGGAACCCATAGTTGGCCATGAAGGGAGACGTCCCAGAGGAAGAGTTCACCGCCGTGTTCCTGGCAAACTCAGCCCAAGGCAGGAGGTCAACCCAATTGTCTTGGTGATCGGAGACATAGCAACGAAGGAATTGCTCCAAGGCCTGATTGGAACGTTCTGCGGCCCCATTGGACTGAGGGTGGTAGGCCGAGGAGAAGGAGAGATGAATCCCCAACTGGGAGCAAAAGGCGCGCCAGAACCTGGACACAAACTGACTCCCCCGATCCGACACAATCTCCTTGGGCAAACCGTGCAACCGGAAGACCTCCCTGGCAAAAATCGTGGCCAACTCCTGTGCAGAGGGTAACTTCTTGAGAGGAACACAGTGACACATTTTGGAAAACCGATCCACAATCATGAGAATGACCGTATGGCCTCGGGATGCAGGGAGGTCCACAATGAAATCCATCCCCAGGTGTGACCATGGGCGCTCCCCGGTGGCTAAGGGTTGCAGAAGGCCCAACGGAAGGTGCCGAGGGGACTTACTCTGGGCACAAACGGAGCATGCCGCTACATATGCGGCGATGTCGGAACGTAGGGAAGGCCACCAGAACAGACGTGAAACAGCCCAGGACAGCTGATTCTTTCCAGGATGCCCCGCGGTCTTGGAGTTATGGTAGGTTCGCAACAACCGAGTGCGCAACTCCTCAGGCACAAAACATCTGCCGTTGGGTCTCCCAGAGGGAGCACCAGATTGAGCCGCCAAAATCTGCTCACCCAGGGGAGAGGTCAGGCTGGTGCGAATGGCAGCCAGGATCTGATTCGGAGGTATGACCGAAGTCGGAATCGACTCCTCCCTGGACAGGTCGGAGTACTGCCGTGATAAGGCATCAGCCCTGATGTTCTTGGAACCGGGTAGGTAGGAGACCACGTAATTAAAACGTGACAAGAACAGAGCCCATCTGGCCTGACGTGGTGTCAATCAAAATCAGGAAAGAAATAAGAGACTCGAGCTCCACTGGTAGGTCCTTAGCTGCAACCTCATCCTTCAAGGCATCCGAGAGACCATGAGAGAAAGCAGCGACCAGAGCCTCATTATTCCAGCCCACCTCTGCTGCCAGGGTACGAAACTCAATGGCGTATTCAGCTACGGATCGTGAACCCTGTCTGATGGACATAAGAAGCTTCGCAGCAGAGGCAGCACGAGCCGGCACATCGAATACCTTCCGAAGAGAAGCAACAAAACCGGAAAACTCGGCAACCACCGGATTGTTGTTCTCCCATAAAGGGCTGGCCCAGGCCAAGGCCTTGTCCGAGAGCAGCGAGATTAAGAAGCCCACCTTTGATCTCTCAGTAGGAAAGGCATGTGGCAGCAACTCGAAATAAATGCCCACCTGGTTAAGGAAACCTCGGCACTGAGTTGGCTCTCCCCCAAAGCGCTGTGGAAGGGGGGCAGAACCGGACATACCCCGAAACACCGCAGGCGCAACAACAGGTGTCGGGGTAGACTCTGGCGCAACAACCGGAGCGGCAGTAGGAGCGGACCCAGGAGCGACAACCGACCCATCGGCAACGGGAGCGAAATGAACCGTGCGTTCAAGCAGGATTTGCAACGCCACGGCGAACTGACCCAACAGGTGATCCTGCTGATCAAGTCTGGCAACCAGCGTGGGTAGTGAGGATGGCCCTGCACCGTCAGAATTTGTGGCCTGTGGTACCGTGCGTTCAAGCAGGGTTTGCAACGCCATGGCGAACCGACCCAACAGGTGATCCTGCTGATCAAGTCTGGCAACCAGCGTGGGTAGCGAGGATGGCCCTGTACCGTCAGAATTCATGGCTTGGTCCTAATGTCACGGAACCATGAACCAGACGTACAACAACAGATAAGTGAAAATAAGAAAGCTTTATTGAAAAACAAGCTATAAAGCAAAAGTCCAAACGGATGGCGAAACCGATGCAGAGTCTTTGCGAAGCCAGGGGTCAGGAACCAGCAGGGTAGTCAGACGAAGCCAGGATCAGGAACCAGCAGGGTAGTCAGACGAAGCCAGGATCAGGAACCAGCAGGGTAGTCAGACGAAGCCAGGAACAGGAACCAGAAGTAGCAGCAGTCTTAGTAGCATGTGAACACAGGGGGACCAAGCAGGGAACTGAAGCCACAGACCTCCTATATATATGAGCTAGGTATCCAGCTCCTCCCAGTGGGAAGGAGGAGCCGCAGGGTGGGAGGCTACAAGAAACCCAGAAACCAAGATGGCCGCCAGCACATGTCAAACGAAGGAGAACAGCAAGAAGGTAAGACCATGACACCTTCTAGTCTGGTGATTCACAGAGAGTCAGAGACTTCTCCCTTCCAAAACTTAACTAATATATACCGAACTCTCATAGACTTGCTTAGGGCCATACTCATTAATGGAGCTGTCTTACCCCTCTCCTCCCTTCGGGCATATCTCATTCAGGATTGGACAATTTCCCCATCCCCTATATTTAGCATAACCCAGTTTCTCGATAGGGGGAGGGAATAAATTAAGCAGGTCATCTCCTGGGCAAATTGTCCATCCCTGAACAGACAGCCACCTTCATTGCATATCCAAAGAGAGCGTCTTTGAAGTGGAGGCAGAGATAATGAAGGAAGTGACGCGACCTATTATACATTATTACCTCGGCCCCATAAAGTCTGTGAAAAAGGAACTTAATTAAGGGGTTGTCCCCTCTCACATACCAGTTCATGACGTGTAAATAGTAGATACCTCCCTGTTAGCCCAAGCTAATATAATTCCTGTACTTCAAAAGGACTTAGTAAAACAATTACTAACGCCTGCAGACTGGCTTCACACAACTTAACTTCATTTAACTTATATCAACTATTAGTTGAAATCAAAACCCAATATCTCATAAATATATATATATATATATATATATATATATATATATATATATATATATATGTATACACACATATCGATTTACAGTTGCTAATGGAGATTACACATAAACTCCTCCTAAGGCAACAGGCAGTTGAACACCCAGATATATTATCGTATCGCAGTCCTAACTAAATGGGAAATTTGACTGGCATTGTCTGAGTGTGTCCTGAGACAAGAAAATGTTTAATGCATGTGATTTTGAAAAATAATCTGCAGATTTGTTAAGAATTTGAACGTGCCAAAGTTTTTAAGAAGATTAGGAATTGTAATGTTCCAATAAGAATAACAGAACATCATCTGCAAAAGAAGATTATGGGTTTGTTTAGCGATTGTGATACTTTTAACATCCGTAATCGATCTGAGACAGCGGAGTAGGGGTTCCAGGGTTAGGACAAAGCTTAGGGGTGAAAGGGGTCCAAAGGGGTGAAGTAGGGTGCTTGGATGAGATGTAGCCAATTGCCTTGCGAGTCTCAAGACTTGTAGTCCCTGGCCACTCTATCAAATGCGTTCTTAGCATCAAAGGAAAGAAAGAAGCTGGGTTTATAGGTTGATCTAAGCCAATGATGTCTGTTAATTCCCCTTGGAGTGTTATCTCTGGCTTCTCTACCAGGTATGAAACCCACCTGATCAAGGGAGATCAGGAGTGGTAAGAGGGGTAGTAGGCGATTGGCAAGGATTTTGGCATATAGTTTCAGATCAAAATATAGCAGTGAAATCAGTCTACAGTTTGGTGAATAGTGACGGGTCCTAACCCCAGCTTGGGGTTAAATGTTATATGGGCTTCCAAAAGGTCCCGTGGCGGTTAATTAGGAGATAAGGAGTTGAAAGCTGAAAGAAACCATGCACTTTTTCCTGGCTTCATTTGTTTCAGTGCTATCTTGGCTTCCTCTTCTGAGAGAGGGCATTCTAGGGCTTGTGCCACAGCGGTAGATATCGGTTTAGGACTGTATTTCTGTAAGAAGGCTTTAATTGACTGAAGTCTGTGGGTGTCATCTTTACTAGGGTCCGTAGCAGAAAGATTATATAGTTGGGAATAATAGCGGACAAATTGGTTAGCTATGTCAGAGTTGTAAGTGATTTTGTGTCCTGAGGAATGTGTTAGGGAATGAATTGTCATGGCCACTTTTTTGACTCGTAGCGCTCTATATACTGCGGCAGGGCGGCCCTCCTTCACGAACTAACATAGGTATACGTCAGTCACGCGCCTGCAGCTAGGGGGCTAGAATGTGCCGCCGGCAGCTCGCTACCACCCCTACTTGGCAGTGGGGATGCCGATGCACGGGGCAGGCAGCTCCGATTGCCATCTGACACCCGCGATCGCTCCCCACTGAGAGAGAAGAACGGTCAGCTGTTGTAAACACAGCTGACCGTTTTTCTCTCTGCAATGATCACAGAGCACCTGTGATCCTTCTATATAGGAACACAGGTCTCTGTGATCAATTCACAAGCCACACACTCCCACAGTTAGAAACACGCCCCTAGGTACTCATTTAATACCTTGATCACATACTGTGTTAACCCCTTCTCTGCCAGTGTCATTATTAAAGTACCAGTGCATATTTTTAGAACTGTTTACTGTAGTAATGTCACTGGTCCCCCCAAAAGTGTAAAAAATGTCAGTCAGGGGACCGATCTGTCCACCACAATGTTGCAGTCCAGCAAAAAATCACAGATCGCCACCATTACTAGTGAAAAAAAAAACAATAAAAATGACATAAATCTTTCCCGTAGTTAGTAGACGCGATAACTTTTGCGCAAAGCAAAAAAATTTGATTTTTAAATTTTTTGGGGGGGGGGGAATGCTATACAGCAGAATGTGAAAAATATTGTTTTGTTTTTTTTTTTCAGAATTGTCGCTCTTTTTTTGTTTATAGCGCAAAAAATAAAAATCGCACAGGTGATCAAATTCTACCAAAAGAAAGCTCTATTTGTGGGGAAAAAAAAGGACATCAATTTTTTTGGGTACAGCATCGCATGACCGCGCAATTGTCCGTTAAATTAACACAGTGCCGAATCGCAAAATATGGCCTGGTCATTAGGGGGAAAATCTTCCGGTCAAGAAGTGGTTAAAGGTCTGCTCTAGCCTGAATGTAACAGTCTAATCACTTGGGAAGAGGGGACTAAGGATGTACTTCTTCCTGTCTGCATCAGATTGATGTCATCATCTCAGCCAAGGCAAAAATGTTAGACTAGAGCTAATAGACTACTTTTTAACTGTAAACGGTACAGAATTTCTGAAAAATTATTCTGCTGCTTTTTATTGTGACCCGGAACATAGGAAACTTGTAAAGTTAACAACGGGTCCCCTTATTTATATATATATATATATATATATATATATATATTAATTTATATTGTAATTAGCCTATTTATGAAGGTTCTTTAAGCATAACTGATGTTAACCCAACGTGTTATGGCATTCAGTACTGTATATGGGGTATAGTAATCCAGGGTTTAGATTACATTTTTAACCAACTTGATTCATGTTCAATAAAACTAGCTCAATAAAACTGGCCTGTCAAACATATGTCAAGTCTGCACAAAGCATTGTTGTATAAGTGATCCATGTAGCTCAGACCAAAATATCCTACAGCTAAATCTGTTCTGTAAAAGGCCAATATACCAGCAAAATGATGTCTGACTGGAAGGCTAAATCTTTCAAATATGAAAGTTCCACTAGTTTTAGTTTAAAGATCTTAAAGTTTAAGATGTAAAAGTATTGTTAGCAGAAACTTTATTATTAGCACTTGTTTGAATAGAAGAGCACATATTTTTGTTAAACTTTTTTTTTAATAAGGATCATACTGTGTGACATTTCTTCCTGTATAAAAAGTATAGTTGCTTTTAGTAGTTAATGTCTACATTTTCAAGTGTAGTACAGTTCATATAAAAGCACATGAAACTGCAGCAAAGTGATATAGAAGCTACTTGTTGCACTGAGATACAAGGACCAATGTGTGCTGGATCCTTACCTACATGGAGCATATATAGTTTCCATTTGCCTAGTACTCTATGGGTTCAGTGGATTTAACCCAAACTCTAAAATCACAAACTATTAAAGCCCAAAAGTCACAGAAATAGATATTTAATGGGACTTTATAATAGCCTTTCTTTTTATATCCTTACCTCTGATGTCCAGTTATAGTTGTTCCACAGCTTGTCCAATAGGCACTAGAGTTTGTCCTAGTGTACTTGGTAATCTAACAAAACTGGTAAAACCAACCCATGCTCTTCCTCACTAGTACAGGTCTGTGTGAAGACACCTGTGCTGAAGGGAGTTACTCTAACTCAGCTATCTGGCATGGAGCACTGGAGGGAGAGGACATTAAAAAGCAATTTCACTGAGATAAAGAGGTATTTTAAGGCATTTCAAAGCAAAAAAAAAAAATCAGTTTAAAATCATAACATGCAGGACTACAAATAGAAACAACTAATACTTTAGTTGGGATTTAAAAAGGGCAAAAACTGAAGTGCAGAATAATGTAATTCCCAGTAACCAGTTAGAGATCACATGCAATGGCTCACTTCTAATGTGCCAATTGTGCTTAGCTTCATTAAATCATAATGAAACATAAAAGTCTGGAAGTATTTTGTATGATTGTGTCTGAAAGATAAACCATGCTGGCTACCCGTAGCAGTTAGGGATGTATCAGAACCTGGTTCACCTGTGGGTGGCACTGTGGTTTTCTGGGCTGAAAGCTGTTTTTTTTTTGTGTGACCACCAGCGGGTTGTACTTAAGTCCCATCTCTACTGTTGCAACTTGCGTCAGTGTTTTTATTACCTTGCTTGCTGCCAGATCCATCAATCTCTTGAGATATCCTTGCATCTTTTTCCCTTACTGCTGCTCGCCTTGTTCCTGTTACCTAGTCCTGATTTATCCTTTTTTCCCCTGCTACCCATGTTTCCCAAATTGTATATAGTTTGTTTGCTAGGTTTCTGTTACTTATGCAATTTTGTTTGTGGGTCACTTGTTGTTTATGTTAGCTATTTGCTGGTTCACTCTTTGCTGGTGTGTGCATGTCTTTTTGCTTGCTGATAATAAAAGTACTTCATTATACATTGTTTGGCACTAGTTTCTTTGTGTAGCTACATATATCTGGTCATCCTAGCTGCTGACTCCTAACAGGATGAGATCTCAGCAGAACACTGTCAGTAGGGATGCAGGGCCATCTTACCAGATGGGCATGCTGGGCAGTTGCCCGGGGGCCCCACTTTCCTAAGGGGCCCTACCTGCCCAGCGACTCGACCCCAGTCAAGCATTAGTTCCGATTCCCTTGTGCATTCTGCCGCCAAACTTAGCAGGTGGCAAGTGCCTATCGACCCTGCGATGCTGTCAGGCTACTTGGAGTGTGGGGGGGGGGGATCCCACAACTGCAGGAATGCCTGTTCGCCTCCACGAGAACACACACAGGACAGTCGAGTCTGACTCCCGTCCGTGTGCGTGTTCACTGGACCCAGCCGTCGAACTTGGAAGCTGTCATTAGCCTGGCACTGCTGCACCAATAAAAATCGCCTTATCAATAATTTGCATTTTTATTCTCATGGGTGATTGTGTAGGCAGAGCCCCAGTGCACTGCACTACCCGGGGGCCTTTAATGCTCTTAAGATGCCACTGTAGGGATGTCAACACTTCCAGAAGTGTCCATCTCCTGTGCCTCTGCAGTGCTCAGTGGTACCTCCCGCTGATCTCCCTATGAACGTTGTGCTGCGTGGAGGTCGTTGCAAAAAGCAGAATGCTATGCTCTGAGGTTATGAGAAAATATATATACTATATATATTGGAATTTTTTACTAGCAATTATGCAAGCTGTCTAGGCAAGCTGCTTTGAGTTTGTGAAGTGAAAAGAAGTTAAGTGTAAGCATATTTTTTCCTTTAGCCTGGCAGATTGTGAGCAAAGGAAGATATAAGATCAGCCCTCTTGTATCCATGAATTAGTTTTTATATAACCCAATGTCCTCCGTGGAGAAAACATTAGATGCCTCTCCGTGATAAGAAAATGAAACAATGAGGGAAAGGACTGTCAGGTTTATGCTAGGTAAATGGAAGACAGATGGTAGGTGTGATTGGCAGTGACAACCAGTGAGGAGTCTTGTTTGCAGGTGTAGCTCATACCATCCATCACGCTTTCATCTAATAGTTGGAGATGTCACAGATTTATACTTAAATCCCCAGACCTAGTGATAAAAGTGAATTCAGCTGGGCTGGGAGATCAAATGAGGGCACTTAGAAAACGATATCTTCAGCAAAGGGGAAAAAAAAAAAAATCTTTACCTAAATTACAGTGCTGCTGTAAATTACAATGAAAAACGGTATGGCTGTGATTAGTGAAAGGTCTAAAAAGTACAATAAATCTATTTCCTTTTAAAGGTATTCTAAAATATTAAAATTCGATATGTACTTGAATAAGAAATATATTCTAGCTAGTTTCACACAAATATTCCTCCTATTGTCACAGATGAAAGTTGAAAAGAGGAGGTAAGGTGGATGAAAGGTGGAAATAGGTAAAGAAAAGTCTGGTGGACAGATAAAATAAATGATTAAAGTAAGTGGATCAGTAAAGTAAAATATGAAAAAGGAATTTACAGATGACAGATTACTGTAAGCCTTAGCTTTTGGCAATATTAAACTTTCGGTTGAAAGCCAGACAAAACTTTTTTTTTTTTTGGACAGAGTGGGGAGATTTTAGATTTCACTGCGTCCTGTGGCACAACAGGAAATTAGAAGTCTCCCGAGTCCCCAATATGAAGGTAAATTCTATCATTGACAGTCATTAAAACAGAAGTTCTCCTTATCTTCTTCTCTTTGACAGTTGTCACAGGGATAAGAAAGGAGAGGACATCTAATTTCCAAAAGGACACACATGCAGCAATGAACAACCTTCCAAAAAAGAACCTAACACTTCTCCACTTAATCTAAACCTTTTGGCTAAAGTTCCACTTAAAAGGGTAACTCTAGTACATATAAAGCTCCACATTAAACTTTCGCAATGCTAAGAAGACTTTGAGGCATTTAGAATGGTAAAATTGATAGTTTTATTGAAACCATCTTTAATGAGACCTTAAAGATCTTTTTTTCGGTAGAGGGAAACAGGTACGAGAGATTTCCATTAGCTATAATAATTTTTTTTTTCTTCTGAGAGCTTTGATGCTTGGAGAAAATTGAGAAAAATTTAGCCAGTAAAGTCCAATTTTTATATAACTCTCCAAATATTTCTTACCTGAGTTCCAGTAGACAAATATAAATTAGTTCCAGGTAGATGCATGAACTTTTGCAAGCAATGGGATGTGGATATGTGGGAGGGGTTTTTGATGCACAGAATTAATTTGTGCACCCACAATTTCCTTCGACAGTCTACTATTGGTAAGAAACAATCAGAATCAATATATATATTTAGCAATCCTCTGGAAAAATTGGATTCAAGTCTCGTCAAATGACTTGTCTGGAGAGCTTTTGAAATGCCACCCACAATGAATAATTGACAAAAATACAAAATGATGAATTATTACTTCCACAGCCTCTTCTACACTGAATCTCCCCTGCCAGTCTCCTTCACTTTGCTCACTCTGAATTTATTTTTCTGACTCTCTGAAACCATAGGGGCCATTTTACAGAAAATGTAAAAATGATCGAACAACTAAAAGGCTTTCTGGAAATGCAGTCTTAAAAGATTTGGACAAAAGGAAGTATTTTTGGAAAACATGGTAAACACATCTGCTGAATAAGAACAAACAGAGGAAGAGAGAGACTGTTTTACAAGAACCGCTGCATGTCATAGTTTTGTGCCCAGTATGTAATTGTTTTCAATGATTATTTTTATTTTTTTTATACATGTGGGTTATTACAATAAAGTAAATAAAGGGCAAACTAAGCTATAAAAGAGTAATGGCCCCCTGAAAAATTACATACAAAACAAACGTAAATAGCAGTGTAAGGTTAGTCCCAAAACATGGGACGTCTTTTTTTTAACCTGAATAACTAAACTATGTACCTATGTAAGGAGCTTCCCCACACCAGATGCATGATCAAGTGTTAGAACACCAGGCACAAAGGTGACATAGTAAACATGATCAGCACTTATATCTTCCAATTTACTGCCAGTTTAGTCAGCATACCATTGCAATATCAAACCATCATTTCATACTACATATCCTAATTTATAATAATGATTTCAAATCACCCAATCAGATTTCTAAAGTCACTGGAACATGCACAGTGATTTACTGAATAGCAATGCAGCCTTGCAGCAAAGGGGTCTCCAGTTTAAAGCCCACTGCATCTGCATGGAGTTTGCATGTTGTACCCATGCTTGCAAAAGTTTGCTAGGTGTCCTTTCATACTCCAGAGATATGCTGGTAGGTTAATTGGCTCATATCTAAATTTGATTATTAAATTAGATATATATATTTTTTAATAACGGTGATATAGAATAATTAAACAGTTAAAGTGTGTGACCAACTAATATTTTTTTTTAGTTTTGTATAAAACCAGGAAGGGTTAGAACCACTGGCAGGTTTTTAACTGCTATCCAGGGCTGGAAATGGGTTTATTTTTATCTGCATTGCTGTTCCCTATTCACTAAAGGGACTGGCAATTTCTTGTATTGGATCATAATCCATGTCTCACCATTTCCTCTGTGTTGCATCACACATGTAGGAATGTTAATGTGATGAAATTACATCTCCTCCCTTTAATGCTTGTGTCTGCCAGATCCAATTACTAATTAGCTGTCACTTACCAAACATTAGACTCAGAGACCCTGGGATTTTAGGATATATAGTTTCTTCACAGGAAGTGTCAGTTCTCACACTACAGACAGAAGTCATGCATTAACCTATGCAGTGGCATGCCTCATATTTGAACACAAACAGAAACTGCTCACACAGAAATGTGAAAAATGTATTCTATTATAGACATGTATTTTAAAATACAATAGGCTAAATAAAAAAAAAAGTGCACAATCACTAATACTGCTAAATAGTTATCCTGGTTTTTTTAACCACTTGACCTCCGGAGGATTTACCCCCCTTCGTGGTAAGGCCATTTTTTGCGATACTGCATTGTGTAACTTTACCTGACAGTCGTGTGACACTGTACCCAAATAAAATATATATCTTTTTTTTTAACCACAAATTAGGCTTTCTTTTGGTGGTATTTGATCATGTCTGCAGTTTTTATTTTTTGCATTATAAACAAAAAAAAACAACAATTAAAAAAAAAAGCTTTCTGCTATAAAACATATCTAATGCAAAAAAATAAAAAATCAAATTTCTTCATAAATTTAGGCCAATTTGTAATCTGCTACATTTTTGGATCAAAAAAAAAACCCCCAAATAAGTATTTATTAATTGGCTTGTACAAAAGTTATAGCATCTATAAACTATGGGATATTTTTATTTTTTTACTAGTAATGCCAGGGATCAGCAACTTATAGCGAGACTGCAATATTGTGGTGGACAGATCGGACACTAGCTGACACTTTTGACACTTTTTGGGGACTAGTAACACTAATACAGTAATCAGTGCTAAAAAATACACACTGTCACTGTACTAATGACACTTAAAGTTAAACATCAGGGGTGATCAAAATATTACCTGTGTTGCTCTATAGGAACACAGGACCCATGCCCTCTCTACTGACAGAACGGCAATCTGCCTTGTTTACTGTTCTGCCTCTGTGCTGCGTTCACGGTACCCCCCGAGATCAGCTCCCACTGTGTGTAATCACAGTTGGAGCAGATCACCAACGGCATGCATGCGCACTCCAGACCCGGAAGTGTCAGATCATGTACAACGTGATTCCTTGAAGCCGTGCCACCTTGCAGGCATATAACTAAGTTATAGGGGCGGCAAGTGGGTAATATTCTTGGAAATCAGAAATTTCTACCCCTAATGCTGGAACCTAAAGATATATGTCGTTCCTTCCTTACAGCAGGTGACGATGCTGTAGCACCCTTACCCAAATGAATATAACAAATTACATTTGTAATGGCTGGAATTACAGTGTGCTGTGCTACCATTACAATGGCATAGGCTTTCAGCAAAGCTTACCATTCATTGCTATTCCACCCCCTAATCCCACCCATCGCTGCCTTTTCCAGTTCAGCTGTGCTTACTCTCATTTAGTTTGATGGCACTTGAAGAAAAAATCAGGTTATGGAAATTGAATTAAGTAAAAAAAAAATCTCTTGCCCAGCGTTTCACTTTATCTACATCTTTCAGTTTCTCCATTTCCTCATATCCACAGTTCTTTGCATTTGCCCATATACTCAGTGTTCCCCCAAATGAACAGATCTATGACTTCTGAGAGGCATGGGCTAAGTCAGGACCAACTAAAAACCATACCTTGCCTAAAAATGACACAGAGGCTGAATAGGTTTGAAAATAGCAAGGCTACAGCCTTACTGAAATTTTCAAACATATCACATCACTTACCCATTTATTGGAATCTTGGGACGAGTCTTTAATCTCCTGTTGGGGCTGCATCCACGCGATCAAGGTGACCCTTGTTCCAAAAATCCTGTGAGCTCTTCGAGTCCTGCCTGTTTTGGTCCCACCACATATTTTGCGTTCTTTACAACATTGTATTTTTAACTTTGTTTGGGGCTCAGCTAGATGGAGATTGAATCAAGAAGTGCTATACAGACAGAAACGTACAGGTGGTTTGGGAGTTCCGAATTTGACACACTACTATAAAGCAGCACAAATTACACCTCTGATACAGCTATGTGCTGGAGAGTTGTCTCCTTTGTGGACATGCATTGATTTAGTGGATGGGGACCCTCTGCTGGTATTGTCACTCTTATGGCTGCCCACTCAATTAAACCCCATTCTGTCTCATTCGCTATCAATTTGGGATTCAGTTAAATATTCCTCAGGGCTACTTTCACCTCACCTAACTCTTTTGGGGATTTTAAACTGTCCATGGTTTCCTCAATGGTTAGATGACCCTCATAGCTTTGGTGGCGCTCTAAGGGCCTGACAGCGGTATGTTCCTTTCTTACAAACAGAGGGGTATACACATTTCAGCAGCTTCAGGAGACTTATGAAGCTCCTGCTAGAGAGAGGTACTGTTACCTCCAAATTCGCCACTTCTTAGACTCCCTGGTTAGAAATTGTGACAGTTCCCGACCTTGGACTGCTTTTGAAACCAAATGCCGCACTCAACCGACTACTCGGGACCTAGTCTCGTTGCTTTATTCCTCTCTTCTGGGAGCCTCTAACACTCAAACCCCCTTCTACTGGGCATGATGGGAGGCAGACTTAGGAGCCCTTTAATCCCCTGAGGACTGGCCCAAGATGTTAAAGGCCCTTTTCTGTCCTCTCATAAAGTTATAGCACTAGAGAATTTATTCAAGGTTATGTCCAGATGGTACAACACCCCAGTGAGAATTGCAAAATACCTCTCAACCTACCCAACATTGTGTTTTTGGGGTTGTTCTGATCAGGGCAATATGAAGCACATATGGTGAACATGCCCCAAAGTTAACAGGCTGTGGATTCGGGTGTACGCGTTGGTCAATGCGCTCTTTCATTCTAAAATACGTAAGGACCCATGGGAAGCTCTACTTCATAAGCCCATCTTGGAGTTAACAAAGCGTTAACATATCTTGGCAACACATATGTTTATGGCTACGAAACAAACCATTGCAAGGGCATGGAAAACCCCTCTACTTTGTTTTGAGGAGGTGAACTGAAGGGCGCATGGTGCGCTGATGAACGAGAAGCTTACCGCGATACTCACGGACACTAGAGACAGATTTCATAAGATTTGGCAACCTTGGCTGGACCAGTTTCCAGTGATGAGTCCGCCTTCCCGCTTTCTGGATTTATAGGAAAATTCTGTTCAGTCCACTGATGGTGGCCTTGGATTCCCGGATGGGGCTTCTTTTCTTTTTCACCACTCTCTTCCTCTCTGCCTTCTATTCTTACTCTTCTTTTCTGTTCTCTCCTTTTTTCTATTTCTACCTTTTTACTTCTTATTTTTGGTTAATTATAGCCAGAGGCTCGTGTGTGGAGTTTGTTACTGTTTTCTGGCCACATTTTTGGGGTTAAACTTTTTTCTCCCCCCATCATTTTTATATGGATATATTCTTTAATTTTTTCTTTCTCTTTTCTTCTGGTCTTGGAGAGAATTTTCGGACTTTACTACATATACAATCATAGATCAAATTTCAGGTACTGTCTGATATTGGTTACATGATGATTTCTGGAACATTGTTTGCTTAGCATACCTTCTAGGTTCTGAGAACGATATGACTTGTTATTATTCCATAGACCATAAAGGTACCGAGGCATCCTTACCTAGTTACCTTTAGTCTCTATTTGAAGCTACAAGATATGTTATGCTGTATATGAGGTCTACTTGTCTGTGGTATGTATGTAACTTTCCTCAAATTGTCCTCTGCCACTGGCCTTGGCGTCTGTTTACTGCTTTATGAGTTTGTCTTTATTCAATAAAAATATTGTGAAAGAAAATTTCAAACATAAATGACCAGTGCCAGTGTCATAGTTTAAGAGGCCCGTCCTTACAATTAGTGCCAGACAAGCATTAGACTGACCCAAAATTAAAATGGTTGGGCATACAGCCTCATCAGTGCCCATCAATGCAGCCTTACCAGTGGCCATCAATGCATTGCTGCGCACTGGTGAGGCTGCATTGATGGGCACTGATGAGGCTACATTGATGGGCACTGATGAGGCTGCGCTGATGGGCACTGGTAAGGTACCCACCAGTGTCCATCAACACAGCCTCATCAGTGCCCACAAATGCCCATAAGTGCAGCCTCATCAGTGCCCATAAATGGCCATCATCTGGTGAGGCTGCATTGATGGGCACTGGTGAGGCTCACAGCTTTGATTTTGATTTGAATCGCCTGGTGTACCCGGCGCTCGCAGTCACACAAAGTCCCACCCCCTGGACCTGCTCCTATCTGATGATCCAGCAGCTCTCCTCTTCCTGCCATCTCTCTTCCCCTGGCTGATCGCTGGGAGAACGGTTCCCATTTAACCCGAGTGGAAACTTTGAGAGCTGTGTTATGTAAAATGTTTTTTTTTTTTTCATTTTTTTTTATAATTTTTTTTAGGTTTCATAGGAAAAGTACAAGACTCAAAAGACAGTTACCATCCCCATGCAGGAGGTGGGGGGCATTACCTTGCCTACACAGGGATGGATATCCAAGTGACTAAACAAAAAAGTACTTACTTACTTAATATTTGTAACAGAATTTTAGACAGCGTGTGTGTGGCTCGTGCTATAAACGAATGGAGCAGAAAGGGAAAACCTTGCCCTATGTAGATAAATATCCTCAGGAACCATAGGTCTCCAAGTGATGGCAGGGCAACTCAAATGTTTAAATGGAAACCTTTAGGCCTCAAACATTATCTGGCATTGAAGCCATAGAGGTTTACTGCAGCCAGTTTAACCAGTCAAATTTCCCAGGTCAGCTCCTATTGATATACTGTAAGAATCATATAATGCAATAATAGATTAGTATTCACTAATTGCTTCCAATATGAAAGAGAAGGTGGTAATGGTTTCTTCCAAGACATGGTTAAAGCTTTTCTAGAAAAAGAGCAATCCAATCATAGTTCTTCCCGCCATAGTGGGGAGCAAGTCCTCCACCAGGCCTAGCATACAAACTCGTGGAGAGAGTGTGACAGGGGTAAGTATGACCTCACTAAATATGTTGTTCACCTCCAACCAGTACTGAGCGACTGCCTGACATGTCCAGAACAAATGAGAGAAGATCCCTGGTGAGAGGTCACATCTCCAGCATGCCAGAGAAATTAAGGAATCCATTTTGTAAAACATGTGTGACTAAAATAGACTCTGTGGACAATTTTAAATTGAATAAGCCTGTCTCTAACAAAGTATCGAAAAGGGGGAATCCCACATGTCTGCCCAGTCCTCATTATCCAGGTCTGAAATGTCCAAAAACCAACTCTGTCTGAGGAAGGAAAAATCAGAGATTGAGGCTAGTTAGGTGGTTTTAGATAACTGAGGTTAGCTTTTAAAAATATTTTGTCCTGAGCAAATGTTCTAGGCCATAACGAAAGGAATATGTGAAAACTGGCAACTAAGAGCATGGAAAAAATGTAAAAATCTAAGGAAATATGAAGCAGGGATATTGCAGCATAACGAAAGGTGAGAAAAGGACAATAAGAAGTGTTTTTTGACAATATGCAAAATAGTTTTAATTTTGTATTTGGTCCAACCATGAGGGTCTGGTAGCATGCAGAAATGAGGCAGGGTAGGGTTAAAGTGATTGTAAATGTTCAGATTGAAAAAAACAAAAAAAAAACAAACATGTCATATTTACTTGCTCTGTGCAGTGGTTTTGCACAGAGCAGCCCTAATCATACTCTTAACGGGTCATCTGCCGACACTGCTGGCTCCCTCCTGCTGCCATAGCAAGCCACTTTCTATGGATACAGAACAAAGTAGAAAAGTTGGGACTTTATATGAGAGACATGACCATGACAGGGTAGGTAAAATAAAAATATCACATTTATTGCACTCATGATGGAGAACAAATGGCATAAATTTTGTACAAGATGATACAATGGTGTGTATAAAGCTGGAGTAATAAAAATAATGAGTAATCCCCAGAACAGCTTCAAGGAAACCAACATAACAATTGACAACCATAGGAGTATTGGAGTAAAGTCATAACATCCATAAACTAGGAGTATTGAAGTAAAGTCATAACATCATAAGCTGACGCGTTTCGTGGCATAATCCTGCCACTTCTTCAGAGCAGATGCATGATCCATATCTAAAAATAGACAATATACATATAAGGTATTACAAAGGATGATGGTTAGTGGAGGCTGAAAGGGGGAAAGGGGAAGGGAGGAATAACCCCCACATTCCCAACTTACATGGTAGCCATGGCAACGGCTGACAATGGAGGCGGGAAGGACCCAAATGTTCTACAGTTTCTTCCATTTCACATTTTCCGGTGTGTGGCCCCTTCTACCACTGTCGCGATCCTCAGCGTCCTCAGCTCCCGGGGGAGACATTTGGGTGTTATGTTATGACTTTACTTCAATACTCCTAGTTTATGGATGTTATGACTTTACTCCAATACTCCTATGGTTGTCAATTGTTATGTTGGTTTCCTTGAAGCTGTTCTGGGGATTACTCATTATTTTTATTACTCCAGCTTTATACACACCATTGTATCATCTTGTACAAAATTTATGCCATTTGTTCTCCATCATGAGTGCAATAAATGTGATATTTTTATTTTACCTACCCTGTCATGGTCATGTCTCTCATATAAAGTCCCAACTTTTCTACTTTGTTCTACATGATTTAGGGATGGAGTCGCATGGTTAGTCCCACCATGCGTCTCATTTAAAGTCCCACCTCTTCTCCCCCCCTTGTCCCTTTCTATGGATACAGTCATGCGTGCTCCATAAGACACACAGAGCTTTTCTCGGCCCTGCCCTTTGCTCCCTCCTAACTGGCTGTATGCGGCAATAGCTCCAGCTGCTTTGTCTGAGCCAATGAGGAGGGAGAGAGCTGATGCTCTTGTGCACATGGTTGGTAACTGGGAAGCTGTACACTTTTTTTAACATGTTACACTCATATTTAAAGAGAAACTACAGTCTGCTTACAAAATTTGTAATAAAAACATATTTGCCATTCCTCCAACCACTTTGCATATTATTTTATATATACAATGTAATTCTGCACTTGCCAAATATGCTGCAGAAAACTCCCCCCACTAAGTTTGGCTGCAGCCCATTTTAACTGTGGGCAGCTGAAGCTGCTGCCTGTTCACTTCCTGGATTTACACAGATATATATATATATATATATATATATATATATATATATATATATATATATATATATATATATATATACATACATACATACATACATACATACATACATATATATATACATACACATACATTCATTCATTCAGGTCCATAAATATTCGGACATCGACACAATTCTAATCTTTTTGGCTCTATACACCACCACAATGGATTTGAAAGGAAACAAACAAGATGTGCTTTAACTGCAGACTTGTAGCTTTAATTTGAGGGTATTTACATCCAAATCAGGTGAAAGGTGTAGGAATTACAACAGTTTGTATATGTGCCTCCCACTTTTTAAGGGACCAAAAGTAATGGGACAATTGGCTGCTTAGCTGTTCCATGGTCAGGTGTGTGTTATTCCCTCATTATCCCATTTACAAGGAGCAGATAAAAGGTCCAGAGTTAATTTCCAGTGTGCTGTTTTTCATTTGGAATCTGTTGCTGTTAACTCTCAATATGAGGTCCAAAGAGCTGTCACTATCAGTGAAGCAAGCCATCATTAGCCTGAAAAAACAAAACAAACCCATCAGAGAGATAGCAAAAACATTAGGTGTGGCCAAATCAACTGTTTGGAAAATACTTAAAAAGAAAGAACGCATCAGTTAGCTCAGCAACACCAAAAAACCCAGAAGACCACAGAAAACAACTGTGGTGGATGACCGAAGAATTCTTTCCCTGGTGAAGAAAACACCCTTCACAACAGTTGGCCAGATCAAGAACACTCTCCAGGAGGTAGGTGTATGTGTGTCAAAGTCAAAAATCAAGAGAAGACTTCACCAGAGTGAATACAGAGGGTTCACCACAAGATGTAAACCATTGGTAAGCCTCAAAAACAGGAATGCCAGATTAGAGTTTGCCAAACAACATCTAAAAAAGCCTTCACAGTTCTGGAACAACATCCTATGGACGGATGATACCAAGATCAACTTGTGCCAGAGTGATGGGAAGAGAAGAGTATGGAGAAGGAAAGGAACTGCTCATGATCCAAAGCATACCACCTCATCAGTGAAGCATGGTGGTGGTAATGTTATGGCATGGGCATGTATGGCTGCCAATGGAACTTGTTCTCTTGTATTTATTGATGATGTGACTGCTGACAAAAGCAGCAGGATGAATTCTGAAGTGTTTCGGGCAATATTATCTGCTCATATTCAGCCAAATGCTTCAGAACTCATTGTACAGTGCTTCAATATGAGATCCAAAGAGCTGTCATTATCAGTGAAGCAAGCCATCATTAGGTTGAAAAAACAAAACAAACCCATCAGAGAGATAGCAAAAACATTAGGTGTGGCCAAATCAACTGTTTGGAACATCCTTAAAAAGAAAGAACGCACCGGTGAGCTCAGCAACACCAAAAGACCTGGAAGATCACGGAAAACAACTGTGGTGGATGACCGAAGAATTCTTTCCCTGGTGAAGAAAACACCCTTGGACAGCGCTTCACAGTGCAGATGGACAATGACCCGAAGCTTACTGCAAAAGCAACCAAAGAGTTTTTTAAGGGAAAGAAGTGGAATGTTATTCAATGGCCAAGTCAATCACCTGACCTGAATCCGATTGAGCATGCATTTCACTTGCTGAAGACAAAACTGAAGGGAAAATGCCCCAAGAACAAGCAGGAACTGAAGACAGTTGCAGTAGAGGCCTGGCAGAGCATCACCAGGGATGAAACCCAGCGTCTGGTGATGTCTATGCGTTCCAGACTTCAGGCTGTAATTGACTGCAAAAGATTTGCAAGCAAGTATTAAAAAGTGAAAGTTTGATTTATGATTGTTAATCTGTCCCATTACTTTTGGTCCCTTAAAAAGTGAGAGACACATATACAAACTGTTGTAATTCCTACAGCGTTCACCTGATTTGGATGTAAATACCCTCAAATTAAAGCTGAAAGTCTGCAGTTAAAGCACATCTTGTTTGTTTCATTTCAAATCCATTGTGGTGGTGTATGGAGCCAAAAAGATTAGAATTGTGTCAATGTCTCAATATTTATGGACCTGACTGTATATATATATATATATATATATATATATATATATATACACATATACGGACACACACACAAACAGACAGACACACTTACACCACTACTTGCCTTCGCATTTCTTCTCTCTGTATGAATACACATTACAAAAAAGAGGGGTTCCCCTAAGTGGGACTTTAAAGGCACAGAAAGATATAATGACATAATGTCTAATAATGATTTTAACAATTGTTAAACATTGTTAAAATCATTATTAGACATTATGTCATTATATCTTTCTGTGCCTTTAAAGTCCCACTTAGGGGAACCCCTCTTTTTTGTACTGTTTTAGGGATGTGGCACATTTGAACACTGGTCATATACACCCCTTTTCTTTATGAATACACATGGACATCTGCAGTCTCCTGTTATCTCTGCCCTCATCCAGCCCCCTCCATCTCCACAGCTCTCCTTGGTTTTCCTGTGATTTATACCTCCTCCACCCTCCTGCCTCCCCCCCCCCCCCCCTTGCTGGCAAACTCCCACAAGAGCGAGAGAGAGCTGTGCATGATGTCATTAGCCTAGGCTAATTACCAAACAAGAAAGAGGAAGTGGGCTGTATAAGGTTTTTTTGGGCAGAGAAATATGTTTTTCTATCCAAAGTTAAAACAACAAGGGCAGACGATGTAATAGATGGAGAGATGAAAAAATGACTGAAGAGCCACTTTAAGGTGTTACATGTTCAGCATAAGACCCCTCTCCCCCAATTCCTCCTCTCCTTGTGGCAGCAAACAGGAGATCTTCTCCTCATAATCTGTCACAATTCAAAGTGAGTGCGGCCATGCAGGCTCCACCCACATGGCCGCATCATTGAATCACAGATTCCTGTGATTCAATAAACTACAAGTACCAACATCCTTTGAGCTGTTGAGTGCTGTGGTAGTTCATTGATTCTTCCTGCCAGTGTAAAACTGCAGACAGCTTATATTGACAGTCTGCAGGAGACCTGCATGGTATTAGTGATCTGCTGATCGCTGGTGCAATGTTTTTCAGCCTCCTAAAACAAAAAAATAGTAAATGCATATTTTTTGAATGGCAAGTTCAAGTTTTCATAACTTAGCCCTATCTTACAGGCTCTAAACTGGGTAGTAAAATGAGTTAAAGGATAGGGGGCTTTAGGGCCCCTAAACAATGGGAAATGTAATTTAACCACTTTAAGACCAGAAGATTTGGGCACTGATGAGGTGGCACTGATAAGGTGGCACTGATGGGCACCGATGAGTAGGCACTAATTTGCAACACTAATAGGCGGCACTGATATGAATCACTGATAGGTAGCACTGATGTGTAGCACTGATGGACACTGATAGGTGGCACTGATTGGCACTAATGAGCATTGATAGGCACTGATAGGCTCTAATAGATGGCATTGGTAGGCTGCACTGATGAGAAGGAACTGACAGGCATTACTGATGGGCACTGATTAGCATCTGAGATGGGCACCTCTGTAAAGGGCTGCGCTGAAATCAATGTGCTAATTGGCTCCCCTCTACTCGCGCCTTGTCAGCGCAAACTGAGGAAAGCCAATCACTGGCACTTCCTAGTTACTGCTGTGATCAGCTGTGATTGGACACAGCTGATCACATGGTAAAGAGCCTATGTCATAAGCTCTTTACCAAGATCAGAGATGTGTGTGTAGGAGCAACACACCACACCACCGATTGCAACACTGTGCGCCCCCGGGGGCGTGCACAAGCGGCTTATCCTGCTGGACGTCATATGATAACTGATCCCCAGCCATCATTCTGCTATAGGCCAGGTGGGTAGGGGTTAAGTACAGTTAGATTCAAGTCTGTATTCAGGGCATCGCTCCTTTTAAAAGTGAAAGTACATTACAGGTTTCACATACTGGTATGATGGAGAGTTCTTTTGGAATTTTTTTCCCTTCTGCTGCATGTAAGTAATGCTTACAGGACTTGTCCTTCTCCCAGCCTAGGACTGCAAACTGATAGGAGAGGGCATGGACTGATGAGCTAATTTCTTAGTAAGTCTGCTCTCTCCTCCTTTCAACATGTCCCTTATTAGCACATAAGTACTACCGCACAATAGATTGGCTCTTTGCATGGTTTCTCCCTCGTCCACTCTGAACTCTGCTGTATCGAGGACTACAGGAAGTTAATAGCAAGTCAAATTCAGGTACTTTTAAAAATACATTTATATATGTAAAGATTAATAATTTAAGTCTTACATTTGCCAAGAGATCAGCTTTAAGTTTTCAAGTAGGTAAGGGTTAGAATGTCTGTTAGGTTGGATGCTGTGTTTGTTTCCACCGTAGATATTTCTCCAAACGTTCTGTCCCACTGAGCACTATCATTGGAGCAGAGAGACAGGAGACAAATTCACCCAGCAGGGCTATAGATGGCATTGAAAACCTGATAAGGGTTATTAATATTCCCCATTCCAGCCATATTTTTTTTCTGGAGTTCTAGTTTAATAATATATGGATGTTCGGTGTTTAATATTAACAAAAAGCTTCTTGGCCCATGCGTTTTGCTTTTTGTCATCATGCTATACATTTTTAAAAAATTATGACTGTTAGAGTAATTTTTCATCTGTAGCTAGAAATGCTTTGTTCCCAATGCTGTAAAGTATTGATAATTCCTATAATAATAGACACAAATGGTGTAGATGTCAATGAAATATATTGACATTGTATTAGTGAGAGCCTGGTAAGGAGGTTCCTGAATTCTGCCCTTTTTGTGATTTGTATTTCCATGCGTTGGAACAATAGTACAATAAGTTAAACACTAGTTATGCTGTAGCAGACAAAGACACAAAGGCATTTGACAGCTTATTTTCCATCTTTAATTATTCTCCCAGCTGCTATTCAAGTATTTTTTCCATTTGGAGTACAAAGAAAAGCAACAGTTGTCAATACTCCTCCATGATTCATGCTGTAGAGTTTTAACACTAGATAACCAGCTCCCCATAAACACATGTCTTTCTTTTCCTCAGAGTCTGAAAATTATGTGTCATGCTGACAAACCACTCAAGCTTGTCTGATGCCTGGGAAACAAAATGAAGTTTCTGTGCCAGAAATGTCTCTCCTGATTTAGATGTTTGTACCATAACTTCTTCATGTCTAATATAATAATACATTGTACTCTGACATATTTACCTAGCAATAAATAACTTATTAAAGCAGAATTAAAGTCTCCATATCTGTCCAAGGGTCCTGAGCCAGCACTGGCACCTTCTTTTGAGTGCTGGTCTTCTGGACTTTTCATTGGCTGCTGGGGGATGGCCTCACTCCTATGCAAGTGCAGGAGGCCATGATGTGGGCATTCAGAGACCAGCCCTGCACTGTAAACTGAGCTATGCATGTGCAGCTCAGTTTACAGGATTGAAGAGGCAAGGTAAGAGGAGGCAGTACATGTCTTTCCTCCAATAAAAGGCTGCCTGCCTTTAGTTCTGCTTTAAAGGTTGAGTATTTTCAGTTATATGTGAGGTTCATTCATCTGAGTCTCCATGTAGCTGAGAATAGTTTCAGTAGCAGTCTGTCAAGATCAGGAATCAGGCTTGAAGACCAGTTGCTATAGAAGTAGTGGGACTACCACCGACCAGCAGGATAGGTACACAGGCAATCTCCCTGGTGGATGACGCAGGCTCATCTGAGGTGCAGAGTCTAAGTACTAATCGGTGTTCACCAGAGCTCCTGATGGTGAAGATGGGTTTTTCTGTCTGTTAGTACCAGGTTAAGGTTCTTAGGATCGCCCCATCAGGAGGAGAGCAAGCCGTGGGGCCAGTAGTGGATAAGCAGGTAAGGAACAAACAGAAGCGTAGTCAGTAAACAAGCCAAAGGTCAGTAATGAGTAGTTGCATGTTTGGATAAGGCAGAAACATAGTCGAGGAACATGCCAAGGGTAACGAGATAATGAGTGGTAGCAAAATATGGACAGCAATAGGGAGGACAAGAACAAAATGGCTGAAGAGAGCACAATAATCTGGCAAATAGGAAGTACAGGGACGTGGCTTAAATTAGGAAGCTCATGGGAGGTGCAAAGAGTTCAAGGTTCAGAAGAAGTCAAGGCACAAGGCAGAGTTGTCCAATGGATCAGACAGGGTGCTGTCCAGCATCTCAGGTAGCTCAGCGAGAAGAGTCTGACATAGCAGAGGTTCCGGGATTCGAGTCCAGGCCCTAACATAGTACTCCTTGCATGTCATATTTCCAACTGCTGCTCCCACTGACCTAATAGTTTTAGGTTTCCATGCTCATCTTTAGATGTTCCCATTCTACAAATTTAATTCCCTGTATTATTAAAAACAACCAATATTAGAAAAATAAGAAAAAGCTAAACTAATCAATAAATCATGTTTGTATTACATTAACAAATAGCTCTCAAATCCAAACTGCTCCTCGCCACCAAAACTTGAACTCTGGGTGCTGGAGGCAAGCAGAGCCATCCATGCTCACAAACTATATTTTAATGCAATGCCTGTGGATGCCTAATACAATACACATGGATATCAGTGATCTTTCACTACATTAAACACTGAATCAGTTTGAATTGAAGGTAGTGAACAGTGGGAAAATGGTGGGACAATAAGTTATACTGTAAAAGGAAGGGCATTATGGTTGGTCAGGCATCTTTAGCTAGGACCATTTGGAGTACCAGTGCACCCTCTGTTCTTCTTCTTCTATTATTTTTTTATGTTGTTTTCTTGTGTTACTCTGGATGTCATTTTCTTTTATTATATGTACCTTAAAAAACTCCTTGTCACAGCTTGTACACCTTACTGGTTATAATCATGTCCAATTACAAAATGTTTGCCATCCGGGTTTAGTACCTGCTTTTTTTTTTTAACAGTAATGCCGCCTCACACTAGTGTGATGCCAGACATTGCATGTGATTCGCACCGCATTTCTGTGCAGATCACATGCGATGTGTGTGCGATGCAATTTCAGCCATATGAAATGTATGGCTGAAATCGCATTGCATTCGTACCAAAATGGTGCAGGACCCTTTTTTTTGGTGTGCACTGTTATCGGATCACATGGGTATTCACAGCTATGTGATCTGATTCCTGCACCATTTAGCAGTTCCCACTGCGATCTGCGAACCAATCTGGGGGTGTCATTAACCTTACATTGACACCCCCATCGATTCACAGATCTCTTTGTGCGATTTTCATGCGACGCGGGAACCGCCACTTATTTTCAGGGTTTCCTGCATCGCACCAGTGTGAACCGAGACTTATGGTTAAATCTGATGTTTTGGTTTAATCAAAGCAAGAGTTTGCTATTTAAACGAAAAATAATTGCAACCACCCCTGTCATATTTCACATTGTAAGTGTATCTATTTTTTTTTATGTGTTATTATGTGAGTTCAGCCCAGTCCGGCACGGTTTGCAGTTGTTATTCCCCAGCAGTTTGCTATGAAGAGCAATTCCAAGTGCCACAGCATGTTGTCTAAGAAAACTTTCTTTTTGATCATTGTGAATTTGCCCAAGCTATTATTTTTTTCTTGTTATTATTTGTTTATCAGTATTCTGTATACTGGAGCTTTGGTTAGTTTGGTTGATAGCCAAAGGGCCCTTTCATAGCTGTGCATATGCAGCATGTTTATAAAGCACCTTACTTCACACTTGTCTGCATAGCTATCTAGTTAAGTACACATTAATACAAGTTTCCGTGCAACCATAATGTGGAGATGGACGGCCTTTCATTTCCCACAATCACATGATCATTCTCACCATTGTAGTTAGAAAAGCTGCAATTCTTTCAGCCCTTTTATGCTTGCAGGATCATTGAAAGCATTATTTCATTTGTGGGGGACATAAATATTTTCACCCTATGTACCTTGTGTGCTTCTATCTAAAATAGTGATCTTGTCCCTTGAGCAGGGAGATAAGAATGTTGGTAAGTCAGATACAAGCCAGAGGACTGCTGTCAAGGTTTAAAGTGGTTGTATCCTCAAAAAAAAAAAAACCCTTCAGGACAAAGGCATAATGAGCTAGTATGCATCGCATACTAGCTCATTATGAAATACTTACCTTAGAACGAAGCCCTGACACGGTCGCCCAGACACCGCTGAGGCAGCTGACATCTTCCCTCGGCGTCTCTTCCGGGTTCAGCGGCTCCGGTGCTGTGAGTGCCTGGAGCCGCAAAAACGTCACTCCTGCGCATGCGCACGGGAGTTCACTCTCCAGCAAAGAGCCGGCAAGGAGCTCTGAAGGCCCGCCGGACCTTCAGAGCGGCTGCATGCAGGGCAAATATCTCCTAAGCCGTACAGGTTTAGGAGATATTAATTTTACCTACAGGTAAGCCTTATTATAGGCTTACCTGTAGGTAAAAGTTAAAAAGCGGAGTATACTACCGCTTTAAGTGATTGTAAAGTCTCACTTTTTTTTTTAAAATAACAAACATGTTATACTTTATTGCTCTGTGCAGTTGGTTTTGCACAGAATGGCCCGGGTCCTCCGCTTCTCAGGTCCCTCTTCACTGCTTCTAGCCCTTCCCTCTTGTCGAGTGCCCCCACAACAAGCAGCTTGCTATGGGGGCACATGAGCCGAGCTGAAGCTCCGTGTGTCCATTCAGACATGGAGCTGCGGTCCATCCCCGCTCGGTCCTTCTCCTGATTGGCTAACTGACTTTGATTCCCGTTCCGGATGGCCTTGGGACTCAAGGACATTGCTGGACAAAGAAAGGGTAGGTATTAGGGGGTAATAAAACAGGTGTGTATTATCCCACGCTCCCTAACCTGATATGTCCCTCACTTCTACCCTGTGTCTGATGGCTGCAACCAAATAATTGTGTTCCCACAACTGCAAACAAAAAAAAATAAAAAATGTTGGCTGCACCTATCCGTATGCAATCCAATTAATGTTTTTACTTTCAATAGTTTTTATTGAATTTTCAGAAAACAAAAATACAAAAACAAAGAGGCATCAAGAATATTGCAAGTGTACAGTCTGGTACAACAGGAACAGAATACAATTAAATCAAATGTACCGCTGTGAAAATCACAAGCGATAAACGATAAAATCCGCCCTTGCGAAACCCAACATACAGTAAAGAGGGGGCAAAGGGGAGGACGGGTTCTGGACGCATTAAATTGCATCAAACAGGGAATGTACCACCCAAGAGGAGGGGAAGGGGAGGTTGACCCTACTAGACAAGGTTCCCCCCATCCAGCAGCCCGCACCAGAGGACGAGCCCCTACGAGGTGGCCCTCAATTAATGTTTTTAAACCAAAACCTTACTTTCAAACCACAAAACTGCTATCATTATTCAGTGACAAACTTTCTCGTGTATAATAAAATAAAATAAAACAAATGTGACAGTCCCAGATGACTATAATTCAATTAGTAGTGCTTTTCTTCTTTCAAATATTTTTCCCTTTAAATGTGCTTCTTATATCCCACAGTTTTTCCACCTTCTCTCTTGTGGATTTCAGTTAATACAATTGTGCGGTGACCCCCACTACCTTTTACCACTGCTCTCACCTCCAGATTAGACCTATTTCCACTTCTAAAATCACCTTCCCCTGCTGGGGTTAATTCCAGGCTCCTCAGCTGTTCAATCTCCTTCCACTCTCCTCTCTTCTTACTGAGCTGGCTTTGTCTGCTCTTCCTTTCCTCCACGACCCCTCAGCATAAAAGATACACTGCCATTGTGTACTATATAAAGATTTCACATTTGTTGCATAATATCCACTTACATTAAAACATGAGACAGTGCACTTTTAAAAATCATCCGACGTGGCAGCAGCTCCTGTATGCTCTCATATGTTCCACAAACACAGTCCTCTGTCCCCCGACTCCTCCCACGCGTATTGTCACGATCACATGACTTCCTGAATAATGATAGCAGTTTTGTGGTTTCGAAGTAAGCTTTTGGTTTAAAAACATTCATTGGATTGCACACGGATAGGCGCAGCCAACATTTTTGATTTTAAGAATTAGGGGTTGCTGCGGAGGGCTGCTTCACACAGAAGACTTTTTATCTTAATGCATAGAATGCATTAGGATAAAAAACCTTCTGCCTTTACAACTCCTTAAAGAGGAAGCAAACCTTTTTATATACCGTATTTATCGGCGTATAACACGCACTTTTTCCTCCTAAAAATTGAGGAAAAAGCATTAGTTCGTGTTATACGCCGATATTTAAAAAGAAAAAGGCCAGGAAGCAGCGCCAAGAGCAGAAGGAGGCAGGCCGCGCTGAGGAGAAGGAAGGACGAGCTGTCATAGGAAGTCCCGCCTCCTCTGCCGAGACGTGTGACGTCTATCATAGGCGGGACTTCCGATGACAACGAGCGCTCGTTCTCCCTTCTCCGCGGCCTGGCCCACCCCCTTCTGCTCTCTGCGCTGCTTCCCGGCCTTTTTAAAAACTGATAGTGTCAATGGCGCTTGCGAGGCTGCATTAGTGGAGACTGCGCTGGCGAGGTTGCATGCATTGATGGAGACTGCATTGCTGGACACTGCTTATGAGGCTGCATTTCTGGAGGCTGCATTGCTGGAGACTGCATTGCTGGACACTGCTTATGAGGCTGCATTGCTGGACACTGCTGATGAGGCTGCATTGCTGGACACTGCTGATGAGACTGCATTGCTGGACACTGCTAATGAGGCTGCATTGCTGGACATTGCTGATGAGGCTGCATTGCTGGACACTGCTGATGAGACTGCATTGCTGGACACTGCTAATGAGGCTGCATTGCTGGACACTGCTGATGAGACTGCATTGCTGGACACTGCTGATGAGGCTGCATTGCTGGACACTGCTGATGAGACTGCATTGCTACACTGCTAATGAGGCTGCATTGCTGGACACTGCTGATGAGGCTGTATTGCTGGACACTGCTGATGAGGCTGTATTGCTGGACACTGCTAATGAGGCTGCATTGCTGGACACTGCTGATGAGGCTGTATTGCTGGACACTGCTGATGAGGCTGCATTGCTGGACACTGCTGATGAGACTGCATTGCTGGACACTGCTAATGAGGCTGCATTGCTGGACACTGCTGATGAGACTGCATTGCTGGACACTGCTAATGAGGCTGCATTGCTGGACACTGGTGAGATGTCATTTGATTAAAAAAAAAATGTTCTGAGTTCAAAGCTGTTTATTTTAAATTTAAGCTTTTTCCTGAAATTTCTCTCCTGATATTGAGGCGCGTGTTATACGCTGAGAAATGCGGTACCTAAATTGCCCCATTTCCACTTTAGGGCTCTTTCACACGGGCGGTCCGATCAGATCCGCCTGTCAGTTTTTTAGGCGGATCTGATCGGATCCTCCATGCAGCTCTATGGGGCAGCGGGTGTCAGCGGAGACACCTCCGCTGACACCCACTACCATCCGCATCCGATCCTGTGCTGAAATCTGGACGGATGGAAACCCTATTTTTCCATCCGTTCAGTAATCGGAGCGGAGCGGATCTGATGAGAGCGGACAAGCGGTCCTCTCTCCTCCGATCCCCCATAGAGGGCAGCGGGTGCTGAGACACCTCCCTCTCCGCTCTGCAAGCGGAGACGGAGCTGTCATCCGCCCGGCTCAGCGGGGATCACGGATCGAGCCCCGCAGAGCAACACGGATCCGCTTGCGGAGGCGGACCGTGTGAAAGAGCCCTTACACATTGCAGGCAGAATATCATCATAATGTCTGAAATGAACACTCACTGATGCTGTTAACCTTTTCTCTCTTAACCGCTTCCCGACCACCCGCCGCCTTTTTACTGCGGCAGGGTGGCTCTTCTGCGCAAACCGATGTAGACCTATGTCGGTCACGCTATTTCCATATGTTTTGGGGAAGGGACAGGTGCTGTTTCAGGCACACCCGCATATCAACCTCCTTCTTTGATTACTGTAGGAATGTCACTGGTACCCCCAAAAGTGTCAAAAATATCAGTTAGGGGTCCGATCTGTCCGCCGCAATGTTGCAGTCCCGCAAAAAACGCAGATCGCCGTCATTACTAGTAAGAAAAACAATAAAAATGACATAAATCTTTCCTGTAGCTAGAAGACGTAATAACTGTTGCGCAAACCAATCAAAATACGCTTATTGCAATTTTTTTTTACCAAAAATATGTAGCAGAAAACAAATTGGCCTAAAATGTTAAAAAATTTAGATTTTTAATTTTTGTTTTTGAGAATGTAATTTAGCAGAATGTGAAAAATATATATATATTTTTTTTTAATTGTCACTCTTTTTTTGTTTATAGCGCAAAAAATAAAAATCGAACAGGTGATCAAATACCACCAAAAGAAAGCTCTATTTGTGGGAAAAAAAGGACATCAATTTTATTTGGGTACAGCGTCGCACAACCATGCAATTGTCCGTTAAATTAAGGCAGTGCCGAATCTCAAAATAGGGCATGGTCAGGAAGAAGGCAAATCCTTCCGGTCTTAAAGTGGTTAAAGAAAACTGTGGTTGTTTTTAACCTCCAACACTTCCAGGAGTGTGGACCGCTTTCTTAGACAAACAGTAGGAAACAGTTTCCTCCTGTCTCCCTATCATTGAACCAATCATGGCAGCAGCCAGCTTCCCTGCTGCTTTGATGAGGGTGTAATAAGCCCCTGTTCACATTGGAGCGACTTGACATGGGATTTGACATTCAAAACGCATGACAAGTCACATCCTTTTGCCGGCAATTGCACTGTTCAAATTGGTGCAATGCCGACTTTGCGGTTCTGCATCAATTTGAAAAAGTAGTACAGGCACCACTTTTGACGATTTTGGGTGTGACTTAAGTAGACATCTGTGCATGAAACCACACAGATGTCTTCAAAGTCGAAGATGACCCGAAGTCGCGCTTAGGTGCAGCTTTGAAATTGTGCGATTTTAGATTAAGTTGCACAATTTCAAAGCTACAGTCAATGTGAATGGGGGCTAAGTGGTCTCGAAACACCACATTTTCACCTGTGGCAAGAATAAATGTTCTTTTGTGTGCCAGTGACACCTGTATATTCCAATGATGATGGTGACACAGCACTAAATGCACATTGAGATATTCTGCCATATATTATGTTTATAAACATAACTATAGTTAAAATATGAAATCATATATTTATATACATATTGTATTTCAAAAGTCTCTAGTCTTCTCCTTTTAACCACTTCCCGCCAGTAGGATCTCATATGACTTCCTGGACTTTGAGTGGAAATATCTGAATGATGCGTGCTGCTGCTCCCTGCTAAGTAAAAGCCCTGATAGCTGTTTAGCTGCTTGATTGCTTTTACAGGCGGCGGGAGGGGACAACCCCCCCCCTCCCAGCCCTCTCCGGTGCTTCTCGTTAGATCGGTGAGCCGGGAGACTAAATCAGGAAGTTTACCACAGAGCTGGCCGTGGACCAGATGGTCCCCGGCCAACTCTGTGACCCTCGGAGGCCAGAAGTGATGTTGTGATGTCACTTCAGATGCCGGCAGATGTAAACATTGCCTTTTTTTTTACTGGTAAGATCAATTTGTTTTTTTTTTAATCTTAGGCTTTCCAGCCTAGAGGAGACATCTGGAGACGTACAGACCACAGATCTCTCTGTAATGAGGACCTGACATGCCCTATTCCTTTAACAAAAGATGTTCACATTCCTAATAGGAATAAAAGTGATCGAAAAAAAATGTAATGGGAAAGTGTAAAAATAAAAAATTTAAATAAAATAAGAAATTAAAAGAAAAACAAAGTAAAGCGCCCCTGTCCCCTCGTGCTCGCACATAGAAGCGAACACATACATAAGTCGCGTCCCTATATTTAAACGACATTCAACCACATTAGAGCAAGAGCAATATTTCTAGTGCAAGACCTCCTCTGTAACTTTAAACTGATAACCTGTAAAAAATTTTAAATGTAGCCTATGGATATTTTTAAGTACTGACGTTTGGCACCATTCCACAAGTGTGCACAATTTTAAAGCATGACATGTTAGGTATCTATTTACTCGGTGTAACATCATATTTCACATTATACAAAAAATTTAGGCTAACTTTCATACATAATGTTTTGGGGTTCTGAGTAATTTTCCAGCAAAAAAATGATGATTTTTACATGTAGGAGAGGAATGCCAGAATTGGCATGGTATGGAAGTCGTTAATCAAAACAATCTTGAAGATTGAAAATGTACTTTGTGAAGATCCCCACACATTTACTTTATTTCTGGAACACATATTCACTATGCCCTGTGAGTAGGCACTGCTGTGTCACAAAATGGAAAGAGCCTGCCTTCTGAACTACAGAGGTGCCGAAAGAAGGACCTCAGTACAGGAATCACTGCTAGCAGGCATCAAGGTATCATGGAATATGTAGTCCTTCAGAAATTGAAAGTAAAAAGAAGAGAAGAAGCTGCAAAGCATGCAGTAAATCTAGAAAGGATATTTTTCAATTAACCTTTTAATGGCTCGTCAAAAATAACTATTGTTGGTATTGATAGTACAGTGCTGATGTCATAAAATTAAAGTTTGTGCTGTGCATATAAAACTCCTTTAACCGGTTACCGCATATTTACTGTGGCAGTATGGCTCTCAAAGGCAAACCGATGTCGGTCTCTTGGAGGCAGCTAGGGGGCGAGTGCATCAGCGGGGAAGCCGATGCAGCGGGCAGGCAGCTCTGATTGCCGCCTGACACCCTCGATCGTTCCTCGCTGAGAGAGAGGAACGGTCAGCTGTTGTAAACACAGCTGACCGTTCTTCTCCCTGGAATGATCATTGAGCCCCTGTGATCCTTCTAAATAGGGACACAGGTCTCTATGGTCATTCCACAAGCCACGCCCCCCACAGTTAGAAACACGCCCCTAGGTACACATTTAACCCCTTGATCACACACACTGTTAAGCCTTTCTCTGCCAGTGTCATTATTACAGTAACAGTGCATATTTTTAGCACTGTTTACTGTAGTAATGTCACTGGTCCCCCCAAAAGTGTCAAAAATGTCAGTCAGGGGTCCGATCTGTCCGCCTCAATGTCGCAGTCCTGCAGAAAATCGCAAATCGCCACCATTACTAGTAAAAAAAAAAAAAAAAAAAAACAATGAAAATTACATAAATCTTTCCTGTAGTTAGTAGACACAATAACTTTTGCGCAAACCAATTAAAATAGGCGTATTGTGATTTTTTACCAAAAATATGTAGCCCAAAACAAATTGGCCTACAATGTTAAAACATTTTGATTTTTACATTTTTTTTGGGGGGGAATGTCATATAACAGAATGTGAAAAATATTGTTTTTTTTTTTTTTTTTCAGAATTATCGCTCTTTTTTTGTTTATAGAATAAAAATCGCACAAGTGATCAAATACCACTAAAAGAAAGCTCTATTTGTGGGAAAAAGAGGACATCAATATTATTTAGGTACAGCGTTGCATGACCGTGCAATTGTCTATTAAAGTAACGCAGTGCCGAATCGCAAAATATGGCCTGGTCATTAAGGGGGAAAATCTTCCAGCCCAGAAGTGGTTAATAGAACAAATGTAAGGATTCGGAAGTGGAGGTTTCTATCTTATAAACTAATATTGCTAGAAGAATTAAACAAGGCCTTGGATTAAAATCTTACCTGTGTTTTGCAATATGATACAAAAAAACGTTAAAGCCCAATTAAAGATGTTAAAGCTGTTCAATGTCTTACAGTTCATTTTCTATCTAAAGCAGCCACAACCTAAGTAGAAAAGCCTGTGTCCTGCCAGCAGCTGCAGAGTAGAATGCTTTTTCTCTGAGGAAACAGTCATTTCATTGCAGAGGTCCAGCACACAAATTACTAAGACCGAATTCCCAATTCACAAAGCTCATGCTTTATGTTGAGTGGGAAGCTTTAGATCTAACTTAACAGGGGGGAGAGAGCAAGAGCAAGAGCAAGAGCAAGAGCAAGAGCAAGGGCAAGAGCAAGAGCAAGAGCAAGAGCAAGAGCAAGAGCAAGAGCAAGAGCAAGAGCAAGAGCAAGAGCAAGAGCAAGAGCAAGAGCAAGAGCAAGAGCAAGAGCAAGAGCAAGAGCAAGAGCAAGAGCAAGATTGCTAATGTGCAGCCTTGTGGCAGGACACAGGTTTTTTCTACTTATGTGCGGGTGATTTTTAAAGATTTTTTAAAAAGATTTTAAAGAAAAAAAAAAAAAAAAGAAGGAACACTGACATTGAACACATTTGCTTTGCTACACCCGGAATGTATATAGCTGATTTAAACTACATGTTCAATTGAGCTTTAAAGTACTGCCTATCTGTAATTAATATTTTTTACTCAGATTCATGAATCATTTTTTTTTATTAATATCTATTAGGTATTCAAACAACAGATGATGAATAGTACAGTATATGTGAGAGTAGGTTAAATGATGCTTTATTCTTTATTTTGTAATCTGCCTATTGCAGGTGAAATGTACGTTTAAGCTGCTTATCCCCTTACTCTGGCCTTTTTTATATCACTAGTTTCCTAAGTAACTGAAATAGGAGCTTTGTGGTTTTCTGTCTCATTTATGTATCCATAATGAGACTATAATAATGAACATAGCAGTGTGAGCTATTACAATGTATAGGCTACTAAAATTGTGTGCTGTGATAATGTAAGACGTTCACACATAGAGAGTGGAAAATTGCCTGTGTCCTTCCTAAATTATCACAGTGGGCTAGATGTCCGATGGGGTTTCCAAAGTGAATAGGCTTCTTTTTTTTTCATGTTCTTTGCTTGCTTTCTCAGTGACACATGTGGATGGATGTTCTTCTAAGTGTTGATCAGCATACTTAAGATACAAATTACTCATTATCTTTCTATTCTTTATTACAATAAATTCAAGTGTCAATAGTAAAATGCATTACATAGTTTCAAGTGGCATCCTGATTTTCTTAGTGTAATGCACTGAGCATATAATTCCCATTATTCAGGGACACTGCTGCTCAAATGTATAATGCCTTTATGAGAGACTGAAAATAGATATCAAGTGGACCCATCACCTATACAAGAGGATATTAAACATGTATCTTGACATTTTCTGCATAAACATTAAATTATGCAAATATATGCAAAATGACCCTTATGTCCTACGGTTTTCTGATCTACTCTAAATGGTCTCTCTTGGGTGCAGCTGAATGTCATATTCTGGATATTGCATACAAAAGGGTAAAATGATAGACAGTTTATAGTTGACACTGTTCCTTGGATTAAAGGGTATTGCTAGTGATTAGGGAATAAAAGGAATCCCCTCTGAGTTTTTTATGCTCTTTGGAGAGATTCAAATGAACTTATGTTCTAGTCATAACATTTTGCACTTTCTGTCCTAGTGACAATAGTCACCAGGTCAAATAGAAAGATGATTCTCTCCAGGTCACCAGGGCTAATAGAAAGATGATTCTCACCAGGGCTAAAAGAAAGATGATTCTCACCAGGGCTAAAAGAAAGATGATTCTCACCAGGTCCCCAGGGCAAATAGAAAGATGATTCTCACCAGGTCACCAGGGCTAAAAGAAAGATGATTCTCACCAGAGCACCAGAGCAAATAGAAAGATGATTCTCACCAGGTCACCAGGGCAAAAAGAAATATGATTCTCACCAGGTCCCCAGGGCAAATAGAAAGATGATTCTCACCAGGTCACCAGGGCAAATAGAAAGATGATTCTCACCAGGTTACCAGGGCTAATAGAAAGATGGTTCTCACCAGGTCACCAGGGCTAAAGGAAAGATGATTCTCACCAGGTCCCCAGGGCAAATAGAAAGATGATTCTCACCAGGTCACCAGGTCTAATAGAAAGATGGTTCTCACCAGGTCACCAGGGCTAATAGAAAGATGGTTCTCACCAGGTCACCAGGGCTAATAGAAAGATGGTTCTCACCAGGTCCCCAGGGCAAATAGAAAGATGATTCTCACCAGGTCACTAGGGCTAATAGATAGATGATTCTCACCAGGTCACCAAGGAAAAATAGAAATATGGTTCTCACCAGGTCTCCAGGGCTAATAGAAAGATGATTCTCACCAGGTCACCAGGGCAAATAGAAAGATGGTTCTCACCAGGTCACCAGGGCAAATAGAAAGATGGTTCTCACCAGGTCACCAGGGCTAATAGAAAGATTATTCTCACCAGGTCACCAAGGGAAAATAGAAAGATGGTTCTCACCGGGTCACCAGGGCTAATAGAAAGATTATTCTCACCAGGTCACCAGGGCTAATAGAAAGATGATTTTCACCAGGTCACCAGGGCTAATAGAAAGATTATTCTCACCAGGTCACCAGGGCTAATAGAAAGATTATTCTCACCAGGTCACCAGGGCTAATAGAAAGATGTATGTAAATGGGGAAATTTCTGCGCTATAAAATTAGACTGGTATTAAATGATTGGTGAAATAATGGTGAAAGCAGCACACACGGACTTATTGAAAAAATCCCAAAACAATAATAAATTCAATATGTGTAGCGCTATCAAAAGAGTATAAATTGATATAAAACTATTTATACAATATAAATATTGATGACCAAAAATAATTAATTAAACAATACTGAAGGTGTACAACCAACAAATTACATATAAACACACTGTGATTTTGATCATATTAGTACATCAAAATAAATGTGAACAAAAATTGGAAACACATGTATTAATCAAAAACGAAAGTCCATACACCAAAAGTTCAATCTTGAGACCAAACGGTGAAGAAAAATATATATATAGTGTTAAAAGATCAAAAATCAAGGAACCACAAGTCCCAGCAGGCAGGTCCTATTCCACGCTGTAAAACCGAGGGAGAAGGAGGGGGAACACCCGTGAAGGATCACCAAAAAAATATGGATATGATACAAGACTAGGGATGATCGAACTTTTGAAAAGTTCGGTTCGACCAGAACACCCGAACTTCACGAAAGTTCGGTTCGGATTTCAGAACCCCATTGAAATCAATGGGACCCGAACTTCTGTAATCAAAAAACACCATTTTTAAGCCCTAAAACCCAATAAATGCCCCTAAAAAGTGCCTAGGGTTCTGGGTCATGCCCCAGGGACTATTAATCACACAAAAAAAAGTTCTTAAAAATTGTCGTTTTTGATAGATAGCCAATTATTGAAAAAATTAAAAAAAAAAAAAAAAAAAAGAGATTTCTTTGGATTTAGTGTCTGGGGGTTCTAAAAGGTGTACCTGTGAAGTTTCAGCTCTGTAGCATGTCCAGAACCAGAATTACAGCATACTAAACCTTCAAAAATGACTTTTTTGCTTAACCGCACCTTTCTTTTGCTCCTAATCAACGGCTCAGCCAATGTGTATGATGGGGACATAATGCAGTGCACTGGGAACAAGATTAGAGGTTTTTTTGGAAAAAGGTGCTGTCTCTTTAAATGTGCATATAATTAACGGGTGTATTTCCACAATGGGGCTATTATTACCAAATGTTTGAAGAAGTCCAAAGATGTATGTAGATGCACTTTATTTCATGTAAAATGGTGTTTGGTGCACTTTAACTTGAAATCTCACAAGAAACAGACATATATGCACGGATACATTGAGGGTTAGGGGTAGGGGCCACAATGTAGTGCAGAGTGAACAAGATTAGAGATGTTTTGGATGAATACTGTTGTCTCTTGACTTTGAATAGAAGTAAAGGATGCTTAAAAATTGGGCATTTGGTGGTGCGGACGATGCCTTGACACCATATCCCTATGAAAGTGCTGGTAATGAAAGCAATAATTGCCTTTGTAAGGAAAAAAATTACAATGATATGCATCTGTGTGACAGGTGCGCAAAAATTGTTGTTTGGGTGTTGGCGGAGCCATACCACTGTAAGCCCAAAGAGCTGGTGTTGAAGAAGGCGTAAAAATTATAAAGGTGTGCACATGTGGAACAGGTGCGCAAACATGGTAGTTTTTGTTTTAGCATAGCCTCCCCACCTTAACCCCAAAGAGCTGGCGTTGAAGGAGGCCCAAAAATTGTAAAGGTGTGCACCTGTGGAACAGGTGCGCAAACATTGTAGTTTTTGTTTTAGCATAGCCTCCCCACCTTAACCCCAAAGAGCTGGTGTTGAAGGAGGCCCAAAAATTGTAAAGGTGTGCCCCTGTGGAACAGGTGCGCAAACATTGTAGTTTTTGTTTTAGCATAGCCTCCCCACCCTAACCCCCAAAGAGCTGGTGTTGAAGGAGGCCCAAAAATTGTAAAGGTGTGCACCTGTGGAACAGGTGCGCAAACATTGTAGTTTTTGTTTTAGCATAGCCTCCCCACCTTAACCCCAAAGAGCTGGTGTTGAAGGAGGCCCAAAAATTGTAAAGGTGTGCACCTGTGGAACAGGTGCGCAAACATTGTCGTTTTTGTTTTAGCATAGCCTCCCCACCTTAACCCCAAAGAGCTGGTGTTGAAGGAGGCCCAAAAATTGTAAAGGTGTGCACCTGTGGAACAGGTGCGCAAACATTGTCGTTTTTGTCATAACCAAAATGAGGTTCTGTGAACGTAAAGAGAATGAGAGGAGGGTTTGAGGGTGGCACCATGGTCCAGGCTTAAACTGAGGCTCAACTGCCACATCACAACGATAGCCTAGTCTACAAGGTCTGCATCAGGTGCATCAAAGCTTGATATCCACGACTGATTCATCTTAATGAATGTCAAACGGTCGACTGAGTCGGTGGAGAGTCTCGTTCGATGGTCTGTGACGAATCCTCCTGCTGCGCTGAATGCCCGTTCCGATAGGACACTGGAAGCAGGGCAGGCCAACAACTCCATGGCATACTGGGCCAGTTCTGGCCAGTGGTCTAATCTTAAGACCCAGTATGCCAGTGGATCGGATTCGTCACATGAAAAGCCCTCTGTGTCACTTTGTGCCCTCACGTAATCGTCCACCATGTGATGCAGACGGTGTCGATGCGATGTGGCAGCTGAGAGGCCTGGGCGGTGAGGACTAAAAAAAGACCGAAAGGCATCCGTCAACCGCACGCCTTCTCCAACGCTCCTCTCGTGACCACCAGTAGAATCCATGGTAGGTTGTCCCCGCCCCTGCACCCTACGGGAGTCGGGGAACATGTTCACCAGATTCCTCTTGAGACTGTCCTCAAGGGATTTGATCCTGGGGACTCTCTGGGTGGATGGGAAAAGCTCCGAGACTTTACACTTGTACCGGGGGTCAAGTAGGGTGGCCAACCAATAGTGGTTAGTCTCTTTAATGGCCTTGATTCTGGGGTCCTTTCGCAGGCTCTGGAGCATGATGTTTCCCATGCGTCGCAAATTAGCGAAGGCCTGAGAAGCTGACTCCTCGGGGTCACTCATAACGACATTATCTTCAACGGGCTCCTCCTCCTCCCAGCCACGTACTACTCCAAAGTGTCCCGAGGGAGTCAAACTAGGCCTTGCAGATTGCCGCATGTCTTCCTCCTCCTCCTCCTCAAACCCTGCAAAAGTTCCCGCAGAATCGTCCTCCTCCTCCTCTTCCACCCCTGGATCCTGCTCGGGCCTCTGGGAGCTAGGCATAATGGGGTCAGGATTCTCAGGATAAAGGGGGCCTTGAGAGGCAAGGAAGTCCTCCTCTTCCTCCTGCTGCTCTGCCTCCAGTGCCCTGTCCATAATGCCACGCAGAGTGTGCTCCAACAAAAACAGTACCGGTAGGGTGTCACTGATGCATGCGCTGTCCCGGCTGACCATCCTTGGCGAGAATGGCGCTCAAATGGCGAGAGGACAGCGCATGCATCCTTAATCAAAAGCCACTGCCGTGGTGAAAAGAAGCCCAGGCGCGCAGAGCCAGTGCTGGTGCCGTACTCGCATAGGTATTCATTGAGGGCCCTCTGCTGCGTGTACAGGCGCTGCAGCATAGCCAAGGTGGAGTTCCAGTGGGTGGGCATGTCACAGATGAGGCGGTGTACCGGCAGGTGAAACTCGCGCTGCACTTCGGCCAAACGTGCAGTGGCACTGTACGACCGCCTGAAGTGACTGCACACCCTTCTTGCCATCCTTAGCACATCCTGCATTCCCGGGTACGAGTTCAAAAACCGCTGTACCACGAGATTCAGGACATGCGCCAGGCATGGCACATGGGTTAACTGTCCCTGACGAAGGGCGGCTAGGAGGTTTGACCCATTATCAGTAACCACCATCCCTGGCTGCAGCTGGCGTGGTGTCAACCACCTCTGGGCCTGTGCCTGCAGAGACCCAAGAATCTGAGGGGCAGTGTGCTGCCTGTCCCCTAGACACACAAGCTGCAGCACTGCGTGACACCTTTTGGCCTGAGACATAGAATGGCCCTTTGAACGTTTACGTGGTACCTCATCATATTCAAAGGACCATTCTGCAGAGGAGGGCATGGAGGAGGTAGAGGAGGAGGAGCAGGAGGGGGTAGAAGTGATCGATCTACCCGGATCAGCGACACCACCAGCTGTTTGCAGACGTGGGGGCAACACTGGCTGCAGCACCGAGCCCTGGCTACAATCCCTTCCGCTGGCAAGCAGTGTCACCCAGTGAGCAGTGACAGAAATGTACCGTCCCTGCCCATGTTTGCTTGACCAAGTGTCAGCCGTCAAGTGTATCTTACGGCTGACTGACTTGGCCAGGGACGACACTACATTGCCTTCCACATGTTGGTATAGGGATGGCAGGGCCTTACGGGAAAAGTAATGCCGACTTGGCACCTGCCACTGTGGAACTGCACATTTTGCGAAGTCACGGAAGGGAGCAGACTCTACCAGGTTAAATGGTAATAGTTGCAGAGCCAGTAGTTTAGCCAAACTACTGTTTAGACGCTGGGCATGTGGGTGGCGGGGAGTATACATTTTTTTTCGTTCCAGCATGTGTGGAATCAAAATTTGGCGTCTAGATGTTACAGCTGGTGGTGTGCTGGAGGTAGATGCGACACTGCCTGCTATATCATCATCCCTGCCAGTGGAGGCTGCCAACAGGTGACGAGTGACTATAGCAGGGCCAGGAACAGACTGATGTGCAGGTGGAGCAGGTGGAGCATGAGGAGGAGCGCGAGGAGAACTAGGAGGCCGACTGACCGATCTTTGGCCCTTTTGTGGGTTCTTTAAATGCTCCTGCCAACGGGCCGAGTGGTGGGTTGTCAAATGCCTGTTTAGGCAGCTTGTACCCAGGTGGTTGACATTTTTGCCACGTTTTATACCCTTCTTACAAATCTTGCAGATCGCAACTGTTTTATCTGCATGGGATGTCTCAAAAAAGGCCCAGCAAGATGAGGTGTGTATAGTGGCCCGGGAGACAACAGGTGCGGCCTTAGATGGAGTAGGCCGTCTGCTCTCCCCTCTTGCTTGCTCTGCCTCCTCCTCAACCTCAGACCCAACATCTGACTCCATCAAAGACTGAGCATCAGGCCTGGCCTGGGAGACAACAGGTGCGGCCTTAGATGGAGCGGGCCGTCTGCTCTCCCCTCTTGTTTGCTCTGCCTCCTCCTCAAACTCAGACCCAACATCTGATTCTATCAAAGACTGAGCATCAGGCCTGGCCTGGGAGACAACAGGTGCGGCCTTAGATGGAGCGGGCCGTCTGCTCTCCCCTCTTGTTTGCTCTGCCTCCTCCTCAAACTCAGACCCAACATCAGACTCCATAAAGGACTGAGCATCAGGCTGGAGTAGATGGCCGACACTGTGGTCAAACAGCTCAGCTGACTCCTCTGCCATGTCTGAAATTGGGTCTAAGGGAGGACATGAGGTGGACATGGACTCATCTGTATTTGTTCTGACAACTGCAGAAGACTGACCACTTTTCTCTGCCTGGGTCACTGTAGTTGCAGATGATGCCGATGATGAGGGTTTGTTCATATAGTCCACCACCTCCTGTACATACTGTGGACGTATAGCTTGGCCACTGCCGGAGAACAATCCAAATGGTGGCCTGGCTGAGGACTGACCACCATGTCCACCCCTGCCTCTAGACACCCTAGAAGCTGTGCCCCTTTCCGCAGCAGGGCCACGTATGCCTTTTCTTGGTCTACCAGGCATATTTCTCACTGATGCGTTGGCAACTGTGTGCGGTGAAAAACGCACACTGCTATGCGACCCACAGTTGTCGCTGGATACAGCACAGCAGATGTGTCACGCACAGTTGCAAAGGCTTTTGCACAGTGGACCTAACGCTTTGAACAACAGGCGTTAGGTTGTCACTGATGCGTTGGCAACTGTGTGCGGTGAAAAACGCACACTGCTATGCGACCCACAGTTGTCGCTGGATACAGCACAGCAGATGTGTCACGCACAGTTGCAAAGGCTTTTGCACAGTGGACCTAACGCTTTGAACAACAGGCGTTAGGTTGTCACTGATGCGTTGGCAACTGTGTGCGGTGAAAAATGCACACTGCTATGCGACCCACAGTTGTCGCTGGATACAGCACAGCAGATGTGTCACGCACAGTTGCAAAGGCTTTTGCACAGTGGACCTAACGCTTTGAACAACAGGCGTTAGGTTGTCACTGATGCGTTGGCAACTGTGTGCGGTGAAAAACGCACACTGCTATGCGACCCACAGTTGTCGCTGGATACAGCACAGCAGTTGCGTGTCACGCACAGTTGCAAAGGCTTTTGTACAGTGCACCTAACGCTTTGAACAACAGGCGTTAAGTTGTCACTGTATTTTGCTGCCTAGCAAGCACGTACACCTGCTGTGATAGAGCAGCACTGTGCCACGTGCTCACTAAACAGAACCCTCACACTTTCCCTACAGAAACTAAATTTTCAAATCTAACTAATGTAGTACAAAGTTCCCTAACTACACTAGATATCCCTTTCCACTAAATAGAAAGCTCCATACAGCAGAAGACTGACACTGTCCCTTAAGTTTTTTTTTTTTTTTTTTTGTAACTCTAAGAACCAGCACAATCGCTGTATCTAACTACACTGGCTGTAAGCTAAATACAATTCTGCTATATGGAGCTTTAGAACCACTCGATATATAGGAAATGTAGTGTAGCAAGCAGGAGTCAGACAGAACTGCTTCAACTCTCTTCAACAGGCTCTGGATAACTGTGCTAGGGGTTAGGCGGGGCCATCTTATATAGTGTGGGGCGTATTCACTCCTGATTGGCCTCTGGTCCCCGTAGTCACTCCAATCACGTTCCTAGGAGACTCCTGCCCCCTCATTGGCTTTTGCAGACGTTTCTGGGCCAATCACGGGCTTTTAAAGCCCAGTTCCTGTCCCAGTGCATTTTGGGCGGTTCTGGTGGCCGAATACCGAACTTTTGCTGCAAAAAGTTCGGTATTCGGCCGAATATCGAACATCCAATGTTCGGGTCGAACCGATGGTCGACCCGAACCGTTCGATCATCCCTATACAAGACATCAATGTATCGATGCAGCCTCACCAGTGCCCATCAAATGCAAGCTTATCAGTGCCCATAAAATGCTGCCTTATCAGTTGTGCCCACCAAATGCAGACCCATCAGTGCCCACCAAATGCAGACTCAACAGAGCCCACCAAATGCAGACTCAACAGTGCACACCAAATGCAGACTCAACAGTGCCCACCAACTGCAGCCTTATCAGTGCCCACCAAATGCAGCCTACCAGTGCTCACCAAATGAAGCCTTATCAGTGCCCACCAAATGCAGCCTACCAGTGCTCACCAAATGCAGCCTTCCAGTGCTCACCAAATGCAGCCTATCAATGCCCTCCAAAGGCAGCCTAGCAGTTCCAACCAAATGCAGCCTCATCAGTGCCAACCAAATGCACCTTCACTACCTCCACCTAACCCCTCTCCTACCTCATCCCTGCACCATGCATACCCCACTCCATACTGTACCTTCCCTACCTCCACCTAACCTCCTAACTGCTCTCCTACCTCATCCCTGTACCATGAATGCCCCCCCTCCATACGGCTTCTTTACTACATCCACCTAACTCCTCTCCTGCCTCATCCATGCACCCTGCATGCCCCCCCTCCATACTGCTCCTTTACTACCTCCACCTAACCTCCCAACCCCTCTCCTACCTCATCCATGCACCATGAATGCCCCCCAGTACTGTACCTTCACTATCCCCACCTAACCTCCTAACCCCTCTCTTACCTCATCCCTGCACCATGCATGCCTCCCAATACTGCACCTTCACTACCTCCACCTAACCTCCTAACCCATCTCTTACCTCATCCCTGCACCATGCATGACCCCCTCCCTAATACTGCACATTCACTACCCCCACCTAACCTCCTAACCCCTCTCTTACCTCATCCCTGCACCATGCATGCCCCCCCAATACTGCACCTTCACTACCTCCACCTAACCTCCTAACCCCTCTCTTACCTCATCCCTGCACCATGCATGACCCCCTCCTTAATACTGCACATTTACTACCCCCACCTAACCTCCTAACCCCTCTCTTACCTCATCCCTGCACCACGCATGACCCCCAATACTGCACCTTCACTACCTCCACCTAACCTCCTAACCCATCTCTTACCTCATCCCTGCACCATGCATGACCCCCAATACTGCACATTCACTACCCCCACCTAACCTCCTAACCACTCTCTTACCTCATCCCTGCACCATGCATGACCCCCAATACTGCACCTTCACTACCCCCACCTAACCTCCTAACCCATCTCTTACCTCATCCCTGCACCATGCATGACCCCCAATACTGCACCTTCACTACCTCCACCTAACCTCCTAACCCATCTCTTACCTCATCCCTGCACCATGCATGACCCCCTCCCTAATACTGCACATTCACTACCCCCACCTGACCTCCTAATCCCTCTCTTACCTCATCCCTGCACCATGCATGCCCCCCCAATACTGCACCTTCACTACCTCCACCTAACCCCTCTCCTACCTCATCCCTGCACCATGCATGACCCTCAATACTGCACCTTCACTACCTCCATCTAACCTCCTAACCCCTCTCTTACCTCATCCCTGCACCATGCATGACCCCCACTACTGCACCTTCACTACCCCCACCTAACCACTCTCTAGTCTTACCTCATCCCTGCACCATGCAGAACAGGCGCTTCTGCTACCAAAACCGTCCCTCACCTCAGTCATTGCAGGCTGCCCAGGAACTCCGTTCAGAGGCGAGCTGATCCATCCCACAGGACCCACACCAAGACAGGAAGACCGCGTGAAGAAGATTTAGGGCATGTGATGGACAGCGCTTCCGATGCACCCATTGGCCATGTAAGCAGCAGTAGGCGGTGCAGCCTGCAAGATTTAGGCTGCACCAACTCCTGCTGCCTCCCCAGCCAATGGGTATTTGAGGTTCTCCTTAGTCCCTCCCTGGCTCCCTAATGACATCACCCAGAGGTAGGACACAAAGTGAAAGTAAGATACAGGATGCTTGTCAGGTCCTGTCTTGGTGTGGGATGGATCGGCGGCACTCCTCTGTGATTCCTCCACTCCTCCTCCCTTCCTCTGACCTACCAGCTCTGCTCTCCATCTGCCTCCCTCCGCAGCACCCGGCCATACGGCAATCCCCTGTGACTCCTCCGCTGCCATAGAAACTTAAAGCGCTGCGGCGCCATGCAGCGGGAGGCTGAGTGCCACTTGAGCCTCGGCGCCCCCCTTCTGCCTAAGCTTACAGCGCCTGGGCGCAGTGCACCCCGTGCACCCGCCCAGGATCGGCCCTGCTTGGTGTCCTATTTGTCCGTCGCAATGTTGCAGTCCCGCTATAAGTCGCTGATCCCCGCCATTACTAGTAAAAAAATAAATACATAAAAATGCCATAAAAATATCCCATAATTTGTAGAGGCTATAACTTTTGCATAAGCCAATCAATATACTCTTATTGGGATTTTTTTTTTTACCAAAAACATGTAGCAGAATACATATTGGCCTAAATTGATGAAGAAATTTGATTTTAAAAAAAAATGTTATTAGATGTTTTTTAGCAGAAAGTAAAAATATTTATTTATTTATTTTTTTTTGTTTATAGTGCAAAAAATAAAAGCCGCAGAGGTGATCAAATACCACCAAAAGAAAGCTCTATTTTTGGGGAAAAAAGGGGCATGTATTTTATTTGGGTACGGTATCATACAACCGCCCAGTTGTCAGTTAAAGTAATGCAGTGCTATATCGTTATATCACACAAAATGGCCTGGTCATGAAGTGGGGGGGGGGGGGTAAACCTTTCCCTAGCAGATCTAATTTTTCCTATAAACTGGTAAAGTGTCAGTGTAAAGTGCCAATCACAAGTTTGCTTTTTGGCCTACAAGGCAGGAAGACCATTGATTTCTTGTCACCCAGTGGGATAAGGTAAAGATCCTTGTTTTAATACGGTGTATCATGGTCTGGGGCTGCATGAGTGCTGCCAACACTGGGGAGCTACAGTTCATTGAGGAAACCATGGATGCCAACATGTGATTCCAACATGATAAACACACCTTCAAGATGACCACTGCCTTAGAAAAGAAGCTGAGGGTAAAGGTGATGGCCAAGCGTGTATCCGGACCTAAACCCTATTGAGCATCTGTGGGTCATCCTCAAATGGAAGGTGGAGGAGCGCAAGGTTTCTAACATCCACCAGTACTGTGATGTCATTATGGAGGTATGGAAGAGGACTCCAATGGCAACCTGTGAAGCTCTGGTGAACTCCATGCCCAAGAGGGTTAAGGCAGTGCTGGAAAATAATTGTGGCCACATAAAATATTGACACTTTGGGCCCAATTTGGACATTTTCAATTAGGGGTGTAATCACTTTTGTTGCCAGCGGTTTAGACATTAATGGCTGTGTGTTGAGTTATTTTGAAGGGACAGCACATTTACACTGTTATACAAGCTGTACACTCACTACTTTACATTGTAGCAAAATGTAATTTCTTCAGTGTTGTCACATGAAAAGATATAATAAAATATTTAAAAAAAATGTAAGGGGTGTACTCACTTTTGTGAGATAAGGTACATTATAAGTACCTTAGGCAGTGCTTCTGCTTGTTAAAGTAAATCAAGGGATTGCTTGAAGTAAAATATGCAGAATTAGGGGGAACTGGAAATGTAAAGATAAATGGATTCACAGCAGTGGTTGCTTAGTAACACCTGCTTTTGTAAAGGTATACATGGCTAATTAAAATGATTATAAACCTTTACATGCACCCAGTAAAGTGACAGGCCTCAGGTGATACACCTAGATTAAATAAATTCTCCTACATACTCCTACATAAGTTGCACATGTCTGTCTGCAGTCCCCTCTTCTCTATATCAGTTCAAAGTCCTGAATTTATAAAGCGTTTCTGAGCTGTCAGAAAACAGGGGGCAGAGCGCTAAAATTACACTTAGTGTAATAATCAGAGAGAAGAGCTTTGAGGGCTGATTGGAAGGAAGGGACACCCCCACTTTCACACAGCACACAGGAACAGAGCTGATGCTGGAAATCACAAGTTGTGTACTGGAGATCCCTCAACCTTTGTTCTCTTGGTGTAAGGAAAAATTGTCATAATTGGGTAATGCAGATAGCAGAGGAATGAAGCAGCAGAAAGAGAAGACACATAGTGCTCGGGATCGAGACAAGTATACATTATAGAGGGATATGCTTTCTTCATATTTCATGTCTGAGGTTTACAACCACGTTTACAATTTAAAATCAACTAGACTAGATGTCAGTGTTTTTTTTTTTTTGCCTAAATACATTTTTAGTATTTTCCAAGAAAATGACAAAGTAAAATAAAACATACATAGGAGAAACCAAAATAAGTAATGAAAAAAGAAAAATGTTTCTTTTGATATTTCAAGAGACCGTGTTTTATATAGGAACATATGAACAGTGCTTCTGTTAGTGGCATTTACAAAAATGAGCAAATGTTCAAAATCGTGGAGTTAAACCAGGTACATAAGTAGTGGCTAATTTTGGAGGTACTAACTGTATTTAAACTCAAAGCAAGGAGGAATGATATGCCCAACTGAAAACTCTATACTTCATTTTTGTGAAGTAAGCATTTGTATAAGGATGCTCATGTGAACAAAAAAAAAAGAAAATAAAACCAAACAAATGAAGAGAAAAATTAAATATAACAAATAAATCTAAATAGGTATGGTTAGCCCAGGGAAAAGGTATGTAGAACATCACTTTAATTTAAATCTGTAATAGTTACCTTTTAAATATGGTTATTTATATAAAATAAATAGATAAATAAATACATGAACTGCCATTGCTAATGTCTCCTTTTAAAAATATATAACCAAACTTAAAAAGGTGGTTGCTGATCCGAGACCCTCAAACACTCGCCCAGCGCTAGATCTAATTATGTATATTTTTTTATATATAATTTAATGGTGATCTCTGATAGCAGCTACTGTAAATAAATCAAAACCAAAACAAATATAACAAACACAGTAACGTTCCAAAAGTACAGCATCAATCACACTCAGTAGCACTGTATACGCTTGCACATATCATACACATGTATGATATGTGCAAACGTATACAGCGCTGCTGAGTGGGATTGATGCTGTACTTTTGGAAAGTTACTGTGTTTGTTACATTTGTTTTTGGTTTTAAAAATATATGTTGCTTGGATTGTCATTTTAGTGCTTTGGCTTTTCAGAACAAGTATACTTTTTACTTTTTCATCCCCCTTTCCTTTTTTTTTATTTCTTTATACTCCCCATGTCTTCTCCTTATGGAATACACTCCATAGTGTGGGGGGGGGGGAGGGGAGGGATTTTATTTTTCTTTAAAAATACTTTATTGGATTTTCCAAGTTACAAAGGCAAGAGACTCAGAGCAATGGCAACATGGCAACAGGAACCAGTGGGGATCAACCCAGAGATTACTTATAACCCATACCATAATGCCAAACTCCCCTAGTAAGGGAAAAAGAGGGGAGGGGAGATGTGGGGAGATAATGCCAGGAGGGGGGGGGGTAGGGGGAAACTAAAGAAAAGGTTTCATAAGGGGAGCTAGCATTGAACTCAGAAAACATCAAGCACTTAACTAATCAGGAGTTTATCAAGAAAATAGAATTGGTAGTATGGAACACTGGGGGATGGTGTGGAACATAACCATAAAACAAATAAGTCACATATTGTTCTAGTGTCAAGCTGCGTAAAAAAAAAAAAAGGTGGACCCTTGGTGTCACTCTTGCTAGAAAAGGGTATTTGGCAATGTCACCCTCGCTATTTGGAGGTAGGGGGCCAGAATAAGAGCTGGCCGAGGCTAGATATACCTTAGAAATATATAAATCCCATTTGTTATGAAAGCGAGGAGGATGGATGAGAGATGGTGTGTTTCAATAAAATGGAATTTCAAAATAAATAATCCTGGACAGACTGTTGTGTGGGGGAGAGAAAAATGAATAATCTTTCCCGTCAGAGTTGGCTGACCTCAAGAGGTCTTTTACCTTTTTATCTCCTATTGCTGTAACATATTTGCCATTACTGAAACCTGACTATAAGATTCTGACTCTTCTTCTCTTGCTTCCCTCTCCCATGGTGGCCTCCACTAGACTCACTTTCTTCTCTATTCTGCTACTGACAACCTCTGTAAAAAAATGTCTCCCCTTTCCTGTCCTAACTTGGCCACATTGTCTAAAACAGTTCCCTCTCATCCTCACTAGAAGTACTGGCTCCTCTAACGACATACAGAATCTGGCGCTGACCGTTACAACCCTGGCAAACTAACAACACCAGAAATCTCAAGAGATATTGTCGTGCTCTTGAACGATTGTGGCGTAAAACCAAATCCCTGCAGGACTTCCCCCAATATAAATCTTCCCTCCTAAAATACAATTCCTGCTTCCGTGCTTCCAAACAAGCCTACTCTGTCACTCTTAATAATACCTTAATAATACCTTAAAAAAAAATAATACTTTGTCATCCAATCCTCATTGGCTCTTCTCCAATATTACCTCTTTACTTTGTCCCCCACCCCCTCTACCCGCTAACTAACTCACTGCCCAAGAGATTGTCAATCACTTCAAAAACAAGATTGATTCAATTTGTGAGGACACCTTCACTGTACAGATATCTTCCCCACCTAACATACCTTGTCTAACAGCACGGTCAACACTTTTCTCTTTTGCACTGGCTACTACTGGAGAGGTTACCAAACTTTTCTCAGATGCACATCTAACCAATTGTCCCATAAATCCCGTTCCCTTGCAATCCTCTGGTCACCCTTTTCTTCTATCCTATGCTGTCCTACTCACATCTTCAATCTCTCCCTCTCTACTGGCACCTTCCCCTCTCCTTTAAAGCATGCACAGATCACTCCCATACCTGAAAAGCCCTCACTGGTCTCCACCAATCTGAACAGCTTAAGACCCATATCATTGCTCCCATGCACCTCTAAACTTTTTAGAACACGTTGTCTACAACCATCTTAGCTCCTACCTCACTGAAAACAACCTTCTTGACCCCCTAAAATCTGGCTTTCGCTCGCAGCACTCAACAGAAATTACCCTATTAAAACTTACTAACGATTTACTAACTGCTAAAACCAATGGCCACTACTCTATACTCTTACTATTAGACCTTTCTGCAGCCTTTGATACAATTCCACTGCCTTGGCCTCTAATATTCTGCTTTATCCTGGTTCTTTTCCTATGTAACACCTTCAGTGTTACCTATTTTCTTGTTCCCTATAACCCTTCTCTCCACTTACTCTTTTGGTAGGGGTCCCCCAAGGCTCTGTTCTTGGACTCCTTTTTTTCTCTATCTACACCTCCTCCCTTGGTCACTTAATAACCTCCCCTGGCTTCCAAAAACACCTCTATGCCTATGATGCCCAAATCTATCTCTCTACTCCTCACCTGACCCCTTCAGTCTCTTCTCGCATTACTAACTTACTAACTGACATTTCAACATGGATGTCGCGCCACTTCCTCAAACTAAATCTATCTAAACCCCAGCTGATAATATTCCCCCGCCCATGCTCCCCTCCATGACTATTCCATCAAGCTCAATAATGCCACTATCAGTCCCTCTCCTCACTCCATGGTACTAGGTGTAATCCTAGACTCTGACTTGTCCTTTTCAGACCCAAATCAAATCTCTGTCAAAAGCTTGTAGACTTCATCTTCATAACATCTCTAAAATTTGCCTCTTTTTAACTAATGAAACCACCAAGCTACTCATTCACTCCCTTTTTATCTATCACATTGACTATTGCAACTTCCTTCTCATAGGCCTTCCTCTTCAATCTATCATGAATGCTGCTGTCAAACTCATCTACCCTACAGACCGCTCAGTGTCCGCCACTGCTCTCTGCCAATCCATCTACTGGCTTCCAATTGCCCAGTGAATTAAATACTAACAAGAACATAGAAAGCCATTCACAACTCTGCCCTGAGCTACATCACCAAACGTGTCTCCAAATATCACCCAAACCTGCTCTCAAGCTCCCTTGTCTCCTCCTCCCATGCTCATCTCCAAGACTTCTCCAGAGCTTCTCCAATCCTCTTGAACCTGCTACCTAAATCTGTCCATATATCTCCTACTCTGGCTGCCTTTAGGCAATCCTTGAAAACTCATCTCTTCATGGAAGATTATCACACCTCCAACTAACTGAACTTGTATTACTTCCATCAGCTCATCACCCCTAGTTATAATCCTCTGTACCACTTGCCCCACCATATTAGATTGTAAGCTCTTATGAGCAGGGCCTTCTCAAATCTCTTGTATTTTATTGTATTGTAACTGTACTGTCTCCCTTTATATGGTAAAGTTTTGCTTAAACTGTTGGCGCTTTATGAATTCTGTATAATAACAATAAGAATAATGTAAGCAATTGTTGTACTGTTAATGAAAATTGTGTCATTAATTAAAAAAACGCAAAAAAAAAAGTATACAGATTTTCTCACAGAATTTCAATTGCTGCCTGCTTATTTGAACCATGGTCTAGAAGTATTGAATCCAGACCACAGTCAAGTAACAAGCATTTAAGTAAGATATCAAGAATGTCAAGAACAGCAGGCCACATGTTTCCTTCATGACAGGTGTTCTTTAACCTGGACCTATGACCAAGCTCAACCTATGTAACTGCAGGCAAAGAAAGAGTTCATCCACACATCTCAAGGCCATTTCACACCTGAAATTGCACAGATACTCACTGTGTGTTCCTGTGCATTTCACGTGCAGTGCAATTTGAGCCCATTAATTTTGAATGGGTTGAATTGCACAGGACTGCAGAAAAAGTAGTGCATGCACTGCTTAAAAAAATGCACTGCATCCGGACTGCATGATATTTCTGTGCCATTAAATTCAGTGCAGGAAAACGGACTGTTTTTGTGACTTGTATGTGGGGTGTCATTAACTTAACATTAACCCTCACTGCAGATTGCAACTGCATTGCATTTTGAATATGTGTGGGAAACATGCATGGAACACGGGTTTCCCACAATGCAATCTGGTGTGAACGGGCCCTCATAACAGAAGCGCTCAAGTTATTTTTCTCTCATCAGCACAGTTTCCCTCCCAGCAGTGACTGTGATGCCTTCCATCATTTGAGTTCTGTGCTTCTGCTGTAAACATTTAGGATGCATTGATCCACAGTGCCTGCAGCTACAGATGTACAGTATGTAAGGGCTATTCAAATCTAAATAAAAATACTTATGACATCAGTTATACTTAAAAGACCATTGCAGAGGAAGCACACAACCTATGGTTTTGCTGTGCATTCAAAACATATAAGTAATAACTGAAAGGCTCGGTTCACACTAGGGCGACCTGTGAGGCGACCTGGTCGCCTCACAGGTCGCCGCAGGTCGCCTCCCATAGGGAAGCTGCGGACCCGTTCTAATAGGAGCGACACAAGTCGCTCCGACCTAGAAAAAGGGTCCGGAGCTTCTTTGGGGCAACCAGGAGGCGACCGCCATAGACTTCAATGTTATGAAGTCCGTGGCGGCTGCTCCGAGGTTGCGGCGCGCTGCTCGCACCGCGACCTCGGAGGTCGCCACCCGAAGTAGCGTCGCGGTAATGTGAACCGGCGCAAATGGTTGTATTTTGCAAAAACTGTAACTTGTTTGGTTTACAAAACAGCAAAATTGTAAAAACAAAAATAAAAAGCAAGAAAAAGCAGAGTGAAGAGCAATAATGATGTGCCTAGTTCAGTGACCCATAGCAAACGACAACCAATATTAAGTGTAGTTTACTGTAGCCGGATCAGCAAAAGATGAGTTTTGATTGGTTGCTATAAATACTGTATTTTGCACATTATCATTATTCTATGAGTAAGCTAGAATGGCTTAACAATAGTAAATGTGGTCCTGGCAACTGATCAGATTCTCTGTAAAATTATGTTGGCTTATGGTGATGCATAATAGTTTTACTTTTTTCAATAGCTTCTTTCTGAAAAATCCAGAAAATGAACTGATGCATGAGCAAACACAAAGAAATACACAGCCAATCACAGAAACAACTGTGAGAGTAGATTGATAAACACATAAGTCAAAAGCTTTAGGGAAAAAAAAAAAAGTTAGAAAAGTTGTTATAAATTCTTGGAGTGTCCTGGTTTGAACTAGAGTAGGAAACACGCCGCAACACAAGAGCTAGGCTTTCTTCATACTAACAAAGAAAGACATTTTACCTTTGGGGCTAATTAGGAGGAAAGAAGTCAAAAACCTTGTATCTTAACCCAGCAGGTTGTGACACTTTATACTATATTGAAGCTTCAGCACACAAGTACTCCATTTGCAGTAAGTCCTGTTTACACTGCTAAATAGGATCAAGCTATACTGAGCAGTGGTTCACTAAATAGCCCTTTAGCAGAAATGATTGAAGTAAAGGGCCATAGAACTATGATAAAATCTGGCCGGAACACTAAGCCTAACATAACAAAACATCATGGCTCACTATCCAATTATTGCAAACTTTAAACTGAATTCATAAAGTTAATACATTAGGATAAGGAATCTTATTTGCTGTAAATAGATTACAGTTATTTTTAGCGGAGTCTAATAGCACTAAAAAATTAGTCATGTTTAAAAAAAAAAGAAAAACCCTTATAGCAGGCCTTCACTCCCCTGAGTGATTTTAGTTTTTTTGCTGCTTAGTGTTCAGGTAGGGCTCTATTAAATATAAATAAAGCAAACAAAAAAAAGTCAATGTTTTAGATTGCCTAAAACATTGACTCTTTTTGTTTGCTTCATTTATTTTTACTATAGCCCTACCCCCTACCACCAATCTCGCATAGGAGAGAATGACATGCCCCTGCTCCCAGAACCTCCTGGGGTACCCTCATCACGCTGGCACAAGTCATCGTGGGTCAGCTGCTTGAACCAAGAAGAGGCAGCTGGCCAAGAAGGACCAATATTGTGGCAAAGGACCAGGTTGCTGCAGGACAATGATAAATCTGCTGGGCACGTGAGTATATCCCCTAACAGACGAGCGTCATCTAAGTAGACGAAATGCGTTGGTTCAAGTCCTATCCAGGCCATTGCATGCTACTTGTAACCATACCCTTTGGATATATCAACAAGCACTGTAACTACAAACTGGATGTAAGTGTTCTGTACTTTTAAATAAAATTTAATATTTGCGGTTTTACACTTTGTGTAGATATTCAGTTTTTATGGATTTTTGGATCGTATGAGTGATGACTCTGCCATAGCGTTAAGGTGTGAGACCCTTGGAGGTGTCCCATGGATCACCCCCCTGGATATATATGCTTATGTCAGCTCATTTGACTCAGTGCCGCTGCTATCTGAGTCCACGGTTTCTGGTAAGCGCATTTACCCACCTTTGGTGGTGGACAATCACATCTTGTTGATTTGCACATGGATATTCGTAGCTGCTATCCAAAATTGTTTGAATAACACTGGGATTGAATAATTGGACTTGTTTCACTATTCATTTGGACTATCGCCCTTATACACATGTTTATCTATGTTGCACTTTCTAAAGAATGTACTTATATTCATAAATTTTTTGTTTTGTACTTTGATTATGCAAATTTTGACATATATGGTTCACATAATTGAATCACTTCTAAATAGTGCAGCACTTGTACTAAAATGAGAAAGACTGAGTCAAATAATTAAAGATGCAATGTTCATTTTTAATAAAAAAGAATCTGGGAAAATGGGAATAAAAAAATAGAATAGGGAAATAGAGAGAGAGAGAAAAAGAGAAAAAAATTCCCAGATTCTTTTTTATTGAAAATAAATTTTCTGCTTTTTGTTAAATTACTAGATACTACCTAGGGGCATTCTCCCCAAGTATTTGTCTACATTAATACTGTTGTTTTGTATTTCTCTATTTTGGTTTGGATGTAGTATGTTAAAAAATTTCAATAAATATATAAAAAAAAAAAAAGATGCAATGTTATATGCAATACTATTAAGAGGCTGGCCATAGCCCTGCTTGAAAGAATCGAGAAGAAGATTGGGCCATACATAACACTACCAGCCGCATACCTGTTGGAGTAGATAGATAAATAAATAAATAAAGTGTGTGTTACTTTACAATATATTGTTTATAGAGCTCCATTGTTGGTGTAAAAGCCAGCAGTGATAACCCCCATCATTTGTCAGTACCAACCCTAATCCCCAGTAAAAATCAGGGCCAGCAACAATACCCTATAACAATAACCATATATCTTCTGGACCCCACAAATGGAAGCCAGGTGTAAGGTAAGTATATGTTTTGCTTTTCCACAATGAGCTTTTTTTTTTCTTTTTAAATGTTTAACCACTTAAGCCCCGGAAGATTTTACCCCCTTCCTGACCAGGCCCTATTTTGCGATTCAGCACTGCGTGACTTTAACGGACAATTGCGCGGTCGTGTGATGCTGTATCTAAACGAATTTGACGTCCTTTTTTTCCAACAAACAGAGCTTTCTTTTGGTGATATTTGATCACCTGTGCGATTTTTTGATCATGCGCTATAAACAAAAAAAAGAGCGACAATTTTGCAAAAATAACAATATTTTTACATTTTTTTATATGAAATTCCCATAAAAAATGTAAAAATCTAAATTTTTTAACATTTTAGGCCAATTTGTTTTCTGCTACATATTTTTGGTAAAAAAAAATTGCAATAAGCGTATTTTGATTGGTTTGCGCAAAAGTTATTGCGTTTACTAACTAAGGGAAAGATTTTTGTCATTTTTATTGGTTTTTTTTACCGAGTAATGGCGGCGATCTGCGATTTTTTTTGCGGGATTGCGACATTGGGGCGGACAGATCGGACCCTTGACTGACATTTTTGACACTTTTGGGGGTACCAGTGACATTACTACAGTAATCAGTGCTATACATATGCACTGTTACTGTAAAAATGACACTGGCAGGGAAGGGGTTAACTTTATTTGAGAAGGAGGGGTTAAATGTGTCCCTAGGGGCATGCTTCTAACTGTTATGGGATGTGGCTGTTTGTTTAACTACAGAGATATACGATTCTACATAGCAGGACCGTATGATCTCTGCACTTACACAAGGGAGAATGACAGGCGGCTTTGTTTACATTAGCCGCCTGCCTTTCTCCCTCTGTTCCGGATGATCGCGAGTGGCCGGCGGACATCGAGTCCGCCGGTCACACGCGTGGGGATCACAGTGAACGAGCGGGGGTGGGAGCGCTCGCCCCCTATTGGCTCGCAGGCGAGTGACGTACCCATACGTCACTTTGCCTGCACGTGGCTGTACTTGCGGCGGTCGGCAAGTGGCTAATTTTGCTTTAGAAAATATAGAAAAATATATTCCATACATGTTAGTTGAAGCACAGGTGTGACATCACTAGCAAATGTAAACAATGGCAACATTACATACTGAAAAAAGGAATACATCTTACATGATGCTTTGAGTTTATTTATTAATATATTTTTTTACAAGGTATGTGCTCTGAACGCACTTCCCTTGGAGTTATTGTTTTGCATGTCATTATAATTTTTATTTCTGCTGTTTCTATTCCATAGAGTCTGTTATGACCAAGTAAGAGATCACCCAGGCAGTAATAGCTGCTAGTGCACTTCTCTAAAAGGTTCTACAATTCATACAACTGAATGCAAATAGGTGAGTGTTCGAATATAATAGCAGTCACAATAGGCCACTTGGGGGTCACACAGGAATCAGAATTTCCTGAGTACTGTTTCAGTATTACAAAAAAAAAAAAATGACTGCTACTTAGATCATTTTAAGAGCGTCATTACACCATATTCTTTTCTGTATTCCAGTAATAATATTGTGTGCTGGGTTGTATTCTTTCCAATGTGTCACATTAGGTGGTCTTGAGCTACACTGGGCATGACAAAAATAGCAATTGTATATTAGTCAAATATTCACTCCTATTTTGTTGTGCCCTTAAAACCTGTCTATCATTTAAAGCTATGAGCTATGTATGAATTGTAGGGAGTTTCATCCACACACTTGCCATTGATTTTTTTTTAGCATATCATGCTGCAAATTTTACTAATATACTGTATATTTTACCCATAATATGCATGGTGAAGAATATTGAATATTGGATTTCTAAACATAAAAAATATTGTTTAGCATTAGTTACTCCTGGTGCCTGCAGAGAGCCTGTACCCTGGATCCCGTAGCTCCAGACATGCAAATAATGATGAATATAAAGAACCAGAGTCTTGTATTTTAGAAATACCCATGCACACACAAAATATAGCACCTGCTCTACTTCTTTTATATAGCATGGAGTCTGTCCATCACCCATAACTTATATAAAGTTTTGTTCATAAATACTGCCGTCATCCCACAATAGCACAGACACCTACTTTGGTCAGTTTACCCAGCACAGACAACTGAGGTTTATAATATCAACTGTTTGCTGATATACAGATGAACTACTACTACTTCCTTACCGGACATTTCTCTCCTGCATGTAAAAATCATCATTTGTTTTGCTAGAAAAATATTTGGAACCCCCAAACATTTTTTTAAATGAGGCCCCAGAGAATAAAATGGTGAATTTTTCCAATTTTTTATATCACACGGTATTTGCGTAGAGATTTTTCGAATGCAAATTTTTTGGAAACAATAAAATTTAATGAATTTCAGTGCACACAATCACATTATAATATACATTTTTTGGTAAAATATAAACAGTGATGTTACGTCACACATAAAGATACCTAACATGTCACATTTTAAAATCGCATACACCCATAGAATGGTGCCAAACTACAGTACCTAGCTATCTCCATAGACAAGACGCTTTAAAAGCCTTTACAGGTTACCGGTTTAAAGTTACATGGGAGGTCTAGTGCTCTCGCATTAAAGCGGTAGTATACTCCGCTTTTTAACTTTTACCTACAGGTAAGCCTATAATAAGGATTACCTGTAGGAAAAATTAATATCTCCTTAACCTGCACGGTTTAGGAGATATTCGCCCTACATGCAGCCGCTGACACCAGCGGCGCATGCGCTCTGAAGGTCCGGCATATCTTGCCCAACCTTCAGAGCTCCTTGCTGGAAAGTGAACTCCTGCACACATACGCGGGTGTTGCGTCATCGAGGCTCTGGCCACACACAGCACCAGAGCCGCCGAACCCAGAAGAGACACAGAGGGAACATGTCAACTGCCTCAGTGGTTTCCGGGCGACCATGTCGTGGCTTCGTTCTAAGGTAAGTATTTCATATAGTGCTAGTATGCGATGCATACTAGCTCATTATGCCTTTGATCTGCAGGGTTTGTTTTTTTTTGTTTTTGAGGATACAACCGATTTAACGCTCATGGCCACCTCACATGTGTGCTGTGAACACCATTTGCATATGCATGTGGGACCTACGTATGTGTTTGTCTTTATGTATGAGCAAAGGGGGGATGGGGTTGCTTTAAAACATTTTAAAATGATTATATATTTTATTATTTTTTATTTTTACACTATCCCTTAATTTATTTATTTTTTTATCACTTTTATTGCTGTCACATGATATGTAAACATCCCTTGTGACAGCAATAGGCAGTGATGGGTACTTTTTACTGAGAGATCTGTATGTCTAATAGACCCCAGATTTTTCCTCTGCCCTTAACCACTTTAGCCCCGGAGGATTTTCCTGCTAAACGACCAGGGGGTAGTTTGCGATTCGGCACTGCGTGATTTTAACGGACAATTGCGCGGTCGTGCAATGCTGTACCTAAACGAATTTGACGTCCTTTTTTTCCCACAAACAGAGCTTTCTTTTGGTGGTATTTGATCACCTGTGCGCTTTTTACTTTTTGCGCTATAAACAAAAAAAGAGCGTACATTTTGCAAAAATAACAATATTTTTCACATTTTTTTATATGAAATTCCCCCCAAAAAAATGTAAAAATCAAAATTTTTTAACATTTTCGGCCAATTTGTTTTATGCTACATATGTTTGGTAAAAAAAAAAATCGCAAAAAGCGTATTTTTATTGGTTTGCGCAAAAGTTATCGCGTTTACGAACAAAGGGAAAGATTTTTGTCATTTTTGTTGGTTTTTTTTTAACGCGTAATGGCGGCGATCTGCGATTTTGTTTTGCGGTACTGCGACATTGGGGCGGACAGATCGGACCCTTGACTGACATTTTTGACACTTTTGGGGTTACCAGTGACATTTCTACAGTAATCAGTGCTATACATATGCACTGTTACTGTAAAAATACACTGGTAGTGAAGGGGTTAACTTTATTTGGGAGGGAGGGGCTGTGTTGTCCCTAGGGGCGTGCTTTCTACTGTGATTGGCTGTGGCTTGAGCTGTAAGGACACTGATCAACGGTTCTACATAGTAGATCCGTGTGATCAGTGTTTCTACACCGAGGAGAATGACAGGTGGCTTGTTTACACAAGCCGCCTGACTTTCTTTCTCTCCCCCGACGATCGCCGAGTGACCGGCCGACATCGGGTCCGCCGGTCACATGCGCGGGGGGTCCGTGACCGCGTGGGAGCGTGCGCTCGCTCCCCAGAGCCTCACAGGCTAGCGACGTAGACCTACGTCGCTCTGCCTGTGAGGGGCTGACTGCCGCAGTGAATATACTGTGAGCAGTCGGCAAGTGGTTAAAAGCATCTGATCCCACCAAGATCAGTGTGATCAGATGCTTTCCCAAGCCAAAAATGTTTTTTTTTTTACATCTAGTGAAATAGGAAGTGCCAAAATACTTGTCACTTCTGTTTTCCTATACCATAGAGATGATATTGGGGACATTCCATACTCTCCCTTCTAGATTGCAAGCTCTAACGAGCAGGGCCCTCTAGTTCCTCCTGTTTTGAGTTGTATTGTAACTGTATTGTCTTCCCTCACATTGTAAAGTGCTGCGCAAACTGTTGGCACTATATAAATCCTGTATAATAATAATAATAATAATAATAATAATTCCAGTCCTCCTTTAGCTTCATGGTAAGCAATCAGAAGAGCCAGCTTCAGTCCCGGGCTCTCTGGTGGGACAGGAGAGTCTGAAAGTCACCTCTCAAGCCACTTGTAAAAGCAATCCAGCGGATAATTAGCATTTAGGATTGTATTTACATTAAAGAGCATTGCCCTCAGAAAAAAAAAGATAGTGGGATGATGCCTGTAGCTGCAGGCACCCTCCTGGTATCTCCACTCAAAGTCCAGGATGTCATATGATGTTCTACAGGGGGGAAGTGGTTAAAGAAGGACTTGACCTTCTCATTACAAAAAAAAAGCATTTTTAGAAATGTTTAGTAAGGTCAATCTACAAATAGATGTTTAGAGATAATTGTAGGCTTTTTATTTGTTCATATCTTACTTTTCCTTTCTGCTCCATTCTTCTCATGGTGGCCATTTTTACTAATGGCAAATGAATCCATCTACCTTTACTTCCTAGAACTCTCTAACACTCTGCTTTATGGAACATGTGACAGCGCACGTAATCCAAGAGGAAGAAAATCCTGAAATTTTGCAGATTACAGTCAAGATTTTTTAGGAAGTTACTGATAATGTAACCCTCCCAGGATATATCTCTGAAGCCAAGGTGACATCACCAATGCTTCACTCAACCAGGAAGTGGAAAAACAGTAAAAGCAAAAATAAAAAAAAGTTTGATTAACCACTTCAGCCCCGGAAGGTTTTACCCCCTAATGACCAGGCAATTTTTTAGGGCACTGTGTTGCTTTAACTGACAATTGCGCGGTCGTGCGACACTGTACCCGAATAAAATTGATGTAATTTTTTTTCCCCACAAATAGAGTTTTCTTTTGATGATATTTGATAACCTCTGTGGTTTTTATTTTTTGCGCTATAAACAAAAAATGATTGATCATTTTAAAAAAAAAAACAATATTATTTTTACTTTCTGCTATAAAACACATCCAATAAAAAAAATTTAAAACATCTAATTTCTTTATCAGTTTAGGCCAATTTGTATTCTGCTACATATTTTTGGTAAAAAAAATCCCAAAAAGCGTATATTGATTGGTTTTCCCAAAAGTTCTAACGTATGCAAACTATGGGATAGATTTAGGAATTTTTATTTTATTATTGTTTTTATTAGTAATGGCGATCAGTGATTTTTAGCGGGACTGCAACATTGCGGTGGACAAATCTGACACTAAGTGACACTTTTTGGGGACCAGTGACATCAATACAGTGATCCGTGCAAAATATAATGCACTGTTACTGTATGAATGACACTGGCAGGGAAGGGGTTAACATCAGGGGCGATCAAAGGGGTTGAATGTGCTCCTAGGGAATGCTTTCTAACTGTAGGGGGACTGGACCAACTGCAGTAAGAGAGAGATCTGTGTTCCTGATTAGTAGGAACACATGATCTCTCCCTTCCTGTCTGACATAACAGCCTTGTTTACATAGGCAGACTGCTGTTCTGTCATTGTCCTTCACTCGCGGACTGACTCCCGCTGTGTCTAATCACAGCGGGAGTGCAGCTCCGGCAGTGGGAGTGCGGCTCCGGCAGCGTGCACGCCCCCCCTAGAGCCCTTTAAACAAATTAAAAATATATGTACGTGATTTTGCGCTTAAGGGCCACCCTGCCGCAGTATATGTATGTGGGCTAGTCCTTAAGTGGAGAGCATAAGGAAGTCCCAGGGAGGGGAGAGAACCATTGTGTGCCAGAGAGAAATTCCAAACCAATGTATAAAGGTAGGATGTCACATGAGTAATAGGGATTCATCAAAATTGGCATCAAAATTGGAGGGGAGGCACAGCCATGGCCAAAAGTTTTGAGAATGGTGCAAGTATTAATGTTTACAAAGTCTGCTGCTTCAATGTTTTTAGATCTTTTTTTGTCAGATGTTACTATGGTATACTGAAGTATAATTACAAGCATTTCATAAGTGTCAAAGGCTTTTGTTGACAATTATGTTAAGTTTATGCAAAGAATCAGTATTTGAAATGTTGGCCCTTCTTTTTCAAGACCTCTGCAAATCACCCTGGCATGCTGTCAATCATATATCCAAAACAAAGGAATCAGTTGGCTTTAGACACTTTTTGATGTCCCACATTTCGGGTCCAAAATCTGATTTTAACCAGTTGCAGACCGCCCACCGCAGATATACTGCGGCAGGGCGGCTCGACTGCTCAAAATCACGTATATCTATGTGATATTGTGCACACAATGTCTAAACACAGCAGGAGGCGGGCCGTGGGAGGAGTGGCGGCGATCGCCACCGACCTCCCGCGATCGTCGCAGAAACTGACAGAAGACCCCCCTGCTTTGTTTACATAAGCAGGCGAGTCTTCTGTCACACAGGCAGAGTGAGATCAGAAGTTTCAGCTAAGCTGAAACCCTGATCTCTCTGTGCCTGCCACAGAGCCACCCCCCCCCAGTCAGTAAGCTTATTTAGGCATAAATTAACCCCCTTTGATCACCCCCAGTGTTAACTCCTTCCCTGCCAGTGTTATTTATACAGTAACAGTGCATATCACTGATTACTGTATTAATGTGACTGGTCCCCAAAAAGTGTCAAAAATGTCAGTTAGGGGTCCGATCTGTCCGCCGCAATGTTGCAGTCCTGCTAAAAACCGCAGATCGCTGCCATTACTAATAAAAAAACAAATAAATAAATAAAAAGTCCAAAAATCTATCCTGTAGTTTGTAAACGCTATACCTTTTGCGCAAACCAAATAAAATACGCTTTATGGGATTTTTTTTACCAAAAATATGTAGCAGAATACAAATTGGCCTAAACTGATAAAAAAAATTGATTTTTTAAATTTTTTTATTGGGGATGTTTTATAGCAGAAAGTAAAAAACATGAAGTTTTTTTTCAAAATTGTCGCTCTTTTTTTTGTTTATAGCGCAAAATCTAAAAACCACAGAGGTGATCAAATACCACCAAAAGAAAGCTCTATTTGTGGGGGAAAAAAAGGACATCAATTGCATTCGGGTACAGCGCAATTTTTCATTAAAGTAACGCATTGAGAAGGTAAAACCTTTCGGAGCTGAAGTGGTTAAAGACATGGCTGTTTTCAGCAGTGATAAACGGATTTCTGTGTGTAATCAAATACGTTTTTTTTCACACATAATTTGTTACACAAATGTTTGTAATGGGAGATGCCTAAACAATTTCTCTTGACTCACTGCACAGAAACAGTTGCAATCAATTGGCAGCAATCTTCTCTTTAATATAGAGCAGGTCCAAGGGCTAGAGGACGCGACTTAACGTTCAATAAAAAAAAAAAAAAAATGATTCATCAAATAAATACTGACATACAGATTTGTCAATAGTTTGTTGTTGCCAGCAACAGGGATGGACATTGAAATGCCTCCATCTTAATTGTGACATTATCCTACCCAAACAGGTCACTCACCCTTGACCTAAAGAGTAAACTGCTTTCAGAAGATAGGCAGGAATGATGTTTATCTCAAGAGTGCAGGAGTAAACAAGGATATATTGAAGCTTCTGTTGATGCGTGGCCGTGTTCTTTAGCAGCGATTACAGTTTAAAAGGCAGAAGTTTGTGAGTGATTGCTCTGCACTCTCTTTCTCATCCTCAGCAATCGATAATTCACAGAGAGAAATGGAAACAAGCTGTTTCACTGTTGGACTCCTCCTCTGACTTTGCCAGCACATGAACTAAGGGACGGGCACAGTTATCTAGCACAACACTCCTGGGATGCGATGATTTAATCTTTGAAGAGTATGTTATAAGCTTGATTGTTGGAATTAAAACCTGGCTTCCTGCCACGCAAATCTCATCAAGCTATCTCAGAAGCATTTAGGTCTTGTCTGGCGTGAATTCACGAAATAATTATAAACAGTGTGAAGAAGTGGACATACCACAATGTGAGCTAGTGCATGTATTCATCATCATTCAAACAAGAAGCCTGCCAATAGGACTTGTGTCTTAAAAAAAAATAAAATAAAATGAATTGGTAAAATCAATAAATACAAAGCAGTCAGCACTACTTTGTACTGGCGGCTGCGAGCAAAAGCAACATTTTTGCAAATAGGGTTGATTGTAAACAAAAAAAATATAGTAACATGGGGATTAGGATTCGGAATATATGTGTCAGCATATCTCACTGCCCTTTACAAAAAAATAAATAAATGCATAAATGCATTTATGAAATGAATGCAATTGGAGTAACAAGTTAAGAGGGCCTTGATTGTAGAGGCACACAGGCTACAGTAGAAGTTTCCATTACAGCCATAAAAGAAAATGGTTTTGTGCACAAAGTGTACCTAAAAAGCAAACAATGTAACCAATTTAAACATCAAATATGAACATTAACCTATACAGAAGTGCAGTAATGAGTGCCTCCAATCTTTGGAAGCAATTATCACACAAAAAAGATTTTCAACTTGTTGGAAAATTGCTTTGAGAGCCGTAACTAACCATCCCCTTTTATATAAAGTGTAAAAGATTTTTTTTTTTCTGAGCTTTGACATGCATGAAGCATTTAACAGTGTTACTTGGTAATATTTATCAATGGTATTACAAAGTTATGGCTTTAAATAGGAATCTTTTCATGGCTTTCAGGCCCTTTATCTTTCACCTCTTACTTGGATTAGACTGCTTGTGTGTAGCTCTACTTTTTTTGAGCAGAGGGACGAGACAGGGCTGTCCCCTCTCTAGAGATGGGCCAAACACCCTACTGATCAGTTCGCACCAGAACTCCCAAACAAAAAAAAGTTCTGACCCAAACGGCAAATCCTTTTAAAGTCTATAGGACCCGAACTTAAAACTTAAAACTAAAACTTCTGTTTTAGCCGCACATCAACCAAATCAGGAAGAGCTTGGCTGCAAGTCAGCTAAAGATGTCTTACTGTCTATCTACAGCCACCCTTGCTCAGTTAGCTGCACAATCTTATGCCTCGTACACACGCAACGATTATCGGCCGTCTTTTGTCCAGAGTTGTGTTTTGTTGGTTGGAATGTGCTCTAGACTGCACACAATTTTTTTCAGCCAACAAAAATCAACTTCAGAAGTGATGTCATGTGCTGGTTTACTTTCCGTGTGTTTTTTCTTCTCTGAGCATGCCCAGTCTTGCTCATCAGATTTTTGTCTGCCGAAATCTGTACCGACTGACGGAAAATCGGCCGTTGTGTTGACGGCCAACAAAAATTTTATAGCCTGCACACCAGATTTTTTTCGCCCGAAAAATCGGAGTCGGTTGTCGAAAGCATCATACTAACAAGCCGAAAATCAGCCGATCGGACGTTGGCCGAAAATTCACGGCCAACTATCGACGCGTGTGTACGAGGCATTAATGTGCAACCAGTTTTAATGCACCCATTCAGATTAGATTACTGCATTTGGCTCTTGGTCTTTTTGAGGTAGTCCAAATAAATTATCTTTCATAATAATATGTATAATAGGCCTGATGCACTAAATGTGTGAGCTTTTTGGCTTGTTTGCATGTGCTTTTTTCACTGAAATTAAATTTTTTCATGAAAATTTCAAAAAGTCAGATGCATTTTCTGTAGATGTGCACCTGATATTTTGTGTGTGAATGTTATGCAGCTGATTCATAAATTAATTTCTTATGTTAAAGTGAATGTTAAGTAGCAAAATTATCTATTTTTCTGCTGCTCAAAGCAATTGATATTCAACTGCTGCAATGGAGGATGGAGAATTTGCTTGGGAAGAGTTTCAGTGACTGTAAATCTGGATCACTGATAAATGTTTCCTGTTTCCACCCATGTATGCCATTATATTCATCTGATATTTAAATTTTGTCTGTATTTTGTAAATATACATGTCATTTTTAAAAATATATTTTTGGGGATGTTATATTCAGATGAACAAGATGGGCTTTTGAGCATGCACATATGATGTCTTTTTTGTACATAAATTATAAAAGTTAAAAAGCAAATGTCTTCTTCAAATGTTTTTCGTCATTCTTACTATTTCAAATTATATTCTATTTTATATTTTATATTATTGGGGCTAATTTTTTTAAAGTATTGCAGGATATCCTTTCTTACCATATCTCCTGACTAATTGTCTAAGTGAATTAATAAAATGGCCACCAGTAACCTTCTAGGAAGATGCTCTATTGGATTGAGATCCGGTGACTGTGGAGGCCATTGGAGTACAGTGAACGTAATGTCATGTTCAAGAAACCAGTTTGAGATGATTTGAGTTTTGTGACATGGTGCATTATCCTGGCTGGAAGTAACCATCAGAAGATGTTTTCAGCAACATTACTCTGAAAGGCTATGGCAGTGTTTCTCAACTCCGGTCCTCAGAGCACACTAACAGGCCAGGTTTGCAAGAAAACTGAAATACATCACAGGTGATATCATTTGCTGCTCACTGATTGCAGTATTCTAGTCTGCATCTCCCCAAGGGAATACTTAAAATCTGGCCTGTTAGTGTGCCCTGAGGACCTGAGTTGAGAAACACTGGGCTATCGCATTTAACTGATGCTCAATTGGTACTAAGGGGCCCAAAGTGTGCCAAGAAAGCCTGAACCATTGATACAAGGCAGGATGGATCCATGATTTCATGTTGTTTAAGCCAAATTCTAAACCCTACCATCTGAATGTCGCAGGCGAAGCAAGACTCACCAGACCAGGCAACGTTTTTCCAATCTGCTATTGTCCAATTTTGGTAAGTTGCTGCCGTGTGATTGGCTGATTAGCAATTTGTGTTACCAAGCAATTGAACAGGTGTACCTAATAAAGTGGCCGGTGAGTGTATATACAGTATATATATATATATATATATATATATATATATATATATATATATACACAAAGTTTTCACCTTTTTTAATGAATCATCCCAAATGAGTGAATGTGTGTTTATATACACTACAAACAATAATAATGAATGGGTATTTAGAGAAGCACTCATTAATGCAATGTAAGTGTTTGCAAAGTAATATCAACATGATCTGGCTATAACAGTTTTGTTTTATGTGACTCTTCACAAATATGTTCCATCATTCGTGAAGATAAATGGGCTGATTTACTAAAGGAGTTGAGAATATTCTTACAATAAATGGTGTGAACATTCTCTTCAATTATCCAAAGCATGCACAGAACAAATAAGTAAACGGTAATTTTCTTTTCACATGTTTAGATAACACTAGACAACAAAGATTTTTCTTCCTGAACACATTTTGGTGTATCTTTTAATTTTTTAAATGCTAGTTGTGAAAATTACCTGTATTTAACCATACTGTTTTATAGAAATTTTCTGTTTCTTTTTTGTTTTTTTTCTATTTAAAATGTGCAATATCTGCTAGCTATGCTGCACAGATGAAAGAAACCTATGAAAAAATATAACTGTTTTTAAAGCACATCCAATAGACAAGTACAACAGGAATATCTGTGGAGATATAAAAGTAGTGCCTCTTCTGCTTGGAATGCAGAATGGATATACCAAGTACTGTTCTTACATATGCAAATGGCACAGCCATGTAAGAGAGTCACATTACATTAAAAAAATGGCCACTACAAAAGAATTTGGTTCTAGTACAGAAAAATGTGGCACATGAACCATTTGTTGACCTGAACAAGATCTTTTTGCCTCTATTTACATAAAAATTTTGACTAATGTAAAAACAAGAAAGGTGGAGATTTTCGTTATTTGTTATTTCCTTATTTTATTCTGAAAGTACATTTATGCTCAGGTCTATCATAATCTCTAAAAGTTTTTCAGGAAACAAAACTTGCCCACAAACAGGAAATTCAATCTCTCTATTGAAATGCTTACAAAAACACACATCAGCAGTTCTGACTTCGCCGACTGTATGCTCCAGAGTGGAGACCTGGAAAATGTATTAAAACCTGACAACCTGATATCTACCATTTCCAGATGCAGTGGTTAGCATTAGAAATGTGCAATTAGTTTTGACCCCAATAAATATTTGCACGCATTTTTGGGTTTTTCAAAGATTCGGATCTGAATCTCAAAATGAAATAGAAACAAATTTGTTTCGTTTTTTTTCTAACGAATTCCGCATTTTTGGAACAATTTGAAAAATTATTGTCTGATTAGAATTCTGTATGAAGAATAGTTGGTTGTTAAGAAGTGGGTCAGGAAGCTGACCACTGCATCCTACACAACCAATGGCTCATCAACTGTTTGCTGGCTTCTCCGCTGAGAGCTGAAACGTAAACAAAAGAATGCCGGCAATAGAAAAGTCTGAAAAAAAATTAAGGGGTCCCCCCAATCCATACCAGGCCCTTCGGGTCTGGTATGGATTCTAAGGGGAACCCCATGCCAAAACTTAAAAAAAAAAAATGGCTTGGGTCCCCCCCCCTCCAAAATCTATACCAGACCCTTATCCGAGCATATAGGCTGGGAGGCAAGGAAAGGGGGGGGCGAGGCCCCCCTCCTGAACCATACCAAGCCACATGCCCTCAACATGGGGGTAGTGCTTTGGGGCAGGGAGGGCTCTGCCCCCCACACTCCAAAGCACCTTGTCCCCATGTTGATAGGGACAAGGGCCTCTTCTCCACAGCCCTGGGATGTGGTTGTGGGTGTCAGCGGGCAGGGGGCCTATCAAAATCTGCAAGCCCTCTTTAACAGGGAGGCCTGATCCTTTTTCCCCTCCTATGTGAATGAGTATGAGGTACATAGTACCCCTACCCATTCACCAAAAAAAAGCACAGAAAGTAAATAGAGTACACAAGTTTTTGACATGTTCTTTATTAAAAAATAAAAAGTAATATCCCTCAATATAGATCAATCCTCAATCACACCGCCTGCCCACCGCCGAGCCGAAAAAGAAAAAAAAGCAAAACCTCAGGCATCATCGAAAGCTCTCGGCCGACTGCCTGCTCCTCCATCTGACAATTCCTAAATAGGTAAGGGGCAGAATCACTAGATGATGTCAGTGGGTGACCCTGCCCCCTTATTTTTAAAAAAAAGAATTGTCAAAAACTCATGTACTGTCTACATTTTTTTTGGTGGATGGGTAGGGATTCTATGTACCCCATACTCATTCACATAGGGGGGGTGGGATCTTGGGGCCTCCCTGTTAAAGGGGGCTTACAGATTCTTTTAAACTGCCCGCCCATAGACTTTCTTTTGGTGGTATTTGATCACCTCTGCGATTTTTATTTTTTACACTATAAACAAAAAAAGAGCGACAATTCTAAAAACAAAAAAAAACAATATTATTTTCGCAATAGGCATATTTTGATTGGTTTGCACAAAAGTTATCGCGCCTACTAACTACGGGAAAGATTTATGTCATTTTTATTGTTTTTGTTTTTTTTTTACTAGTAATGGCTGGGATCTGCAATTTTTAGTGGGACTGTGACATTGAGGCAGACAGATCGGACCCCTAACTGACATTTTTGACACTTTTGGGGGTAAAAGTGACATTACTACAGTAATCAGTGCTAAAAATATGCACTGTTACTGTAATAATGACACTGGCAGGGAAGGGGTTAACACAGTTGGTGATCAAGGGGTTAAATGTAAGGCTAGGGGAGTGTTTCTAACTGTATGGGCGTTGGGCTTTTGAAATTACCATGGAGACATGTGATCTTATATAGAAGGATCACAGGCGCTCTGTGATCATTCCAGAGAGAAGAACGGTCAGCTGTGTTTACAACAGCTGACCGTTCTTCTCTCTCAGCGGGGAGCGATCGTGGGTGGCTGGCGGCAATCGGAGCAGTCGGCCCCGTGCATCGGAGTCCCTGCTGATGGGTGGAGGCAGGAGCACACCACCGGCGGAACACGCTCGCCCCCCAGCACCACACGCATGACCGACGTACTATTACGTCAGTTCGCTCAGCCGAGCCAGCCTGCCGCAGTAAAACTGGTATCAGCTTCTTGCAGACCATGTATATCAGGGATAAAGTGTAAGAGGAAGAAGCAGCACAAGGAGTCAATCAGTTATGACATTAAGCATGCTGAAAGGGAAAGATAGCAAAGTGACAGAGAGGCACTCACTGCCTTGCTTCTTCTCCTTTCACTGTCCAGTCACAGGCTGGGGGTGGGTCCAGGATGACCTAGGATAAAAGAAAGTGGATTGAATTATACTGACCATCACATTGCAGGGGAGAGCTCTAGATTGAAGGTGAATATCCAACAAAGGCTTCTCTCCTATTTGGCCTTTTAATGGGCTAGTCATGATCATCTTTTTCCTTTAATTGGAGTTCGGCTTTAAAGTGATTTGTAAATGATCACCTGGTAAAACAACCCATTCTTTTTAAAATAGAAATGAAAGGCAAAACATCTTTGTATAGATTTAACAAATCGTTAAAAATACCTTTTTTCCCTTTTTAATAAGTCATCACATTCCCTCTGTTCTCAGCTGCATAAGAGCTGGGGGGGGGGGGAAACATCAGGACACTGAGCTTCCCAGAGAATGCCTGTGCAACTGAGGCGTATCAGGACAAGTCTGATTATTGGAGTCAAGTACACTGATTTCCCAGCATAGCTAGAGAACTGACCGGTGCTCTCCTGCTGGTCAGTTTTTAATAGAAAAGCAAAGGGACTAGCAGGAACACCAGGCCTTTCATACAAAGGACGCAATACAAAGAGAACAGGATATTTTCTCATACAAGTACATGGCACAGCAGGCTCATATCACAAATATGAAATGTTGGGGTAACAAACGCTTTGGATTGAATTATACTGACCATTGCATTGCAGGGGAGAGCTCTAGATTGAAGCTTTAAATTTAAACATATTTTTTCATTTAACAATACATTGCGGTAAGCAACATACACACATTATTTACATAAAACTAAAACAAAAACAAAAAAGCTATTATATTTTAGACATTTTTCAAATACCCTGTTTATTCAAATTGTTATAAGGGCAAATGCAAATAAAACCATGTATTCAAAGCTATTGTAATACCTTCCCAAATATTTTAATGCAAAATAGGATTTAATAATATTTCAAACCAAGCGTTTTAACTTTATTCGCTAATCATGCCAAAGAAAGTGTTTACTTGTTTTTTGTTTTTTTTTATAACAATGCAGATTATTCAAACAAGGATTCTCCCTCCCTTTGGTGCACTACACAGATGGGTTTTTTTTTTTTTGGCGTAATGGTAATCCAGGTTTGGTGTTAATTCAATAATGCAAATACCAATTAAAAAAAAAAACAAGAAACTCATGCATGCTATAGTTCGCTGCACCTTAACTATTATTGCTTTTTGTACTACTTTACTGATGTTTAATTCTGTGGTAGATCTCTAATCTGAAGGTGGTTGTTCCATGTGAAGTTCTTTAGAGAGTGGTAATGAATGCATCCAAGTATTGGAAACAATCTTGTTTGCACAGAGCTTTTTTAACTTGTTGGAAATTCTTTTATGAACTGGTGCAGAACATTTATTTTGCTATGAAGGAAAAAATAAATAAATGTTTTTAACTGTGAGCACAGAAAACACTTTTGGCAATGTCAGATAGAAGGTCATGGCATGCTCAAAGGGTTCAGAAATACATTATATAAGTGTCAGCTCTATCATACATTATCTTTGGTACAAAGCCTAAAATAACAAGCCCACACCTGGGGCTACATAGGAGATTTTTATAACTTCTTAATAAAAATTGGATAATAATAAAACAGTGCTTACATATATAAAATAAACATATACAAAGAAAAACCAAAAACCAAAAAAAACAAAAAAACAAAAAAAATAAATATTATGCAAAACATCAATAAGGTGCTATTTAGTGTATTGATCAAAGGCAGCTGCTGTTCACTAAGTATAAAACTCAGAAATATATAAATGACAATAAAACAGCGCTTGCCTAAAAACTATTAAATCTAGTAAAAATAAAGTTTCCAAGTGCAACAATATATGAACAATAAGATACTAAGATATCCCCACAAATAAGTGCAACAGTACTCCAAATATCAACGTAAATGTGCTTGGAAGTATAAGGTGCTGGAATATAAAGTGCTGGAGTGCTTGAAACACATCAACCAGGGTGGGGTGCTTCACTCCCCTCCTGTGCCCCCACTCACTGGAAACATTGGACCCTCAGCTGTTTCAGTCTGGGGGGGTCAAAAGAGCTTAAAACTGGTGAGGTGACTGCCAATAGTCCTCCTTGTTAATGCCACACTCCGTTATCCACCAATTTACATACGATTTTTAATGCTCAAATAAAATAAAAAACTGTAGTGAAGTCCGTAAAACAGTGTTTTATTGCGCACAATGCAGCGCTACTTACAAAAAATAGGACAGATTGCACATTTGAGAGAGTAGTACACCTCTTCTGGGAACGCCATCTAGCGTGCGTTCCACGGAGAACAGGAAGTGACGTCAATGGACAGCCAATTCATAAAAATTGTTCAAAATTTGTTTATGTGGAATGTATTGACTTTAGATGAGGCAGTTACCAACCAAAAAGGGTTACCCTAATATATTACACTTGGAACCCGCAAGTCTGAACACTTTTGGGCTGTTTTCCCATGCAGTACAGTACATTTATTTTTTACAGTTAAAAATGTAAGGTAGAGAACATATTTTATGCAGGATGCAGTATAACATAGTTCAATATTTGTTTTCCTATTGAAAAGGCACTTGAGATATGTGAATTAGAGCTGTATTAAAGCCTAAAACAAAAACATGTAACATATTACAGCTTACCAATCATTAGATGTGGTGGCTACATTCATTTTTTTTTTGGGCTTTTTGTCCCTATCTTTTTTCACCTGGTGATCTGGCCAGTAACACACCTCCTGTATTAGAGTGCCACCATCCTGGATAAAGGAGCACAGGGGCACCTTTTGGGCAGTAGTATTGTCAGTCTGGAGGGAGCAGAGTGTTAGATGAACTAGCAGATTTCAATTCACTAACACACTGAAGCCAAACTTCAGCCAACACAGTTTTGTTTCCTTTTGGGATTAGGGTTTTATATAAAGAAATAAAACCTGATCATTGTAAGCAACTCTGCCAGTGTTAAATAATTTGTCTCATCCCTGTAAGCCAGGGGTCTTAAAACTATGGCCCTCCAGTTGTTCACAAACTACAATTCCCATCATGCCTAGACATGTCTGTGAATGTCAGAGTTTTACAATGCCTCATGTTTGGAGGTTCCTGCTGTAAGTGATACCTCTGCAAGAGAGTTTGTTATTTTGAAAAACAACAGGCCAAATCACCAGATGAAAATAGAAGTAAGAAAGAATAAAGAAGAAAAAAAAAACGAATGCAGCCATCCCATCTAAGGGGTGAGCTGCAATATAATAAATTTTTGCTTTTGGGTTTAATACCTCTTTGACATGAATTGGGTAAAAAAGTGTGGTGATGTCACTTCTTTTGTCTTGGATCAGCAGTTCAAATTAAAATGACACTAAACTCTAGTTTGAAATAAATATACTCTATTCAAGTATGTGTCCTTTTTTTTTTTTATTTCTTTATTAAATTTTCTAGGTAAAAAATTATTTACAACACTCCAATCGCTGGAGAATTTTTTCATATACATTTTACACATATTACCTTTTATCCCTTTTTTTTCCCCCCTCCCTTCCTTATCCCCCCCCCCCCCGTCTCTTCTTATCATTCGACTCCTATTATTTCTCTGTATTCCCTTGTGTCCTTAAACTCTTGCCACTCATCCCAAATCTCCTCTTCATTCCCCTGTTCCTCCTCCTCCCAGGTCCTCAGCTGCTCCAACTTTCTTATTTTCTCTACTTTTAACAGCCAATCTTTCCTGGAGGGGGCCTCTTCTTTTTGCCAATTAAAGGGAATCAAGCTCTTAGCTGAGTTTAATAAGTGAGGGAGTAATGTTTTTTTATATTGCTTCACTGACATATGGGTTCCATGAAACATGCATTTCCAAGGATCCAAGGGAATATCTATTTTAGTAATTTTACTTATTAATTCTATAACTTCACTCCAGAATACTTTAATTTTTGGGCACTCCCACCATATATGGGCTATAGTCCCTACCATCTGACATCCCCTCCAGCAAAGTCTTGAACTCTCCACCTGAATTCTTCCCATCTTATCAGGAGTGTTGTACCACCTTGTGATCAATTTATAGTTCATCTCCTCCGTGTTGGTGTCTATCGCGGATTTATGTACTAATTGAAGGCTCTTATCCCACTGTTTGTTGTTACTACACGGGCCGAGGTCTCTTTCCCATTTTTCTTTTAATGATATTCCTCTCTCTTTTGTTATTGTTAACAGTATTTTATACACATTCAAAATATTATTTATTATCTTATCCCTAAGACATAATTGCTCAAAAGGGCGGAGGTCGTTTATATCTCTCAATGGCTGTGGTAGTGACAATGTGAAGTGCTTTAGTTGGATATACCTCCACTCATTTATCTTCCAGTTTTCTTTCCTTTGTTTCAGCTCCGCCAAGGTTATAATTTTTCCCTTCTCTACTATATCCCCTAATTGTGCTTCTCCTTCTTCTAACCATTTACCTAATTCCTTCTCTTCCCCTGGTGCAAAACATTTTGTGCCCTGTAACGGGATCAGTGGTGAATTGTGTTTCCAATTTTCTTTTTTATGTATATTATCCCAAACCTTAATAGCATGTCTTGTGATTATATGCGTGTTAGTGTCCAAATTTCTGAACCTCTCAGGTATCCATATAACTTTTGCTAGGTGTGTACCACTCATCGTGCTTTCTATTACCACCCAATTTCTATCATTATTTTTTTTTGTCCATTCTATCACCCTTGTGAGTATTGCTGCAAAATAATAATTTTTAAAGTCGGGTAGGGCTAGTCCCCCTTGTCCCTTACCTTTACATAGTGTAGTGTACTTTACCCTTGGCTTTTTGTATTTCCAAATAAAGCGGGATATTAATCTTTTAAGTGTTTTAAAAAATACTTGAGGTAATGAAATCGGAATCATCTGGAATTTATATATAATTTTGGGCAGGATTATCATTTTTATCGTATTTATTCTCCCTATCCAGGAAAAGATTCTCGGGGATAATCTATTTAATTCTGATCTTACTTCATTCAGAAGTTCTAGAAAATTTGTTTTGTAGAGTTTTTCTGGAGTTGGGGTTAATTTTATCCCTAAGTATTTAATCTCATCTTTTCTCCAGTTGAACTGAAATTCTTTTTTTAACATCTCCTCTTCTTGTTTAGGGATATTAATATTTAATATTTCTGATTTTTTTTTTGATTAATTTTTAAATTGGATAGTTCTCCATATTGTTTCATTATTTTAATTATGTTGGGCAAAGTGATCCTCGGATTACTTATGTAAAGCAGGATATCATCTGCAAAGGCAGATACCTTATGCTCCACTTGTCCCACCTTTATGCCCCCGATGTCCACACTATTTCTAATAGTTGCCAGTAGTGATTCCAAAGATAAGACAAATAACATCGGAGACAAGGGACATCCTTGTCTTGTTCCATTGAGCATTTTAAACGAGTCTGACAAAGTTCCATTGACCTTTACCTTTGCAGTTGGTTGATTATACAAAGTTTTGATCCAGGCCAACATTCTAGGTTTTATTCCCAACTCCACTAGGGTGTTTATCATGAACTCCCAGTCTACCCCGTCAAATGCTTTTTCCGCATCTATTGACAGAATTAGACTGGGAGCTCTGCTTTTTACCATATGGTCTATCAACAGTATAGTTTTTATCCCATTGTCCCGTCCCTGTCTCCCCGGGATGAATCCTACTTGATCATTGTGTATCCACTCCCCCATTAGGTTCTTCATTCTAGTGGCCAAAATTTTTGTGAATAATTTAGTATCAACATTAAGTAGGGAGATGGGTCTAAAACTAGAACATAGTAACGGTCTTTTCCCTCTTTCCGTATAACTGTGATTGATGCTGACAGGGCCTCTCTACTCATCTCGTACTGAGTCCCTATTTCGTTTATATATTCTTTAAATCTTGGGATTAAAATGTCCTTAAATTTTTTATAATAACCTATGGTAAACCCATCCGGTCCTGGGCTTTTACCTAGGCTCGTTTCTTTAATGGCTCTCTCTATTTCTTGTTCTGAGATTGGTCTTTCTAAGAATGTTAACTTTTCCTCATCTATCTTTGTCAGTCCTGCGTCTACAAGGTATTTTTTGATTTTCTCCCTCCTTTCTGTTTCATTCCCCTGTATCTCACCTTTCTTTACTGCATAAAGATTAGCATAGTAGTTTTGGAATTCTTTGGCTATTCCTGTCGTTGTTTGAATTATTTCCCCATTTTTATTTTTAATTTTATCTACAAAATTTTTTCCTTTCTTCTTTTTCAGGATTTTTGCTAGGTTTTTCCCAACCTTATTACTTTCAATGTATTTTTCTTTTATGCATCTTTTCATTTCCTGCTTTATTTCCTGTTCTAGCAGATCTTTCAATTCTTCTCTCTTCACCTCAAGTAAATTATTTATTAATGTATCTTGTGTATTTTTATGTTTTTGCTCTAATTGATGTACTTCTGTCATTAGCCTAATCTTATCTTTTATTCTTTCTTTTTTCCTTTGGGTCCCCTTTGAGATAAATATGCCCCTCATATAAGCCTCATGAGCTTCCCATACTATGTCTTTTGGTGCATCTTTTGTATCGTTTATTTGAAAATAGAATTCCAACTCTTTCACTATTTCTTTTTCCCACTTTTTATCTCCAAAAATCTCCTCGTTTATTTTCCAAGCATTTATCCTAGGTCGCTCTTTCGCCATTTTTATTTTTACCATAATGGGGGTATGGTCCGACCAAGTCTTGACCCCAATCTCTGCCTCGCTTACCCTTTCGATCCACCTATGTTCGATTAGTATATAATCCAATCTTGAGTATGTTCCATGTACACTTGAGTAACATGTATAATCTCTATCTTTCGGATGGAGAATTCTCCAAATATCTGCCAGTTGATTTGTAAATAATTTTTCCTTTATTTTCTTTGCCTGTACTTTATTTATCCGTAGGGTTTTTGATGTGGTATCTACTTTAGGGTCAAGGCAGAGATTGAGGTCCCCTGCCAGTATGACTCCTCCTTTTTTAAACTCCATTAATTTTCCCAGTACTTTACCTAGGAAGTCTACTTGTCTCTCATTAGGGCTATATATATTTACTAGGGTCAAATCTTCATCTCCTATTTTTCCTCTTAAAAAGAGGTATCTTCCCTCTGGGTCTACCTTTCTCGACTTTAGAACAAATCCAAGGCCCCTAGAAATGCCAATGGCTACTCCCTTGGACTTCCTCCCGGGTGAGTCCGCGTAATACCAGGTAGGATGGCTCTTAGAATACAATCTGATATTAGATGCATGAGATAAATGAGTCTCCTGTAAGAATGTCAAATCTGCTTTCAAATAACTAATCTCTTTTAATTTTTTTTTCCTTTTTTCTGGAGAGTTTAAACCTCGGACATTGTAAGATAATATGTTAACTATAACCATTGTTTCTTAATCTTCATTACTGTCTTTCTCTATCATCTCTTCAACTCTAAAGTGGCCATAAAAACTGTTCAACCAACACCAGGGATCCCTAAGAGATGGCATTAATCCCTCTGATTTTTCTTGTCTTGTGGGTTCTCTTAATTCTTGTATTTTCTTATAGGAGACGTTTTGATCTATTGACTTCTTTTTCCCTCTTTCTTCCCCTTTCCTCTTCCCACCCCTACCCTCCCCTCCCCCAACTATTCCCAGTCCCTCCATCAGGGTTGTCGATTCTCCTTCCTCCCTTTCCAATCGACTTGTGGCCGAGGTCGAGCTCTGCTAGTGGTCACCGTTCCCTCCCATCTTCCCTACCATAGGGTCTAATGGTGACGGCCCGCTGATCTCCATAGGGCCACCCGTTTTTTATTCTTACTTGCTCCTCCTCCCCTCCTCCCCTTCTCCCGCCAGCCCTCCCCCCCTCCCCCAATCCCCCCGGTCCCCCCAGTCCTTTTTCATCCTTTTGTTTTCATCTTTTTCTTCTGTTTCCACTGATTCAATTCTCCTTCATCAACTTCTTCCTCTGGGCACTCCTGGTCGGTCCAGCCTGGAATATCCATAAGTGGGATTTTTACTGCTTCACAAAAGTCTTTGGTTTCCTTTGGGTATCTAAGGAGTACTGTCCTCCCATCTCTTCTCACCCCTAGGCCTGCTGGGAAGTTCCAAAAGTATTGTATATCTTTTTTCTTTAATATTTCTACCATTGGTCTAAGAATGCGTTTTCTGTTAATTGTCTCTTTTGCCAGGTCTGGGAAAATCTGAATGTCCTCCCCGTCATATTTTAATTCCGGTCTACTTCTCATTTTCCCCCAGATCTGGGCCCTTGTCTCGTATTTATGGAATCTTACAATCACATCTCTTGTTTTCTCTTTTGGTAGATTGGTTGGTTTACGCAACCTATGAATTCTCTCAAACTCAATTTTATCTGTGGTCGCCTTTCCCAGCAGAGGGTTAAATAACTTCTCCAGGGTTTCTTCTAAATTTTCTGTTGGCCCTTTCTCTGGTAATCCTCTTATTCTCAGATTTTTTCTTCGATTTCTATTCTCCTGGTCTTCAATTTTGTATAACATATTTCTCTGCTCCATTTTCATTTTTCTCATTTGTTCTTTTAGATTTTTTAGTTCTTTTCCTTGGGACTCCACCTTTTCTTCTGTTTCTTCTACTCTGCCCAGAATATGCCCAAAGTCGACGTGTAATGTAGCCATCTCGGCTTTGATGGATCTTTCAAGGCTGGCAAACATTTCCCGCATTTCTGATTTTGATGGTGGATAATCTTTTTCATTGAATTCATCTTCTCTATTCATGTCTCCATCCTCTATTGTTATACTGCTTTCTCTTGACACTTGTAGGCTTTCTTCTCCACTTACTCCTATATGCTTTTGATTCTTAGTTTTCTTGGTTCCCTCTGTATTTCGTTTGGGTCTAACAACCAGTTGATCCTCTGGCTGTGTGTTTTGACCTTTTCCCTCAGGTGTCATGTATTTTTTAATTGTTCCTGGGCTTGCTGTGGTTTTTGGAGGCTTCCCTGCCACTTTCTTTGCCGGTTTACCTCTCATTGTGGATTCGGCTCTGGGGAATAAGCCCTCAGTATAGCTTCCTCTTATGTCTCTATTTTCAGTATGAACTAAATATCATATACATTTATTCAGTGATTCAAGTAAGAGAGGTCCCACACTTTTTGCACGACAGTCTCACTAGTTCTTAAGCTATACACTCACGCATGATAATATAGCTGTGCTACCAGGGGAAGCTGTTGTTGAAGTCAAACGTATGAAAATTTTGGTGGTTTCCCCTCTCACTTAAGTACTCAGATTCCCGCACATTTCTCAATGCGCGTATGTAAGATCTGGGGGGTTTCCGCCCTCACCCAAGTGAATAGAGTCCCGCACTTTTTCCAGAACCGTTCAACTAGCTCTTAAGCATACACTTGTAAATAAATACTGTAGCAGTGCTTTCTAAGAAAGCTGATATTTGAGATTGGTCATATAAGGATTCTGGGGGGTTTCCCCTCTCATTCAAACAGGCAGAGTCCCGAACCTTTTCAACACAAACCCACCTTCTCTTAGACCTTATACTCATAGATGACAATATGTCTTTGCTTTCAGAGAGGGCTGGTATATTATATCCAATAAAGGAGGATTCTGGGGGGTTTCCCCCCTCCCTAAGTAAGCAGAGTCCCACACATTTTTTCCAAACAGTCCCGACAATTCTTAAGCTATACACTCATGAAAGAAAATCTAGCAGTACTTCCAAGGAGGGCTGATATTGAAATCCTGTGCAATAAAGTCCTGGGGGGTTTCCCCTCTACCATAAGTAAGCAGTGTCCCGCACAATTTTCAGAACCATCCCTCTGACTCATTAAACTGTAAACTCATAAATGAAAATATACAGATGCTTTCACGAAGGGCTGGGAATGAGATCAAGTGTAGTGCAATTCTATAGGGGTTTCCCCTCATACTTTGGTAAACAGATTCCCGCACATTTTTTCTCAACAGTCTCGTTAACTCTTAAGCTATATACCCCTGGGTGATAATTTAGCAGTGCTTCAAGAAAGGCTGATTTTAGGATCCAACGCAGGGGGGTTCTAGGGGATTTCCCCTCTCGCTTAAGTAAGCATAGTCCCGCACTTTCTTCAGATTAGTCCCTCTGTTCTATTAAGCTGCATACTCATAGATGATAATAAAACAGTGCTTTTTAAGAAGAGCTGATGTTTGAGAAATAAACGTACAACCTCTCTGGGGGGTTTCCCTCGCACTCAAGCAAGCAGGGTCCCACACCACTTTTTCATCACAGTCACATTAGCTCTTAAGTTATATAAGTAAGCAGAGTCCCACACATTTTTTCCAAACAGTCCCGACAATTCTTAAGCTATACACTCGTGAAAGATAATTCAGCAGTACTTTCAAGGAGGGCTGATATTGAAATCATGTGAAATAAAATCCTGGGGGGTTTCCCCTCTACCATAAGTAAGCAGCATCCCGCACAATTTTCAGAACCATCCCTCTGACTCATCAAACTATAAACTCATAGATGAAAATATACTGATACTTTCACGAAGGGCTAGGAATGAAATCAAATGTAGTGCAATTCTATAGGGGTTTCCCCTCATACTTTGGTAAACAGAGTCCCGCACATTTTTTCTCAACAGTCTCATTGACTCTTAAGTTATATACTCCTGGGTGATAATTTAACAGTGCTTCAAGGAAGGCTGATTTTATGATCCAACACAGGGGGGTTCTAGGGGATTTCCCCTCTCGCTTAAGTAAGCATAGTCCCGCACTTTTTTCAGGTTAGTCCCTCTGTTCTATTAAGCTGCATACTTATAGATGATAATAAGACAGTGCTTTTCAAGAAGATCTGATGTTGAGAAATAAACGTACAACCTCTCTGGGGGTTTCCCTCTCACTCAAGCAAGCAAGGTCCCACACCACTTTTCCATCACAGTCACATTAGCTCTTAAGTTATACACTCCAAAATGATGATAGTATTTTTAAGAAAGACTGTTTTGATATCGTTCATATGAAAATTCTGGGGGGTTTCCCCTCTCACCAGTCCCCTTCGGCTAATCTGTGGAGTTCCTTGTAGAGTGGTATGGTAGGGATGATTGCGATGTCCAATGTTGCTGGGTCTCTCCAAGCTGGATCCCTCAGCGGTGTTCACTCCAATCAGACCTTCTCTCCTGATCCTGGACGCCGGCTCTCCCAGCGTCTTAGCAGCCCCTGCGCTCGGCGGCCACCTCTCCAATACACAGCCGATTCCAGTCTCCAGGAGGGACCCAGGGTGCTCGTCCTCCTTCCTCCAAGCCTCAGGGAGGGTCGGCAACCAGGACCGGGTCGGGGCCTCCGGGTAGCGGGGAGGGGGGGTAGCGGGATCCAGCTAGGCAGGCATCGAGGCTAAGTGAGAGAGCATTCCCTCACATCTCTCTGGGCGGTGGCTCAGAGACTCAGCAGGCCGTCGGGATCAGCTCCATTAGCAGGCTCCTCCCTCCATCTACTATGTGTTCTTAACTCAAAAAAAAGTCCTTTCTATTGCAGTCAGTCTCCTCCAAATCTCCAAATTCCTTTTTTTTTTGGCTGCTGTGATCTGACTTGCTGTGAGAGGGTGGCTATGTTCATTTGCTGTGGTCCCATTGTATGTTGGAACATAGCCACCTTCTCTTGCTCGCTCCTGAGATGGAGTAGGGACTATGGACTATGGGATTTGTAGTGCAAAAGGATTCAGGGGCTCACGGAAGATGATACAAGGAGGCAGAAAAACACAGTAAGAAAAGATTTTATGAAAAATAGATTACATTTACATTAAAGCGGTATTATACTTTCCGCTTTTTCATTTTTACCCTACAGGTAAGCCTATAATAAGGCTTACCTCTAGGTAAAATGAATATCTCCTAAACCTGCACGGTTTAGGAGATATTCACCCTGCATGCAGTCGCTGACACTGATGTTCTGGTGTATCTTGCCGGACCTTCAGAGCTCCTTGCCGGAATGTGAACTCCCACGCGCATGCATGGTAGTGACGTCACCGCGGCTCCGGCCACTCACAGCGCCGGAGCCGCTGAACCCAGAAGAGACGCCGACAGATCATGTCAGCTCTCTCAGCAGTGGCGTATGGGGGCTTTGTTCTAAGGTAAGTATTTCATAATGCGATGCATACTAGCACATTATGCCATTGTCCTGCAGTGTTTTTTTTTTGGGGGGGGGGGATACAACCGCTTTAAGTATTGGATGTGTATGGATTTTTTTTTAAAACATAAGGATATCCTACCTATGGCATGAACTTTGTGAATAATGCAAACTTATAGAGATAGGGCTACACAGGGGGGTTGATTTACTAAAACTGAAGAGTGTAAAATCTGGTGCAGCTCTGCATAGAAACCAATCAGTTTCCAGGTTATTTTGTCAAAGCTTAACTGAACAAGCTGATGTTAGAAGATGATTGACTACCATGCACAACTGCACCAGATTTTCACTCTCCAGTTTTAGTAAATCAACCAGGGTAAATTTGAAACATAGTTCTATTTCTAAGTGCACAGTGCTTCAATTTATTGATTGCAAACAGAGGAAGCAAATGGCTCCTTATGATCTAAGCTACATAAATACTGTAGTAAGTAGTAGAGATTATTTTTACCTGATCACACAGTGCTTCAGTGGTGTATATCTGATTACTATTATAGGCTACTCCATGCTATGTGTGTAGCTAAAACTGTAGGGAGCAATTTGTTTCATCTGTTTAACAACCACCTGTGCATCACATTACTTTTAATGACAGCTGCTACATGAGAGATATTTAGTGATTGTGCAATTGAACTCCCATGATCACACAATCCTGCATTTTAATTGTATAGAAGAAACTGTTAGCATATAATCTCCTTTCTTCTCATGGACGGACTTTTTTTTTTGTAAAAGTTTTCCCTTTGTGAAATCAATCTCATTAGACTAATCTTCTAACAATCTCCTGCAGTAATGCTATAAAGTCATTTTTGTACTGGAACATTTTTAGTCTCTCGTGGCAAGGTTTTGGTAGTATGATTCAGCTATGAAAAATTGTATATGTGGCTCTGCTTAGGATGTATTTTTCTAGCCTATTTGCGTTTAGTGGACAACTTCACAATGGACAAACTTTGTACATTACATTGTTTATGACAGTGTTTTACTAAATAAAATATAAATTATATGTTTTGTTTTATAACAGAATATGTTTTGTAGTGCAATCATTTATGCATATCCAGTTCTCTTTATGGGGCATGGTGCCATACAAATAACTAAACATATATACAAGAGCAGTTTACATCAAAGAACAAAAGTTAATTAAAAGTAAGGGATCAAAATGATGAGACCTACAGTAGATAAAAATCAGCGGAACAAGCAATCTATTTACAAATGAATACTGGCAATAAAGTAGAGGTGTGACAGAAGCCCAATTTAAATAAGGCATCTATCCTTTTTATCTGTTAACTGTCAAAGAGTATATGTGTGAGTTTTACAAAGATGACAGCTCTTATGCCTCATGCACACTGGGCATTTAGCCCCTGTGCATCAAATCCTGGTGTTTTTGTGCACCCAGGGTCAAGCCCAGCTACCCCCACCCATTCAAAGTTTATGACAGGCTGAAAAAGATGCAGTGGACACTGTACCAAGTGAAAATAGAATTTAGGGCTCTATGCATTCAGGAATGTAAGCAGGGTGCCTGGTTTGTTCACATTTTTACACTGAAAGTTTGGTTGTCTTGTGAAAGTTACAGCCACCTGCGCATGAAGTGTAACGTGATTTCCCCCGCCAAATGTTCAAGGCTCATCTGTCCCTCCTTGGTTCCTGGAACCATCATGCAGGTGCCAGGAGGGAGAATGGCCAGAGAGCCTCCCCTCATAAAATAGATAAATATATACAGTATACCTTTAAGACCGGAGGATTTTCCTGCTTAACGTGCAAGCCACTTTTTTCAACTTGGCACTGCGCAACTTTAACTGACAATTGCGCGGTCATGCAACGCCATACCCAAACAAAATTTACATCCTTTTTTCCTACAAACAGAGCTTTCTTTTGGTGGTATTTGATCACCTCTGCACTTTTCATTTTTTTCGATATTAATAAAAAAAGAGCGAAAATTGTGCGAAAAATTTACATTTACTACTTTGACAGTTAAAAAATATACAATATATTCAACTTTTGTCATATATTTAGGCCAAAATGTATTTAGCTACATGTCTTTGACAAAAAAATTGTCAATGAGCGCATTATTAACCACTTTAAGACTGGAAGATTTTACCCCATTCCTGACCAGGTCATATTTTGCGATTCGGCACTGTGTTATTTTAACAGACAATTGTGCGGTCGTGCGACGCTGTACCCAAATTAAATTTATGCCCTTTTTTTCCCCACAAATAGAGATTTCTTTTGGTGGTATTTGATCACCTGTGCGATTTCAATTTTCAATTTTTTTAAAAAAAGAGCGACAATTTTGAAAAAAAAAAAAAAATTTTTCACATTCTGATGTATAACATTCCCCAAAAAAATTTACAAATCAAATTTTTTTAACATTTTAGGCCAATTTGTTTTCTGCTACATATTTTTGGTAAAAAAATCGCAATAAGCGTATTTTGATTGGTTTGTGCAAAAGTTATCGTGTTTACTAACTACGGGAAAGATTTGTCATTTTTATTGTTTATTTATTTTTTACTAGTAATGGCAGCGATCTGCGATTTTTTTGTGTGGCTGCGACATTGCAGCAAACAGATGGGACCCCTAACTGACATTTTTTACACTTTTGGGGGGACCAGTGACATTACTACAGTAATCAGTGCTATAAATATGCACTGTTACTGTAATAAGACACTGGCAGGGAAGGGGTTAACACTGTTGGTGATCAAGGGGTTAAATGTATGCCTCATGCTTACTGACGTGTGTGGGGGGAGGGGGTTGTGTGACACAGATCACAGGTTCAGCTATGCTGAATCCTGTGATCTGTCCCTATTTGTCACAGAGGAGATCTGTCCGCTTTGTTTACACAAGCGGGCGGATTTCCTCAGTCTTTCCCCGACGATCGGGGAAGAGAGACGGTGATCACCGCCTCTCCTCCCCTGACCCGACTCCAGCTGTGTCTAAACAAAGCGGGAGCGAGCCTCCGGAAGCGAGCGCGCCGCCGAAAGAGGGAGGAATCTGTCGACGTAGGTACTCTCTGCTGCAGTAGCCACAACGTGAGCGGTCAGCAAGTGGTTAACATAGCAAATGTAGGTCTCAGTACATGATGACTATATGTAAATTTACATTTTAAAATTAGCAATTAAGCCCAGAGAAAAGTAAATAAATATTATAATTCCTAAGTACAATGGCATTATGTACTGTTAACCTCTTTACGACCACCCGCCGTAGATATACTGCAGCAGGCAGCCGCTCCTGCGCAAATCCCTCCCCCTGCTCGTCAGCAGGGAAGCCGATGCAGCAGGCAGGCGGCTCCGATTGCCGCCTGACACCCGCCATCATTTCCCCGCTGAGAGAGAAGAACAGTCGGCTGTTGTCAACACAGCTGACCGTTCTTCTCCCTGGAATGATCATAGAGCCCCTGTGATCCTTCTATATAGGATTACAGGTCTCTATGGTCATTCCACAAGCCACGCCCACCCACAGTTAAAATCACTCCCCTAGGCTCACATTTAACCCCTTGCTCACCCACAATGTTAACCCCTTCCCTGCAGTGTCATTATTACAGTAAAAGTGCATATTTTAGCACTGATTACTGTAGTAATGTCACTGGTCCCCCCCAAAAGTGTCAAAAATGTCAGTTAGGGGTCCAATCTGTCCGCCGCAATGTCGCAGCCCCCACAAAAAATCGCAGATTGCCGCCATTACTAGTATAAATAAATTAAATAAATAAAAATGACATAAATCTTTCCCGTAGTTAGTAGATGCAATAACTTTTGTGCAAACCAATCAAAATACGCTTATTGTGATTTGTTTTTACCAAAAATATGTAGCAGAAAACAAATTGGCCTAACATGTTAAAAAAATATTGATTTTTAATTTTTTTTGGGAATGTTATATAGCAGAATGTGAAAAATATTGATTTTTTTTTTCAGAACTGTCACTCTTTTTTTGTGTATAGCTCAAAAATAAAAATTACACAGATGATCAAATACCACCAAAAGAAAGCTCTATTTGTGGGTTAAAAAAGGACGCAAATTTGGGCACAGCGTCGCATGACTGTGCAATTGTCAGTTGGAAAAAAGTGGCCTGGTCATTAAGGGGGCAAATCCTTTCGGTCTTAAAGTGGTTAAAAAAATCCTATCATACCCTGAATTATTGACTAATAAGAAATAAACAGTAAGAGAAGAAAAAAGAACCCCAGCCACCACAGAAGGATTGTTAAAGCCGAACTACAGATAGATATGGAAGTCACAAATTCATTTTCCAAATGACAGTAGTATAATTACCTGAATCTGACTTGATATCAACCTCTTGCAGTATAGTGTTTAACCTTGGGGAAGAATAAGTGGCTCAGACAGCCAGTCAAATGTTGCCATAGTGTTCATGTACTAACAAGGAACATGCTGATAAAAGAAGAAAGCAGAGAAACAGAAAGATACGTTTATTAGTCTGCTGCTTCTCCTTTCACTGTCCAGTCACAGGCCAAGGAGAGGCAAGACCTGTAAGTGCTCAATAGCTGTATTAGAAAAAGTCAGGTCTCCTGCCCTGCCAGACATATCTGTGCTGTGTGGTAGAGCTGTTTAAATCTAAGGTGGAAATGAAATCCTTTGGCAATTAAAAAAGCTCCCATGTATCTATTTAATCGATTAACTCAACAGTTTAGATTTCAAGTTTAAATATTATTGATCGGAGAAACAAACTGGAGGCATGCAAATTAAGAAATAGGAAGTGATTGTGCAGAGTGGCAGAGCAAAAAAAGTCTCAGGTTATGTATTCCTTTTATAATCAGCTCCCTGTGAGGCAAGGGAATATGTTATAATGTTCTTCAGTTATGTATACTTCCATTCAGAGTGAATGATTACTCAGCTGGCCATTAAGTCAGCTGGATTAAGTATTTATCAGTTCCTGGAAAGCTAGGAAACGAGTTTCCTGCCTTATTTTATAGACGATCAAGCCTTTTGTTTTACGTCGCTTCCCTTTTTTTTTTTTAATGCTCATCTTCGTTTGTTGTGTTTTGTTGGTTTTTGATTATTCATTACACAGAAGTCTGTCAGCTGCTCGTCTCCGATTTCATATTTACAGCCTCCAGAAACTTTGCTTCGTTCACATGATTAGCTGCTTTGAGGGAGATTAGTATTGAACACATAAATCCTCACTATTGACTGTGAGGGGAAAAAAAACAGCAACAAATCAGTAGAGACATCATATTTTCTATTTGTTCTACTACTTGGTGGGAAGTATATTGACTTTTTTAATATTAGGTAATATGAGGAATTAATCCTTTCTTAATGATATAAATATTAAGTCCACCTTGGCTAATGTCATTTCCATATCAAATGTAAATTTTCTAGGTTAAGTGCAGTGGAGCCAACATAAACAGATGATAATTACTAATTGCATATCTGTTCATTACCAATTGGGCAGCTTCTAGTCCAGAGGATCTCAAATGTCCTCCTGTGGCCTATGTAAGGGAGAAAATAATGTAGGAATGATTGCTGGCTTGTAATAGTCAAGAGGAATGAATGTATCAGAAGGCCAATCTTCTGCCATGGTTAATCACAGGATTTAGTGTACGTATTGAATGCAATTTGATGGATTTATTGAGGATTCACACAGTGGTATTGAGTGATTGGATATGTATGTCAATTAGAAAGCTTAAAATTAATTATTTGCTCCTTAACTACTTCAGTCCTACTGATGCTTCTGACATTTTATCCCCCACATGAGCCTTTTATTTTTTTTTAAAGCTGAACTCCAGGCAGATAAAAAAGAAACATCATTGAATGCAGTTAAAAAGGAAGAAACAAAAAAAAAAAAAAAAAAGGAAGAAACACCTAACTATATCTTTTCTAAAAAAAAAAAAAAATGCACCCCCTTCTCCTACGTAGAACCTAAATAATAATAATAATTAAAAAAATCAGTACATTTACCCATTTTTAATCTGCTCTGCTCTGGCCGTGTGACCCCGCAACTCAGTGTAAAGGAGCGCTTTGAATTCTGGAAGACATTCATAGGCTCCAATATCCCAGCCATTGCCAGCGACCCCTCCTTTCGCCACTCACAGACACAGGGGAGCCAGAGCTGCAGGATTACATAACCAGACTGAAACAGAATAAAAATAGGTAAGTATAAGATTATTTTTAAACAGGTTAGCCAGAATGAGTAAAAGCAGAGGGGAAGGAACATTTTTAGGAATAGTAGTAATATAGTAATAATATAGTTAAGTTTTTCCTCCACTTTAATGAATAAAATCAAATTATCAATAAAAAAAAATGAAATGCCTCTATATGACTTTGGGAGTAGAATTGGCAGTCCTCAGGGCCAATTAGGTATCCTGCATGCATATGTGCTAGCAAATAACAATTTGGCAGGAGGAGAAAGTGGAGATATGACCTCATAAGCCATTTGTTCATCCTCAACTGTCAAATCATAGGCCGGAGGCTTGAAGGTGACCTACAGGTAGGTTTGTTGCTGACTGCTAACTGCAATAGAGAAAAGTCAGGGCACCAGACTAGCTGTGCTTACTGGTAGAGCTGTGTAAATCTCAGGAATGGATAAATAGTAATTACATAACAATTAGAACAGGTCTTATATATGTATTTCATGGTGTTTTTTTAGAAGTTTCTGAGAAGATTTAGCATATTCTGTAAATTTTGTTTTTGGAATGTATAAATACATGTTATACATCTTTTATTTTTTTGTGTTGTAGATAGGACTTTGAATTGTTAGTGGGTTTGGATAAAACTAAACTGTTTATTAGATTTTAAGTAGGAAGAAATGGGAAAAATCAGGAAAAAAAACAATTTAGTAGTTTTTCCTATTGTAACCTTTATGCAACTACTGCAACCCATTATATACTCAAAAATGTAACTGACAACGTATTCTGACTGCAAGAATACTGCCAAGTGCCATCTTGAAGTAACATAATGGAATGGTAAAGCTAAAAGTGTAAGCTCACCTTTTGATCCAGTAATGGTTTTTACCTTTCAGCATTACATTGTGATACATTAAGGAAAAAAGAATGTTAATATAGCAATGAAATGTTTGTGCAGGCAGGAATTGTTACAATGGTAACTAAGGATTACAATTGCAAAGATTCTAAATGACTTTCTTACATGACTATTGTGCAATCATATAGTAACTGTAAAGGTCATCCAGATCATTCTATATGTTTGTTCAGATCTAGGAATAATGCATAGGGGGGGGGGGGTGTTTAATTTACTTAAAATTCAACTTAACTGTATCTGAGCACCACAAGCTGAAAATACCATATAACTCATTTTTATTATACACATCATACATGGCTTCCATGTCGCCATACATTATTTTAACTTTAAACCTCTGTGCTAGAATATTACTTCCTCTTTATATTCCTATATTCTAACCTGCTGTACTCCTATTCTAATCCCTAAGGGGAATAGTGTTACCAATAAACATAAACTTGGCGCAGCGCTAAAATTATATAATATAGATACCTTTTGTGTAATCACTGTGTTGGACCTACCCACCAGATCGATCCCCTGAAGATGTTATACAGGCAAAATATGGTGCGTGGAGCTACCATGCTGACATTACATCCAATGACATTACTTCTAGCGCAGTGGAGCGTATGGTCATTTTGCTTTAGACCTGGAGGTGCCGATGAAGTACATAAAAGCTGTAAACTGTATATCAACCCCATAAAGTGTGGCTTTTTGGTATGTGCAGTTATAATAAAATAAAGTTACTCTATTGTGGTCTCTCTTGGTCTATTATCCGAGTGTGTCTGGATGTGGAACAAGTGGAGAGGAAACATTTCAGTAGACTATACCAGGAGGAAAAGAGAGTTTTATTTTGAGTACTGTTAACCCACTTAATAATCATAAGGGGTCATTACCATTTGGGGAGAGATATACAAGGGGAGTGGTGTGGAAAGGAGACACTTTATTAGTGGAAGTGCAGCACAGATATGGAGGAATTTAAGACAAAGCATAGCACAGTTATTGAAAAAGCACTTTATTTATTATTTACACTGAGAACTGGATAGACTTATAGTTGACAGCACAAGCACTTTATGCGTAATGGACGGGGAAGGATGTCTATTATTATTACCATTGCTGTTTTGCATGAAACATTTTTGAACTGTAATTGATATGTTTAATAATGCTTTATTTTGTTGAGAAATTACTTTGAAAAACACCCCGCTTGTCAGTCCTGCCCAATTACCTCCTCATTATTAGCCAATTCTATGCAAGAGTAATATCTTCAAGAGGGCCAAAGTATCATGGGTGCATATAGCAATATCATTTGGCAGACGGTAGTGAGCAAAATCTGGATACAAGTATTCAAAGCTGGTCATGTCAAGGTCAATAGCGCCCTTAGCAATTTCCTATCATCATAATCTGCAAATTCACAATCCGTTAAAATATATAGGCTTATACCGTACATCCATTAATACTCAGACACAACTTGTTAGGTTCTACCCGATGGTCATTGCAAGATTCTGGACATCACCAGTTCCCTGGGACTTAGCCCAGGGGTATCCAGCCATGGTGACCAAATTTTCTCAAATCTACCTGGGCTTCCCCTGTGTTGGTAAATGTACCTTTCCATGACCAAGGTTTTCCCCATATGTATTATTCAGGAGGGTACTGTGGGCAGTGAGATCAATTTCCACACCAATAGGATGAGTTTACGTGCCTGAAATAGTGCTCTAGAGAATGCTATTCGAACCATCTCCTCCGGGATAACATCCTCCAGAACCCCCAGAATACAATGAATTGGGTCTAAAGGGAGGGTCGTCTGAAACACCTGATTAAGTGTCCCTAGTACCGCACTCCAATACCTATGGAGCTTCGGGCAGTGCCAGAGTAGATAAATGAGAGCTCCGCCCGCATTTTACACACATTGGATCCGACCGCCCACCCATCTTATGCAGTCTAAGTGGAGTGTAGTGCACTCGAAGGACAATGTAGAGCTGCAAGACCTTTTGGGCAACGTTAAGAGAACAAGTAGTAATAGAGAACAGGATTTTCTCCCATTGGTCTCCTGTGCGTGAGCCAACGTCCACTTCCCATAGGGATCTTGCCCTGGTGGGGTGAGACTTCAGATGGTGTGTTAGTAGCATTTGGTAACAGTGTGAGATTATCCCTTTGGTTTCAGCACTTGTCTGCAATAGATGGAAAATGTGGGTGCTGGGCTGGAAAGAACCAAACCACCCGCAACCCTCTGTGCGCACACAGCGTGCTGAAGCTGGAGGTAGTATATGGTGGGGGGCAAACTAAATCTGTTTTGCAACTCAGGAAAGGAGAGCAGCTTGCCATCCCGGAATATATGTGACAATAAAGTAACAACAGATTTGCAATTTTGACCAACAAATTATGTGCCACTCACAATTCTGAAGAATGATCATAAAAAACACCTAATGCACATTTTTTGGGGGATTTTATTGCCTTTTATATAGATTTCAATTGGCCTAAAATAAATTTCAAGAGCCAAAGCATGAAACCCCATACAAAAAAATGTTAAAAACTGCCGAATGCCAAAACGAAAACTAAATGCTCAGGTCAAGTCCAAAAGATGATTCAGGTTGATTTCTTTGTTGGTCAGCTTTCTACTCATTGGACAGAGGTGATGCTGATGATTTATTTTCCAGTAGATCAGCATAAAGGCAGAGAGTAAGCAAAGCAAGCTGAACTAGACATTGACTTTGCTAAACCTGTCTGGCTGTGAGTTGTGTAAAAAATGTTGATATCACAAGATCAGAATCCCAAATGCTTTGGGACTTAATCCAGTTTACATATACGGTATACATATTTATAAATTCTGTATTATCTGTTTTCCTGGTGTTTCCGTTTAAGCAAGGATTACAGTATATAACTTTACTGTTGTTGTGTCCTGACCATGTGGATTGTTATTTTTTTCTAATTTTATTGACGTGTTTTATCCCATTTCAGGCCATGGTTTTAAACACCTGAGTACCTCAGTCTCACGCTGTCTCCCATATGCACTTTAGATATTTTTTACATTTATATTTATTGTTTTGCATTAATGTTGTTGTTGTTTGGATGATAAATGAATCCCATGCTGTGTATTATTTGATTAGTTTTACTTTTTGCAAAGTTTTTCTAAACCAGAAGTAAAATGTAAAAGTTCCGTTCCAAAGAAATGAATTTTTGCTTTCAGTCCTAAGTGAAATTAATATTTTTTCTAGCAATGAAAAAGCCAGAGGAATAGAGGTGACAAAGGAAGCTGCAGTACTGAACTAGGAAATAGGTGTATATCACCTGCCTGGCTATGTAGTGTGGCAGATGTGTGTAAATCATAAGACAGTTTCTTTTTTCCTATGTGTATCATAATGTAACACTGAAAGGGAAAAAAAAGCTCTTCTAAATCAAAGGCAGACTCTGGCTTTGGGCTTTTCCTCTCCATCACATTATGTACAATTTTTAGTCATGTAGTACAGTAGTCAGAAGACTTTGCTCTGTATTTTTTGATGTGAATATCTACAGCTGTGTTATGTGTTTGTGTGTGTTTTGTTTTTTTAATTTTTGCTTCCAATACAAATATACAGATATGCTAGCAAATTTAATAGGAGCTGCAATTTCAAAACAAAGACATTAGAACATGATCAATTGAGTTTCATAAATCAACTTTGTTCCTTTAAAAATTAAACTCTTTATTTTGCATATTGCAGGTTCTATTTGCTTCCTAGAGTTGCACAAGCAACCTGCTGCTTTAACCCTTAGCATCTTTAGGACCTGTGTCATGTTGTGTGGATTTTGTTTGCACTAGATGGGGTTTGAGATCAGATACAAATCTATTGTGTTGTGGGTTGGGACAAAAGCAGTGTGGCCTGGACAACATGCAAAATCACGGGGAAATCACTATAAGCTTTACAGCTCCAGGCAGTCTTGTGGTCTTTAGGGGGTATGGGAACATGATCTGGCAGAGAGCAATGTTCTTCAAGTTGGTTATGGGGATATGTTTTAGTTTTTCACTATAGCACTCAGCACTTTCCCCACCTTTTTGTTTGTGTGTTGTTTTCTTTGTTGTGTGTCACTTCACTATCACCTTTTTCTTCACATGATTAGTAGGTTGTGGGTCCTCTGACCTACCTTGAAAGTCTTGGGAGGGGGTGGATATGGCCTTCTGGCTTAGTTCGCTCTCTCTCATCGGGTCTCCCTTTGGGGGAGCTCCACCTAGTACCTGGGGTGGGCTGTTTCGGCAGTTCTCCCAGAGAACAGGGTTTGCCTAGTTTCGGCCGGGCAGACCACAGTAAGTACCTCAGTCCCTGTCAGGAGTCTTGCGCCCCGGGGGGATCAAGGTCAGGGTCCATCCTCTTCGGAGGTGGAACTTTTTGCACACCCTGTGCACTTTTTGTGTTTCCCACGTTTGCATGTGTGCACTTTTTTATGCACCGAGTGCTAGTCTGAGTGTGTTCACATACCACGTGCTTAAAAAAAAAAAAAATGGGGATATGTTTTAGTTTCAATAAAGCGTTTTAGATACAAAACAAGAAGACTAAGCAGACGTGTTGCTTTTTTTGTTTGGAAACAGATCAATACCGCTTACAGCTGACTTCAAGTCTAGTTAAAGTGGCAGTAAAGGCTGAAGGTTTTTTTTTACCTTCTGGTACAAAACCTTCTATGTGCAGCAGCTCCCCCAGCCTGCACTAATACTTACCTAAGCCCGATCCAAATCCAGTGATGTGCATGAGAGCTGAGGCTCTCCAAGATACCTCCCTTCTGTTTGGCTAAGACGCATCAGCAGGAGCCATTGGCCTAGCTGCTGTAAATCACAACCAGTGAGGTGGGAGCAGGGGGTGGGGCAGATATGTGCTCTCTGTCACTTCTGGAAACAAAGAGCTGACTTGGCTTGCTATGGGGGCATTCAGCAAGAGGGAGCAGCCCAAATCTCCGGTGGGGATTTGGGCTGCTTTGTGCAAAACCATTACACAGAGCAGGTAAGTATAACATATACAGTATGTTATTAAAAAGAAAAATTCCTTTACAATCACTTTAATTGGAATGCCCTTGAAATAACTTTGGTAACCATAGTAGATAGTAAGTTGTTAATTACATAGTAGATAGTAATGTGTTAATTACACTTACCTCCATGCTGTTCTATCCCAAGTACTGCTGTCCTAAAATTAGGCCTAGAGCACAGTGACACACACTTTTGTGCACTTTATTTTTATGGTTCCTGCTAATTTTTTAATGGAATTGGTCATGGTAATAGAAGTCTAAAAGGCAGCCATTCACACTTATTCCATTAGGCAAAGGCAGAAAGAACATGCAAAGAGGCTACTCTGTTAATGTGCAGTAATCAGCGCAGAGGCAAGATAGGCATAACTAATTGGTAATATAAAGTAATTAAAAAAAATTATTTGTAATATTGTAAAAAGTACTTTTAAATGTTGTTATTATTTATAGTAAATAAATGGTAAATTCTAGTTTCAGCAGGTCCTAGGAGGCGATGATTTACAAGCTCATATTGGTCCCAGACCTTTACTAAATTTGCATACACATAGCCCCAAATTAGTTGTACAGGTATGTGGGTAATTCTAAGTTTTTTTTTTATTAGAAAACAGAAAGAGGTTTTTGTATCATTGCCAAAGGAATAGCAACCAATAAAGGAAGCTTGAACATAGTAAATGAAGCCCTATCTTTTGTGTCCTTTGGCTGTAGTGTGGAATTCTACAGGCCATGGACAGTAAACAGCAATGCATACTGGAAGAGAAATCTTTGGGACAAATGTAACACTTTAAATCTTTAAAATGTGTATAATTTTGTGCTCAGCCTACAATCGAAAACCAAGCTAAAGTGCAAAAACCTGTAGCTTAGTAAGAGGTTAAATCATTGGTTGTTTTTTTTTGCATTGGCATCCCTATTGGGGAGGCGTCACTGCAGGTTCTACTTTTAGACAGAAATGTAAACTTTAGTGATAAAATTAATCAGTGCTATCAAATTAATAAAATTATACAATAAATACTAAAAAATTTGAATAATTTACAAGAGTTGTTTACTATAACACTCTCCAGTGATTAACCCACCACATATGACACTACAATAGATAAAGTGAAGCGCAAATTAAATCAATCAAAAAATGCATTTAGCATAAATACGATACAGATAAATGCACAAGTGTCTTCAAGGTGCTTGTTATAGATTTACATTGCGCTGCACTATATTGCACATTAATGCTGAATGCATTTTTTCATTGATTGCGATCCCGTATATCTGTTGAATAGAAATTTAAACTTGTTCCAACGTTATGGAGGAGTAACAAAAATGACTGGGGTTAATTAGATACAGGAATAAGATAAAGATACGGAAATTCATATTTACCTGATTTCTGAACAGCATTTTATTTATTTTATTTTATTTATTTATTTTATATTATATTTACTATGTAAACAGCGTGGGTGGTACAGTGGTACAGTGTTTCTTAAATCTAAACATTGTCAGAGTCGGTTCACACTGGGGCGGCACGACTCTGTACTACTTCGGGGGCGACTTGTGCATTCCCATGCACCACGACTTCGGAGCGACTTGCATGGACTTCACATAATGGAAGTCTATGCAAGTCGCTCCGAGGTCGCCCCGAAAGTAGTACAGGACCCTTTTTCTAAGTCGGAGCGACTTGTGTTGCTCCTATTAGAACGGGTCCTGTAGCAGTCAATGGACTGCGAGGGAGCGCGACTTGTCAGGCTGACAAGTCGCCTGACAAGTCGCGCTAGTGTGAATCGAGGCTTAGGGTACTGTTATTGCTAAGCACAAGCCATTTCTAACCTGGTTTAACAGTACAAAAATACTTGTAGTTTCACAAACAAAGGAAAGGATTGTCTCCTGTGTGTATATATATATATATATATATATAGATATATGGAATAGTTTTGGCGTTGAGTTTAAATCTCTGCAGTTTATTGGCAGAGCTATGCAGTATATTACTGTAGGTCCTACTGTAGAGCTACTGTATATCAAATGATAAGATTTATGAGAGACAAGTAGGCCTGTTATAACAGCATCTCTTGCAACAGAGATTATGAAATAAAACAGTGCTATCATACAGAGAAAAAAATAAAATTAACCATATATGTAATTTAAAATGAATGCAGAATGCCTGTATAATGCAGTTCCATCTTAGCCATGTGCAAATGTCAATATTTTTTTTTTTTTATATTTTTTATCATTATTAGCAGCTACAATATTTAGCATGCCAGACAGATAGTTATTTGTTTAATTGCCTTTTACATCGCACCCTCCTGTATTCAGACCCTCAATAGAATTTGCAGTTTAATATTTTACTATAAAACTGTAATGTTGTGCTTATATTCATACGAGCAAAACAAATATTTTCATGCTGGGAATTGGTACAATAAGCTATTTTACAGAAAACGTATGAATGGGCAGAAATATACTAAGTGCAAAGAAAATAGAAAGAACAAGAAAATACAAAAACTGAGTGGACACTTTCTTTCTTTCTTGGGTATTGGAAAAGAAAAAAAAACAATGTTTAAAGTGGACCTGTGTGCTTCCCAATCAACTAGTAATATAAGTAACAGTTCTTGTCCTGGGGCCTAAACAAACTATTAGGAGTCATTGTGGTTTAGGCAATGGGTGGCAGCTAGGGTTGAGCGGACACCTAGATGTCCGTGTTCGACGGGTTCGGCCGAACTTTAAAAAAAAGTCCGGGTCCGTGTCCCGGACTTTTACCGAACTTTTCCCGGACACCGAACCCCATTGAAGTCAATGGGGACCCGAACTTTAAGGCACTAAAATGGCTCTAAAACACCAAAGGAAAGGGCTAGAGTGCTGCAAATGGCAGCAAAACGTAATTAAGAGCATGGCAAGTGCTCTGCAAACAAATGTGGATAGGGAAATAACTTAAAACAACAAAAAAAAACAGAAAAATAAAACAATGTTCTTCTTCATCTCTGAAGGACGAGGCCCATATGGAGTAGGAGGGAGGTTGAGGTGGTGGTGGATGTGGCGGTGACATAGGCGTGCGCACAGGGTGTGCTGGGTGTGCCTGGGCACACCCTAATCACCTAGGGCACATAGCATTGCCAGTGAGGAGATGGGAAAGATCTCCCTGGGACCTGCTCTGCTCTATTTCTCCTTGCCTACAGGTACATGGCCCCGATACATTACTCTCCCTGCTGGCAAACACATGCATGTGTATTTCAACTTTGGGGTGCACACCTTAATGCAATAGGCTGCGCACACCTATGGGCGGTGTAGGTGGAAGCGGCGGTGGAGGAGGACCAGGGCCGGATTAACAGCATCATGGGCTTGGTGCTGAGGATTTTGAAGGGCCTTAAGGGCCGTGCCTTGCCATGCACCCAGAGGAGGAAGGGTGCAGCCATGCATGCCTAATTCAACATGGGATGCTGTCTCTGAAGCCCATAAACACATCCATGCATCGCCAACTGTCCCTCCTTGTCCGGCCTTCACGCTGTGTGGGGAGGTTCTGAGGGTGCTGCCTGGGGAAGCGAGCATAGAAGCCAGACTTCTGTGTTTACAAGTGACAGAAGAGCGGTAACAGTGAATATGGCCAACCCGGGGCCTATATAAAAGGTAGGGGCCTGGAGCTGCAGCTCCAATAGCCCCTACATTAATCTGGCCCTGAGGAGGAGGACGAGGTAGCCAACACTGCTTCTTTTCAAAAATTTTAAATGAGGGTACACCCCAAAAGAGTGAGAAAGAGCAAAAATGGAACAATGGGTGGGTAAGGTCGGTATCCATTGCTATTCTGCATAAGGTACGGAAAAGTCCCGTGGGATCCATGCCTGGTTCATTTTAATGAACGTGAGCTTGTCCACATTGTCTCTGGACAGGCGGCTGCGCTTGTCTGTTATAACGCCCCCAGCCGTGCTAAATACCCGTTCAGATAATACACTGGCTGCAGGGCACGCCAGCACCTCCAAGGCGTAAAGGGCAAGCTCAGGCCATGTGCCCAATTTGGAGACCCAGAAGTTGAAGGGGGCAGACCCGTCATTCACTACATGTAGGCGTGTGCACACATACTGCTCCACCATGTTGGTAAAATGCTGCCTCCTGCTAAGACGTTCCATCTGAGCTGCTGGTGCTGCTGTTTGTTGTGGCGTGCTGACAAAGCTTTTCCACATTTCGGCCATGCTAACCCTGCCTTCTGAGGTGCTCGCGGTGCCCTGGTTGCGTTGGCGACCTCCTCCTCCTCCTCCTCTGCCTTGTGCTTCCACTGTGGCCCCGCTGTCAGATGGGAATGCCAGCAGCATGGCGTCTACCAGCGTGCGCTTGTACTCGCGCATCTTGCGATCGCGCTCCAGTGAGTGAATTAAGGACGGTACGTTGTCCTTGTAACGGGGATCCAGCAGCGTGGCCACCCAGTAATCAGCACAAGTTAGAATGTGGGCAACTCGGCGGTCGTTGTGGAGACACTGCAGCATGTAATCGCTCATGTGTGCCAGGCTGCCCAGAGGCAACGAAAGGCTGTCCTCTGTGGGAGGTGTATCGTCCGTGTCCTCTGTATCCCCCCAGCCACGCACCAGTGATGGCCATGAGCTGGCCTGGGTGCCACCCTGCTGTGAACATGGTTCCATCTCCTCCTCCAGCTCCTCCTCCTCCTCATCCTCCTCATCCTCCAGAACTGTGCCCCTGCTGGACAATTGCGTCCCTGGCGTTTGCGTGTGCAGGAACCCACCCTCGGAGCCCCTTGCGAATGACTGCCCTGAAAGCCTTGGAAATGTTACCTCTTCATCCTCCTCCTCCTCCTCATCCTGTGCCACATCCTCTTCCATCATCGCCCGAATTGTTTTTTCAAGGAGGCATAGAAGTGGGATAGTTAAGCTGAGAACGGCGTCATTGCCACTGGCCATGTTGGTGGAGTACTCAAAACAGCGCAACAAGGCACACAGGTCTCGCATGGAGGCCCAGTTATTGGTGGTGAAGTGGTGCTGTTCCGCAGAGCGACTCACGCGTGCGTGCTGCAGCTGAAACTCCACTATGGCCTGCTGCTGCTCGCACAGTCCTTCCAGCATGTGCAAGGTGGAGTTCCACCTTGTGGGCACGTCACATATGAGGCGGTGAGCGGGAAGGCCGAAGTTACGCTGCAGCGCTGCCAGGCGAGCAGCAGCAGGGTGAGAACGCCGAAAGTGCGCACAAACGGCCCGCACTTTCTGCAGCAGCTCTGACATATCGGGGTAGTTTTAAAGGAACCTCTGCACCACCAAATTCAGCACATGCGCCAGGCAAGGGATGTGCGTCAAACCGGCTAGGCCCAGAGCTGCTATGAGATTTCGCCCGTTATCGCACACCACCAGGCCGGGCTTGAGGCTCGCTGGCAGCAACCACTCATTTGTCTGCTGTTCCATGCTCCTCCACAACTCCTGCGCGGTGTGTGGTTTGTCCCCCAAACAGGCAAGTTGTAAAACTGCCTGCTGTCGTTTACCCCTGGCCGTGCTGAAGTTGGTGGTGAAGGTGTTACGCTGTCCGGATGAGGAGGCGGTAGAGGATGAGGAAGCGGAGTAGGAGGAGTTAGGAACAGGAGGCAAACTGAAGCGCCCTGCAATCCTCGGTGGTGGAAGGACATGCGCCAAATTGCTATCCGCCTCAGGCCCATCCGCCACTGCATTTACCCAGTGTGCCGTTAGGGAGATATAACGCCCCTGACCGTGCTTACTGGTCCACGTATCCGTAGTTAGGTGGACCTTGGCACAGATGGCGTTGCGCAGTGCACACCTGATATTTTCCCCCACTTGGTTGTGCAGGGAAGGGATGGCTTGCCTGGAAAAGTAGTGGCGGCTGGGCACGACGTACTGTGGGACAGCCACCGACATAAGGTTTTTAAAACTGTGCGTCTCCACCAGACGGAATGACAGCATTTCAAAGGCCAATAATTTTGAAATGCTGGCATTCAGGGCCAGGGATCGCGGGTGGGTAGGGGGGTACTTCCTCTTCCTCTCAAGTGTTTGGGAGATGGAAAGCTGAACGCTTCCACGGGACATTGTGGAGATGGTTGTTGGTGACCCAGGTGGTGGTGTTGCTGACAGATCGTCTGTTTGCGGGGTGGCAGGTGCCGGTATCACTACAGATGTGGCTGGAGCGGCCGAGACTGCAGCAGAAGAGGAAGCAGGATGAGCCAGAGACGTTTCTTGGTTTTGAAGGTGTGTACTCCACTGCAGCTCGTGCTTTGCACTTAGATGCCTGATCATGCAGGTTGTGCTCAGGTTGAGAAGGTTTATGCCTCGCTTCAAGCTCTGATTGCACAGGGTGCAAACCACTCGTGTCCTGTCATCAGCACATTTTCTAAAGAACTTCCACGCTAGAGAACTCCTTTGAGCTGACTTTGGTGCGCTCGTTCCCTTGCTGCGTTGGGCAGTAGCGGGCGTAGTGTCTAGGGCACGGCCGCTCCGCTTCTGCACCCTGCTCCCTCTTCTGCTGTGCTGGTGGCTCTGTGCGACCACCGCCTCTTCCTCCAAACTACTCAGGTCACCTGCATGACGTTCATTCCATGTGGGGTCGAGGACCTCATCGTCCTCCACATCATCTTCCACCCAGTCTTCACCCCTGCCCTCCTTGTCGGTCTCCACAATGCTGAACGCCGCAGCAGTTGGCACCTGCGTTTCGTCATCATCGGAGACGTGCTGCGATGATCCTTGCATGTACTCATCTTGAGAAATAAGTGGTTGGGCATCGCTGCACTCAATCTCTTCCACTTCTGGGGCAGGGCTAGGTGGATGGCCCTGGGAAACCCTGCTGACAGAGTCCTCAAAAATAATAAGAGACTGCTGTATGGCTTGGGGCTCAGACTGCTGGCCTGATTTGCAAGGGGGTGAGGTGAAAGACGGTTGGACATTGGCTGCAGGTGCCAACTCTGACCTTTCTGCAGTAGACTGGGTGGGAGACAATGTGAAGGAACTGGAGGCACTGTCAGCAGCAAACCAATCTACTATCGCCTCAACTTGTTCTGGCCTCATCACTTCTAGGGGCGTTTGATGCCCTACCAAATACTGATGCAGGTTCTGTCGCCTACTCACACTTGAGGAAGGTGTTTCACTTGTGCGTGTAGCTGGCACAGATCGACCACGTCCTCTCCTTGCAACAGGAGCTCTACCAGCAGCACCACGACCCAGGCCACGGCCCTTATTTGACGGTCTCCTCATATTTCTGTAATTTAAGATCTTGCCCTAGAAAGGTTTTTATTGAATAGCGGAATAGGAAATATGATCCAAAAAAGTGTATGTATCTCGCACGTACAAAACCACACTAGGCCCCAATTACTATTGTTTCTACCCCTAAAAGGATGGATGAGGAGTAGGAGGAGTATGGAACAGACAGCACCCTCAAATCTTCAGAAGTATGAGATGAACCCCAAAAACTTGGAAAGGTGGATCTCACACGTACCGACACAGACTATCCCGCAATTCAATTGATCCTCAAAGGTTTTTATTGAATAGCGGAATAGGAAATATGATCAAAAAAAGTGTATGTATCTCGCACGTACACAACCACACTAGGCCCCAATTACTATTGTTTGTACCCCTAAAAGGATGGATGAGGAGTAGGAGGAGGAGTATGGAACAGGCAGCACCCTCAAATCTTCAGAAGTATGAGATGAACCCCAAAAACTTGGAAAGGTGGATCTCACACGTACCGACACAGACTATCCCGCAATTCAATTGATCCTCAAAGGTTTTTATTGAATAGCGGAATAGGAAATATGATCAAAAAAAGTGTATGTATCTCGCACGTACACAACCACACTAGGCCCCAATTACTATTGTTTGTACCCCTAAAAGGATGGTTGAGCAGTAGGAGCAGGAGTATGGAACAGGCAGCACCCTCAAATCTTCAGAAGTATGAGATGAACCCCAACAACTTGGAAAGGTGGATCTCACACGTACCGACACAGACTATCTCGCAATTGAATTGATCCCCAAAGGTTTTAATTGAATAGCGGAATAGAAAATATGATCAAAAAGGAAAGTGTATGTATCTCGCACGTACACCACCACACTAGGCCCCAACTACTATTGTTTGTACCCCTAAAAGGATGGTTGAGCAGTAGGAGGAGGAGTATGGAACAGGCAGCACCCTCAAATCTTCAGTAGTATGAGATGAACCCCAAAAACTTGGAAAGGTGGATCTCTCTCACACGTACCAACACAGACTATCCCCCAATTTAACTGATCCCCAAAGGTTTTTGATTAAATAGCGGAATAGAAAATATGATCCAAAAAAAGTGTATGTATATCACACGTACACAACCACACTAGGCCCCAATTACTATTGTTTGTACCCCTAAAAGGCTAGATGAGGAGTAGGGGGAGTATGGAACAGGCAGCACCCTCAAACCTTCAGAAGTATGAGATGAACCCCAACAACTTGGAAAGGTGGATCTCTCTCACACGTACCAACACAGACTATCCCCCAATTTAACTGATCCCCAAAGGTTTTTGATTAAATAGCGGAATAGAAAATATGATCCAAAAAAAGTGTATGTATATCACACGTACACAACCACACTAGGCCCCAATTACTATTGTTTGTACCCCTAAAAGGCTAGATGAGGAGTAGGGGGGGTATGGAACAGGCAGCACCCTCAAACCTTCAGAAGTATGAGATGAACCCCAACAACTTGGAAAGGTGGATCTCTCTCACACGTACCAACACAGACTATCCCCCAATTTAACTGATCCCCAAAGGTTTTTGATTAAATAGCGGAATAGAAAATATGATCCAAAAAAAGTGTATGTATATCACACGTACACAACCACACTAGGCCCCAATGACTATTGCTTGTACCCCTAAAAGGCTAGATGAGGAGTAGGGGGGGTATGGAACAGGCAGCACCCTCAAACCTTCAGAAGTATGAGATGAACCCCAACAACTTGGAAAGGTGGATCTCTCTCACACGTACCAACACAGACTATCCCCCAATTTAACTGATCCCCAAAGGTTTTTGATTAAATAGCGGAATAGAAAATATGATCCAAAAAAAGTGTATGTATATCACACGTACACAACCACACTAGGCCCCAATTACTATTGTTTGTACCCCTAAAAGGCTAGATGAGGAGTAGGGGGGGTATGGAACAGGCAGCACCCTCAAACCTTCAGAAGTATGAGATGAACCCCAACAACTTGGAAAGGTGGATCTCTCTCACACGTACCAACACAGACTATCCCCCAATTTAACTGATCCCCAAAGGTTTTTGATTAAATAGCAGAATAGAAAATATGATCCAAAAAAAGTGTATGTATATCACACGTACACAACCACACTAGGCCCCAATTACTATTGTTTGTACCCCTAAAAGGCTAGATGAGGAGTAGGGGGGGTATGGAACAGGCAGCACCCTCAAACCTTCAGAAGTATGAGATGAACCCCAACAACTTGGAAAGGTGGATCTCTCTCACACGTACCAACACAGACTATCCCCCAATTTAACTGATCCCCAAAGGTTTTTGATTAAATAGCGGAATAGAAAATATGATCCAAAAAAAGTGTATGTATATCACACGTACACAACCACACTAGGCCCCAATTACTATTGTTTGTACCCCTAAAAGGCTAGATGAGGAGTAGGGGGGGTATGGAACAGGCAGCACCCTCAAACCTTCAGAAGTATGAGATGAACCCCAACAACTTGGAAAGGTGGATCTCTCTCACACGTACCAACACAGACTATCCCCCAATTTAACTGATCCCCAAAGGTTTTTGATTAAATAGCGGAATAGAAAATATGATCCAAAAAAAGTGTATGTATATCACACGTACACAACCACACTGGGCCCCAATTACTATTGTTTGTACCCCTAAAAGGCTAGATGAGGAGTAGGGGGAGTATGGAACAGGCAGCACCCTCAAACCTTCAGAAGTATGAGATGAACCCCAACAACTTGGAAAGGTGGATCTCTCTCACACGTACCAACACAGACTATCCCCCAATTTAACTGATCCCCAAAGGTTTTTGATTAAATAGCGGAATAGAAAATATGATCCAAAAAAAGTGTATGTATATCACACGTACACAACCACACTAGGCCCCAATTACTATTGTTTGTACCCCTAAAAGGCTAGGAGTAGGGGGAGTATGGAACAGGCAGCACCCTCAAACCTTCAGAAGTATGAGATGAACCCCAACAACTTGGAAAGGTGGATCTCTCTCACACGTACCAACACAGACTATCCCCCAATTTAACTGATCCCCAAAGGTTTTTGATTAAATAGCGGAATAGAAAATATGATCCAAAAAAAGTGTATGTATATCACACGTACACAACCACACTGGGCCCCAATTACTATTGTTTGTACCCCTAAAAGGCTAGATGAGGAGTAGGGGGAGTATGGAACAGGCAGCACCCTCAAACCTTCAGAAGTATGAGATGAACCCCAACAACTTGGAAAGGTGGATCTCTCTCACACGTACCAACACAGACTATCCCCCAATTTAACTGATCCCCAAAGGTTTTTGATTAAATAGCGGAATAGAAAATATGATCCAAAAAAAGTGTATGTATATCACACGTACACAACCACACTAGGCCCCAATTACTATTGTTTGTACCCCTAAAAGGCTAGATGAGGAGTAGGGGGGGTATGGAACAGGCAGCACCCTCAAACCTTCAGAAGTATGAGATGAAACCCAACAACTTGGAAAGGTGGATCTCTCTCACACGTACCAACACAGACTATCCCCCAATTTAACTGATCCCAAAAGGTTTTTGATTAAATAGCGGAATAGAAAATATGATCCAAAAAAAGTGTATGTATATCACACGTACACAACCACACTGGGCCCCAATTACTATTGTTTGTACCCCTAAAAGGCTAGATGAGGAGTAGGGGGAGTATGGAACAGGCAGCACCCTCAAACCTTCAGAAGTATGAGATGAACCCCAACAACTTGGAAAGGTGGATCTCTCTCACACGTACCAACACAGACTATCCCCCAATTTAACTGATCCCCAAAGGTTTTTGATTAAATAGCGGAATAGAAAATATGATCCAAAAAAAGTGTATGTATATCACACGTACACAACCACACTAGGCCCCAATTACTATTGTTTGTACCCCTAAAAGGCTAGATGAGGAGTAGGGGGAGTATGGAACAGGCAGCACCCTCAAACCTTCAGAAGTATGAGATGAACCCCAACAACTTGGAAAGGTGGATCTCTCTCACACGTACCAACACAGACTATCCCCCAATTTAACTGATCCCCAAAGGTTTTTGATTAAATAGCGGAATAGAAAATATGATCCAAAAAAAGTGTATGTATATCACACGTACACAACCACACTAGGCCCCAATTACTATTGTTTGTACCCCTAAAAGGCTAGATGAGGAGTAGGGGGGGTATGGAACAGGCAGCACCCTCAAACCTTCAGAAGTATGAGATGAACCCCAACAACTTGGAAAGGTGGATCTCTCTCACACGTACCAACACAGACTATCCCCCAATTTAACTGATCCCCAAAGGTTTTTGATTAAATAGCGGAATAGAAAATATGATCCAAAAAAAGTGTATGTATATCACACGTACACAACCACACTAGGCCCCAATTACTATTGTTTGTACCCCTAAAAGGCTAGGAGTAGGGGGAGTATGGAACAGGCAGCACCCTCAAACCTTCAGAAGTATGAGATGAACCCCAACAACTTGGAAAGGTGGATCTCTCTCACACGTACCAACACAGACTATCCCCCAATTTAACTGATCCCCAAAGGTTTTTGATTAAATAGCGGAATAGAAAATATGATCCAAAAAAAGTGTATGTATATCACACGTACACAACCACACTGGGCCCCAATTACTATTGTTTGTACCCCTAAAAGGCTAGATGAGGAGTAGGGGGAGTATGGAACAGGCAGCACCCTCAAACCTTCAGAAGTATGAGATGAACCCCAACAACTTGGAAAGGTGGATCTCTCTCACACGTACCAACACAGACTATCCCCCAATTTAACTGATCCCCAAAGGTTTTTGATTAAATAGCGGAATAGAAAATATGATCCAAAAAAAGTGTATGTATATCACACGTACACAACCACACTAGGCCCCAATTACTATTGTTTGTACCCCTAAAAGGCTAGATGAGGAGTAGGGGGGGTATGGAACAGGCAGCACCCTCAAACCTTCAGAAGTATGAGATGAACCCCAACAACTTGGAAAGGTGGATCTCTCTCACACGTACCAACACAGACTATCCCCCAATTTAACTGATCCCCAAAGGTTTTTGATTAAATAGCGGAATAGAAAATATGATCCAAAAAAAGTGTATGTATATCACACGTACACAACCACACTGGGCCCCAATTACTATTGTTTGTACCCCTAAAAGGCTAGATGAGGAGTAGGGGGAGTATGGAACAGGCAGCACCCTCAAACCTTCAGAAGTATGAGATGAACCCCAACAACTTGGAAAGGTGGATCTCTCTCACACGTACCAACACAGACTATCCCCCAATTTAACTGATCCCCAAAGGTTTTTGATTAAATAGCGGAATAGAAAATATGATCCAAAAAAAGTGTATGTATATCACACGTACACAACCACACTAGGCCCCAATTACTATTGTTTGTACCCCTAAAAGGCTAGATGAGGAGTAGGGGGAGTATGGAACAGGCAGCACCCTCAAACCTTCAGAAGTATGAGATGAACCCCAACAACTTGGAAAGGTGGATCTCTCTCACACGTACCAACACAGACTATCCCCCAATTTAACTGATCCCCAAAGGTTTTTGATTAAATAGCGGAATAGAAAATATGATCCAAAAAAAGTGTATGTATATCACACGTACACAACCACACTAGGCCCCAATTACTATTGTTTGTACCCCTAAAAGGCTAGATGAGGAGTAGGGGGGGTATGGAACAGGCAGCACCCTCAAACCTTCAGAAGTATGAGATGAACCCCAACAACTTGGAAAGGTGGATCTCTCTCACACGTACCAACACAGACTATCCCCCAATTTAACTGATCCCCAAAGGTTTTTGATTAAATAGCGGAATAGAAAATATGATCCAAAAAAAGTGTATGTATATCACACGTACACAACCACACTAGGCCCCAATTACTATTGTTTGTACCCCTAAAAGGCTAGATGAGGAGTAGGGGGGGTATGGAACAGGCAGCACCCTCAAACCTTCAGAAGTATGAGATGAACCCCAACAACTTGGAAAGGTGGATCTCTCTCACACGTACCAACACAGACTATCCCCCAATTTAACTGATCCCCAAAGGTTTTTGATTAAATAGCGGAATAGAAAATATGATCCAAAAAAAGTGTATGTATATCACACGTACACAACCACACTAGGCCCCAATTACTATTGTTTGTACCCCTAAAAGGCTAGATGAGGAGTAGGGGGAGTATGGAACAGGCAGCACCCTCAAACCTTCAGAAGTATGAGATGAACCCCAACAACTTGGAAAGGTGGATCTCTTTCACACGTACCAACACAGACTATCCCCCAATTTAACTGATCCCCAAAGGTTTTTGATTAAATAGCGGAATAGAAAATATGATCCAAAAAAAGTGTATGTATATCACACGTACACAACCACACTGGGCCCCAATTACTATTGTTTGTACCCCTAAAAGGCTAGATGAGGAGTAGGGGGAGTATGGAACAGGCAGCACCCTCAAACCTTCAGAAGTATGAGATGAACCCCAACAACTTGGAAAGGTGGATCTCTCTCACACGTACCAACACAGACTATCCCCCAATTTAACTGATCCCCAAAGGTTTTTGATTAAATAGCGGAATAGAAAATATGATCCAAAAAAAGTGTATGTATATCACACGTACACAACCACACTAGGCCCCAATTACTATTGTTTGTACCCCTAAAAGGCTAGGAGTAGGGGGAGTATGGAACAGGCAGCACCCTCAAACCTTCAGAAGTATGAGATGAACCCCAACAACTTGGAAAGGTGGATCTCTCTCACACGTACCAACACAGACTATCCCCCAATTTAACTGATCCCCAAAGGTTTTTGATTAAATAGCGGAATAGAAAATATGATCCAAAAAAAGTGTATGTATATCACACGTACACAACCACACTAGGCCCCAATTACTATTGTTTGTACCCCTAAAAGGCTAGGAGTAGGGGGAGTATGGAACAGGCAGCACCCTCAAACCTTCAGAAGTATGAGATGAACCCCAACAACTTGGAAAGGTGGATCTCTCTCACACGTACCAACACAGACTATCCCCCAATTTAACTGATCCCCAAAGGTTTTTGATTAAATAGCGGAATAGAAAATATGATCCAAAAAAAGTGTATGTATATCACACGTACACAACCACACTAGGCCCCAATTACTATTGTTTGTACCCCTAAAAGGCTAGATGAGGAGTAGGGGGAGTATGGAACAGGCAGCACCCTCAAACCTTCAGAAGTATGAGATGAACCCCAACAACTTGGAAAGGTGGATCTCTCTCACACGTACCAACACAGACTATCCCCCAATTTAACTGATCCCCAAAGGTTTTTGATTAAATAGCGGAATAGAAAATATGATCCAAAAAAAGTGTATGTATATCACACGTACACAACCACACTAGGCCCCAATTACTATTGTTTGTACCCCTAAAAGGCTAGATGAGGAGTAGGGGGGGTATGGAACAGGCAGCACCCTCAAACCTTCAGAAGTATGAGATGAACCCCAACAACTTGGAAAGGTGGATCTCTCTCACACGTACCAACACAGACTATCCCCCAATTTAACTGATCCCCAAAGGTTTTTGATTAAATAGCGGAATAGAAAATATGATCCAAAAAAAGTGTATGTATATCACACGTACACAACCACACTAGGCCCCAATTACTATTGTTTGTACCCCTAAAAGGCTAGATGAGGAGTAGGGGGGGTATGGAACAGGCAGCACCCTCAAACCTTCAGAAGTATGAGATGAACCCCAACAACTTGGAAAGGTGGATCTCTCTCACACGTACCAACACAGACTATCCCCCAATTTAACTGATCCCCAAAGGTTTTTGATTAAATAGCGGAATAGAAAATATGATCCAAAAAAAGTGTATGTATATCACACGTACACAACCACACTAGGCCCCAATTACTATTGTTTGTACCCCTAAAAGGCTAGATGAGGAGTAGGGGGGGTATGGAACAGGCAGCACCCTCAAACCTTCAGAAGTATGAGATGAACCCCAACAACTTGGAAAGGTGGATCTCTCTCACACGTACCAACACAGACTATCCCCCTATTTAACTGATCCCCAAAGGTTTTTGATTAAATAGCGGAATAGAAAATATGATCCAAAAAAAGTGTATGTATATCACACGTACACAACCACACTAGGCCCCAATTACTATTGTTTGTACCCCTAAAAGGCTAGATGAGGAGTAGGGGGAGTATGGAACAGGCAGCACCCTCAAACCTTCAGAAGTATGAGATGAACCCCAACAACTTGGAAAGGTGGATCTCTTTCACACGTACCAACACAGACTATCCCCCAATTTAACTGATCCCCAAAGGTTTTTGATTAAATAGCGGAATAGAAAATATGATCCAAAAAAAGTGTATGTATATCACACGTACACAACCACACTGGGCCCCAATTACTATTGTTTGTACCCCTAAAAGGCTAGATGAGGAGTAGGGGGAGTATGGAACAGGCAGCACCCTCAAACCTTCAGAAGTATGAGATGAACCCCAACAACTTGGAAAGGTGGATCTCTCTCACACGTACCAACACAGACTATCCCCCAATTTAACTGATCCCCAAAGGTTTTTGATTAAATAGCGGAATAGAAAATATGATCCAAAAAAAGTGTATGTATATCACACGTACACAACCACACTAGGCCCCAATTACTATTGTTTGTACCCCTAAAAGGCTAGATGAGGAGTAGGGGGGGTATGGAACAGGCAGCACCCTCAAACCTTCAGAAGTATGAGATGAACCCCAACAACTTGGAAAGGTGGATCTCTCTCACACGTACCAACACAGACTATCCCCCAATTTAACTGATCCCCAAAGGTTTTTGATTAAATAGCGGAATAGAAAATATGATCCAAAAAAAGTGTATGTATATCACACGTACACAACCACACTAGGCCCCAATTACTATTGTTTGTACCCCTAAAAGGCTAGGAGTAGGGGGAGTATGGAACAGGCAGCACCCTCAAACCTTCAGAAGTATGAGATGAACCCCAACAACTTGGAAAGGTGGATCTCTCTCACACGTACCAACACAGACTATCCCCCAATTTAACTGATCCCCAAAGGTTTTTGATTAAATAGCGGAATAGAAAATATGATCCAAAAAAAGTGTATGTATATCACACGTACACAACCACACTAGGCCCCAATTACTATTGTTTGTACCCCTAAAAGGCTAGATGAGGAGTAGGGGGAGTATGGAACAGGCAGCACCCTCAAATCTTCAGAAGTATGAGATTGTGTTCACTGTACCCCACAAAGATTGAGTTCACTGCACCCCACAATGATTGTGTTCACTGCACCCCACAAAGATTGTGTTCACTGCACCTCACAAAGATTGTGTTCACTGTACCCCCCAAAGATTGTGTTCACTGCACCCCACAAAGATTCTGTTCACTGTACCCCACAAAGATTGTGTTCACTGCACCCTAAAAGGATGTTGTTCACTGCACCCCACAAAGATTGTGTTCACTGCACCCTAAAAGGATGTTGTTCACTGCACCCCAAAAAGATTGTGTTCACTGTACCCCCCCAAAGATTGTGTTCACTGCACCCCACAAAGATTGTGTTCACTGCACCCCAAAAAGATTGTGTTCACTGTACCCCCCAAAGATTGTGTTCACTGCACCCCAAAAAGATTGTGTTCACTGTACCCCCCAAAGATTGTGTTCACTGCACCCCACAAAGATTCTGTTCACTGTACCCCACAAAGATTGTGTTCACTGCACCCCAAAAAGATTGTGTTCACTGTACCCCCCCAAAGATTGTGTTCACTGCACCCCACAAAGATTCTGTTCACTGCACCCCACAAAGGATTTTGTTCACTGCACCCCAAAAAGATTGTGTTCACTGCACCCCAAAAAGGATTTTGATCACTGCACCCCAAAAAGGATGTTGTTCACTGCACCCCAAAAATGATTTTGTTCACTCCACCCCAAAAAGATTGTGTTCACTGCACCCCACAAAGATTGTGTTCACTGCACCCCAAAAAGATTGTGTTCACTGTACCCCCCAAAGATTGTGTTCACTGCACCCCACAAAGATTCTGTTCACTGTACCCCACAAAGATTGTGTTCACTGCACCCCAAAAAGATTGTGTTCACTGCACCCCAAAAAGGATGTTGTTCACTGCACCCCAAAAAGGATGTTGTTCACTCCACCCCAAAAAGATTGTGTTCACTGCACCCCACAAAGATTGTGTTCACTGCACCCCAAAAAGATTGTGTTCACTGCACCCCAAAAATGATTTTGTTCACTGCACCCCAAAAAGGATTTTGTTCACTGCACCCCAAAAAGGATGTTGTTCACTCCACCCCAAAAAGATTGTGTTCACTGCACCCCAAAAAGATTGTGTTCACTGCACCCCACAAAGGATTTTGTTCACTGCACCCCAAAAAGATTGTGTTCACTGCACCCCAAAAAGGATGTTGTTCACTGCACCCCAAAAAGGATTTTGTTCACTGCACCCCAAAAAGATTGTGTTCACTGCACCCCACAAAGGATTTTGTTCACTGCACCCCACAAAGATTGTGTTCACTGCACACCAAAAAGGATTGTGTTCACTGCACCCCAAAAAGATTTTGTTCACTGCACCCCAAAAAGATTGTGTTCACTGCAGCCCAAAAAGATTGTGTTCACTGCAGCCCAAAAAGATTGTGTTCACTGCAGCCCAAAAAGATTGTGTTCACTGCAGCCCAAAAAGATTGTGTTCACTGCAGCTCACACACAGAAAAATGGATGTGGATCACTGACACCTGCCTATCTCCAATCCCACACCACACAGCAATATCGATTGTAGTTTGTAGAACACAGTTTCCCTAAAATTCAGCAGACTCTGTCCCTAACAGGATTGAGAAGAGATCGTAGATCAGGATTGAGTGCAGATTCACCCCACCCCCCACACAGCAATATCGATTGTAGTTTGTAGAAGACACTGACCCTATAATTCAGCAGACTCTATCCCTAAAATGCCTACAACTCGCCCTGCCTAAACACTCCGACCTGTCCCTCAATTCTATCCGGACACAAATGGTTTTTTCCTGCCTATCTTTCCCTAATCAGCAGCCAGCACATTGATGTGTGCTCTGTCCCTTAGCTAAGCAGCAGAATGACGCTGCTGCGGCGGCTGCCTCGAACTTATAAAGACTTGGTCACATGCTTCAGACGGCCAATCACAGCTACTAAGACATTTGCAGGCATGGCTGGGATGGCTTAAGGCACACCAGTTAAACGATTGTTGATTGGCTGTTGAAAGCCCGCCATGAAAAGAGCGCCAAAGCATGCAAAACCCGGAAATAAAACGACCGAACACGGATTTTTACCCGAACATACAGTAAAGTGTCCGTGTCCGTGTTCGGGTAAAAAAAATCCAATTATTCGGTACGAACACGAATAATACAGTCCGTGTTCGCTCAACACTAGTGGCAGCTGCTTATAGCAGACTTACCTTAGTGAACCCGATATAAATTTAAACAAAAAAAAACAAAAAAAAAAAAAACATCCCAACCCCAATTTTACTGAATGTCTTATATGGCTCTCAGATCTCACAAAAAAATTCTCCAAAACATAATCTTGGTAGGTGCTTGCTGTAACAAAATGAAATGCACATTTAAAGCTCACTTATATTTGAGCGCTTTAATATGATTATCAGTGTCCCATTTCTTGGTTTTATACTACAGGTTAGAAAATGACTAGATCATATACAACACAATAATAGCCATAGATTAAAATGTCTTAATATTACCAAGCATTAGTATGAATTTGAATGGGTTACTGCTTCACCAGGTTCTTTTCAAATCCCTATCGTTAAGAAGGTCCATTATTAAGGATTACATCCTAAGATAATTCCTGCTAAATGTGCACTGTCTAGACATTCTTTTTAACTGATCCGGATCATAAGTCACAATTGCAATAACCTACTGCCATATCTCTTCTCTCCTTGTGGTGTCACTTGTAGACCCAGACTGTGTCCACAAATCTCATTGTTTAATGTACAAACCGGCATACCACAGTGTTTGCTTATGCCTACACCATAGGTGGGTCAGAATCAACATTTTTGTACCCCTCCTTCCAGCCAGGACATGGTCCTATACGCTAATTCTAATTTTCAGACAAATTTGCTATAACTAGGACATCTCATGATTCAAGGCACACAGATTACACATATCAATTTAATACATATCACCATGTACTGAGCCACTCAGGAACATTGAACTGAAGTAGTATACTCATATGAGAAGGATGTAACCAGTCGTTGACCAAGAATTAAAAAGCCATCAATAGGCCAGGGAATGGTTACATCCTTCTCATATGGGTATACTGCTTAGGTTCAATGTTTATGAGAGGCTCAGTACACAGGGCATATAGAAAACCAAAATGTACAATAGATTTATTACTATTGTGAGGGATTAGCTCGGTGGTAGGCGTGGATGACCCCTTTGGGGGTGCGTTTTCACAGAGAGATAGCCGAGCAGTGGTTGCAAACAACACTTTGATTTATTCATGCAATTTACTTCACACAATTGCAAGCCTCAAAACAGCCAAAATAAAATAAAACAAAAAAAATCCTTGCCACTGTGGGCGGCTACCTTCTCACACACTGGAACCTATCTAATGAAGTCTGTCCCCAACCTACTGTTGGGCAGACTTGGCTGGTCATACAGCAGACTCTCAATAGTCCATTTATAATCTCTTCACACAGCACAAATGTCCATTGAACATGTCGCTTAACTCATCACAATGAGAATGTCTCTTGGCTTGTCTCTTCACAGGGCAAACATTCCTTTATTTCTTTCACATAGAAATAGTTTGTTTTCTCACCTTTGAGACGTCTTCACACTTGGTTACCCTCCTTAGCACACATCACTTCAGGGGGTCTTCTCCCATGCCCACGCAGCTTGTCGGGAGGCACTCATCTGACTGTCCTCCTTCTCCCAGCCCACATGGCTTCAGGAGACAGCTTCCGGAGGCAGCAATCCTCAGACTTCCTTTGGACAATTATAGAAGCCTTAACTCCCTCATTCTGAACAGCTGAAGTCTGTTCAGCGTCTTTAGACATTTCTTCTGGCTTCTGCAGCCGACACCCTATAGTAATTGGTGAATTGTATCTCCGATCTGTGACAACACTCACAGATTTACCTGACTTCCTGTTACATATCCCCCCCCCTTGTCTCAAGCCTGGGGTCGGGACACAGTTTTCCAGACACACATGTGTCTGGCATTGCTCTTGATTCTCACTGATAAGCCTCTCAGTATCTTCTCAAGTAATGTTCAGTCCATTCAATTCTTTGTCTGCTTCAGCTGCCAGAGATACATCCTTCTGAGCAATCCGCTCGGCTCTCTCCATCAGCCATTGTCCTCCATGCCGACATGAATTTACAACTGCCAACCTCTGTTGAAAGGCCTGCAGGGGTGGCTCTCTCTCCAAGTCCGTCAGCTTGTCCACATACACTTGTTTTGGCTGATCCTCTCCATCTTCATATAGCCAATTCTCTGTATTTTCAAGCTTCAGGATGAAACTGTTTCTGTCATCTTCATTGACAGATTTCTCATATACATATTCCTCAACTGCATTTTTGGCATCATTTAGCTCCTTCTCAAGTTTGTCCTGCATAACCGTCTGTCCTATCCGCCATGGAGGACCGTGATCCATAGGCAATTCAATTGTGCTAGTGTTAATGTCTTCACCAGTCTTGAGTCGCCTTTCTCTGCAATCAACAAATGATGTCCACAAAACTTTGAGAACCTCTGCTTCACTTAGCTTTGTTCCAAATAATATCTTTACTTTTTCTGGTGGACCCGTTTTGTCTTTGTCCACGCTGACTGTTCCTACTACTGTTTCTTTTAAGGTTTGAAGGACCCCTAGAGAGTCTGCATGTACTCTTAAGAATTCTCCTAATTTGGACAGGGACTCTTGACATCCCTCTGTGACTTGAATTTCCTCTCCATACAGCTGTACACAATCATTGACTCTTTGTTGCAAAAGGGAATGATCTTCCTTCTTGAGCTTGGCTTGCTCTAAGATGCTGTGCAGAGGATTTTCCATTTGTGACAACAGACTGTCACACATTTCTTCAAAGTGACCCCTGTTCCTTTTCCCAGAGACATCAATATCATTCACCAAACATTTCATATTCAGAGGCAGATCTGAAGCATTTGCACTCATCAACTTCTTAAACTTTTCGCCCTCCTGAGCGAGTCGCAGTAAAGGCCTACTATTTGATTTGATATCCAGTTTATATTTCTTGCCAAACTCTTCACAGAAGTAGCCAAGCAGAACATCAACTTTCCTTCCACCAACATAGGGGTCAAAGGCAACAACACAGTCTATTACAAGTTTCTTCAATGCACTTTCTGCTGAACTATTTGACCGCTCAAGGTCACCTGGTTCCTTTTCTTTATCTGAACTCCACATGGAATGTATCTCAAGATCACGATCAAACTTCTGCCACTTATCTTTCACCAGTTTCATTTTGGAAATATTCCCTGAAAGGCACTTATTAATTTGCTTCACGTTTTCACCAACGGCCTTAGTTTTCTCCACTAGGTGGTGTTTGCTTTTTTCTCCCAGCTTTATATCACTTGCTTTAGTTTTCTCCGCTTTAGTTTTCTCCACTAGGTTTTCAGCTTGAACTGAGAAATCATCACATTTCTTACCCAGCTCCTTTGTTTGCTGAAGCTCTAATGATACATTTTCCAATGCTTGACGTTTTGGAAGGAACTGTTTATTCCAAAGGGGTGATTCAAACAACATGTCATCGCATTTCTGATGCTCACTCAGGACAGACCCCAAAACACTGATCCTTTTAAAACTTGCATCAGGCACACTATCCTGTCTTTGGGAAAGATCCTTTGTTGCCTGTAATTCCTCTTCAAGGTCTTCCAACTGAGTCTTCTTCTCTTCTACTTGCTGTTCTAAGGCTCGCTTAGACTTTTTTTAGCTCCTGAATGTTTTTCTCAACATCATCCTTGGAGCTGACCAAATCTTCCATCTCTGTACACAGCTGTTTGTTAACTCTTTCTAGTTCAGCCTTAGACTCTAGAGCCTCCTCCAAGGAGGGAGCCAAGAACAGGGCTTTGCTCTCTTTATCACGCGCCTCCGCTTCTGCATGGTCGCATTGTTCTGCATATTTTGCAGACACAGTCTTCTCCTCCTCAAGCATCTGATCAAACTTCTTTTTCACATTTTCAACATTTTCTAATGAAGCAACGCTTTCTTCCATGCGTTTTTTCAGATCTCCTATCTGAGCTTGCAATATTGCGACTTGCTCTGATAGGTTTTTCTTTGCTTCCTCCTCCTCTTTTAATTGTTCCAGGAAGCCATTTTTCTCATCTTCTATTTGTTTGAGCTTTGTGCTAAAACTCAGACTTTGACACCTCTCTTCCTGTAAGAGTTCCTGCGTGTCTTGCAGCTGCGATTCCAAGATAGAAAAATCCTTGGCAATTTTTCTAGATTTGCTGTCTGCTTGAGAAAGCTGATTTGTGACATTGTCCAACTCAACCTGCAGTCGGTTTGCCTTCTCTGACAGCTTAGCACACACTCAGTCACCTTCCGACACCTTGACTTTCGATTCCTGCAGCTGTGCCTCTACTTTTTTTCTCTTGTTTTCCGAATCTCCTTTTCCCTGCATAAGAGCCTTCACCTCACTGGCTAGCATCTGGGAATAAGAATGTAATTCTGCCACACAGGCTTCTTTCTCCTTTAACTGCTGCTGGACACGTTGGGCTTCCCCTTTCCAACTTTCACAGTCTGCACGCAATTCTTCTACCACATTGCTCAAAGTAGTGAGCTCATACACAGTACTCAGTAATTTAGCCTCTCTTTCACTTTTCTCTTTGTTGCTGAGAGACAATGTTGTTTTCAGAGCAACATTCTGTTCCTGCGCCCCCTGCAGGTCTATTTTTGTAGCTTCCAAACACTGAAGACTTTTTTCCAGCTGATTACGCAACTCCAACCTTTCACACATACTTTGCTTCTGCAAAGTCTGAATTTCAATTTCCTTGTCCATGAGGATGTTATCTTTCTCCATTATAGTCTCTCCACATTTTTGTAACTCGGAAAAAAGAAGAGCAGTGGTTTCTTCCCACTGTAACTGTACCCCCAGGGGTTGTTCCTTTTCTTCCATTTTCCGTTGTACGGCAGCCAGCTCAGCCCTGCACACATGCTCGGTTTCCTCCATACCGATGGCCTCCATTTGCTGCTGGCGTCTCTGTTTCCAGCCTGCCATGCTCTCTTGATGAGCCTTTTGTTGAGCTGCAAAGCTCCGCTGAAAATCCGCATTTGCCTGCTGTTGAGCTGCATTTACCTGTTTTTGAGCTGCATTTGATATAATCAGTTGTTTCAACATCTCCTCCATTTTGGGCTTACTTTCCATCTGAGAACACTGTGTCTCCATAACCGTTTCATTTACACCAGCGTTGCTAGGGACAACAACTTTTCTCTTTAGCCGATTCCGTTCAGGCATGGATGGGGCTGGTTCAAACGGTAGCATCCCCTCCATCCATAGAATCCGGTCTCTCATTTCAGCGATCCTTGCATCTTTCAGGTGTTTGGATCGCCCCATCTTTAGTCACTCCACAAAAAATTGTTTCAAAGTCCAGCAAAACTTTTAAGACCACTGTCTCTCTAAAACTTAGTAGTTTTTTCTCTATCTTGCAGGATTGCCTTTCCTGTACACACAGTTTGTGCAGTCCCTTGCACCAGACACAGCAAAGTTTATCAAAAATTTTGAGACCCCTGTCTCTTTAAAACACGTTTTTTTTTTCTCTGTCAGGATCTTCTCTCCTGCACACATAGATTGTGCAATCTCGTGCACCAGACAAAGTTCTTCATCAAACATATGCACTTCTTTGCAGGGATCTCTGCTTCTGCCCGCATCCTCCACCATATGTGAGGGATTAGCTCGGTGGTAGGCGTGGATGACCCCTTTGGGGGTGCATTTTCACAGAGAGATAGCCGAGCAGTGGTTGCAAACAACACTTTGATTTATTCATGCAATTTACTTCACACAATTGCAAGCCTCAAAACAGCCAAAATAAAATAAAACAAAATAAATCCTTGCCACTGTGGGCGGCTACCTTCTCACACACTGGAACCTATCTAATGAAGTCTGTCCCCAACCTACTGTTGGGCAGACTTGGCTGGTCATACAGCAGACTCTCAATAGTCCATTTATAATCTCTTCACACAGCACAAATGTCCATTGAACATGTCACTTAACTCATCACAATGAGAATGTCTCTTGGCTTGTCTCTTCACAGGGCAAACATTCCTTTATTTCTTTCACATAGAAATAGTTTGTTTTCTCACCTTTGAGACGTCTTCACACTTGGTTACCCTCCTTAGCACACATTTACTTCAGGGGGTCTTCTCCCATGCCCACGCAGCTTGTCGGGAGGCACTCATCTGACTGTCCTCCTTCTCCCAGCCCACATGGCTTCAGGAGACAGCTTCCGGAGGCAGCAATCCTCAGACTTCCTTTGGACAATTATAGAAGCCTTAACTCCCTCATTCTGAACAGCTGAAGTCTGTTCAGCGTCTTTAGACATTTCTTCTGGCTTCTGCAGCCGACACCCTATAGTAATTGGTGAATTGTATCTCCGATCTGTGACAACACTCACAGATTTACCTGGCTTCCTGTTACACTATGCTATACCTAGGATGTAGTGTATTAGTCATAGAGGTGCACTTTTACCACAGAACTTTCATAGAAGTAGCATAGAAACCGCCATTGCCCACTTTTCATTCTTCATAAAATGCTAGTTGCTTGTTTATGCTGACCCTTTGGCTTTAACCACTTAAGCCCCGGAAGATTTTACCCCCTTCCTGACCAGGGCCTATTTTGCGATTCGGCACTGGGTGACTTTAACGGACAATTGCGAGGTCGTGCGATGCTGTACCTAAAAAAATTTGACATCCTTTTTTTTCCACAAACAGAGCTTTCTTTTGGTGGTATTTGATCACCTGTGCGATTTTTTGATCACGCGCTATAAACAAAAAAAGAGCGTCAATTTTTCAAAAATAACAATATTTTTCACATTTTTTTATATAAAATTCCCCCCAAAAAAATGTAAAAATCAAACTTTTTTAACATTTTAGGCCAATTTGTTTTATGCTACATATGTTTGGTAAAAAAAATCGCAAAAAAATTATTTTGATTGGTTTGCGCAAAAGTTATTGCGTTTACTAACTAAGGGAAAGATTTTTGTCATTTTTGTTGTTTTTTTTTAACGTGTAATGGCGGCGATCTGCGTCTTTTTTTGCGGGACTGCGACATTGCGGCAGACAGATCGGACCCTTGACTGACATTTTTGACACTTTTGGGGTTACCAGTGACATTACTACGGTAATCAATGCTATACATATACACTGTTACTGTAAAAATGACACTGGCAGGGAAGGGGTTAACTTTATTTGAGAAGCAGGGGTTAAGTGTGTCCCTAGGGGCATGCTTCTAAGTGTGATTGGATGTGGCTTGAAGTGTAAGAACAGAGATCAACGGTCCTACATAGCAGAACCGTATGATCTCCATTCTTACACAGGGGAGAGTGACAGGCGGCTTTGTTTACATTAGCCGCCTGCCTTTCTCCCGCTGTAATGGACGATCGCGAGTGCCCGGCGGACATCGGGTCTGCCAGGCACACGCGCGGGGGGGGGGGTCCGTGAGCGAGCGGGAGTGCGCCTCCAGCGGCGCGCGCTCGCTCCCTAGAGCCTCACAGGCTAGCGACGTAGACCTACATCACTTTGCCTGTGAGGGGCTGACTGCCGACGTAAATCGTCGTTAGGCAGTCGGCAAGTGGTTAATAGGTGTAGGTGCTGATCTATAACAAATATGCTGGCACAGGCCACTGACATTTTTTTCACTCACATGATCTGCATACACTTCAGGGGTCTGCGACTTAGTATACTGAAGCCAGACAGTTTGAGTAAAATAATTTTTCAGAAAGTCAGCAATTACAGCCTCCATATTTCTATTAAGAAAGGTTTATTTTAAGGATAAGGATGCTTTTTAAGTACTGGAAAAGAGCAATAAGTGTTGTACATTGCAAAGTGTATAGGTGGCACTTAAGAAAGAATACTGAGTACACTCAAAATTTTACCCAAAGCACATCAGTGGATGCTTTAGTGCTGGTAACAAGATTGGTACTTGATTTGATGATTGATGATGAGGAAATCTTTTACTCAAGTACTCCTACTATACCATTTTATTACAACATTGGGCTTTTTCAGTAAAGCACTAGAAAGAGCACAACTGTGATTGAAAGATATGTTCAGATTGGCTGCTGCTGATTACACACTATTGCTTTGTACCTTATATAAATCCCAAAATAATTAAATGACAGCAAGTCTATTTTGGAGAAAGTGAAAGAAAATGCAAGCTGTTTGGCTGTCTATGACACTGAGCAAGAGCAAGTATGCAGCAAGCAGAGTCAGAACTCTGCAAACACATTCTGTTTTAATAATTAAGATATCACTGATGCTATTGGACCAGCACGATAGGTAACTACTATTTAAGAAGGAAAAGTTAGCAGTAGTAAACCCATATTGCTTTGACTATACTGCAGGTTTCACTTAGTAGACATCATCTAGTCATCAGCATATAGATATATGTGGCAAAGCAGTGCAATAATGCATATTAACTATCTTTCCATACTGGTAAATGGAGACTTTTGATTGATTGCATGGGGGAGGGAAGGATTTCAATCTATGTCTTCTTGTTTTTAGTAGATAATCCTTGTAGTGTAAACTACAGGGCAAGTGTCTTATTGATCTAGAGCTTTTTTAACCAGAGCCAAAATGACACAGTTAGTCACTCATTCATATTGAAAAAAGGAAATTTGGTATTGTCTAGTCCTCTGCATAAATGCCACTACACATGTTTTCCTCTTACATCCGTGCAGTGACTAAATCACAGATCATGAACATTGGACATTTAATTAATGATTTGTTTATTATACTGTATATGTCATGGTCCTGCAGGAATTCAATCTAAAAACTCTGTGTTAAAATCATATCACATCAACCATTCTTACACTGATAATTTGAAGTACAATACAAGGCAGGCCATAGATTATGCAAATGTCTTTCCTTCCACCATAAATGGTACTGACTGTGTTGATGGGGTAATCCCTACCTCAACGCTATTGTGTTCTACTGGCTGGGAGCCTACCCTGCTAGCAAAACGCAGTGATTAGTGTTGCCGGCTAAAGCTGGCAGCACTAATAATTAATGAAAAATCCAACAGGCTGATTGTACACAAGTCGATCGATATTTTGACTTGTGTACAACCAGGGTGCACATACATGGATTTAAAATTTTGCCGGACCCTGTTGAACCAACTGAATTTTGATCCATGTATGGCCTGCTTAAGGAAGAGTTAGCAAGACACAGAAAGCCCTTCAACTATTAAAACGTGGGGCTTGAATTACCAAGGATCATGCTTGACACTAAGGATACCCCTATCTGGTATTTCTCTGATGTTTTTGCATCTATCTGACCACTGTTATGAATTTTTACATTTGCATCTCATTGCAGCAACTTTCAAGTGTGTGTGGATTTTGATCCTGAACCTGGACAAGAGAAGGCACTGAAACTATAATTTTATTTTTCTTTTTGGGAAAAGTTTTGCAGCAAGACACATTTACAGCTTGTATTTGATTAGACTTGATTTGCATTACACAACATCATGCAACATTTTGTATCTACAGTCCATGTGACCTAATACTAAAAGAGGCTTAAAAAACCTGTGCATTGTCCATACAGAGCAAAGCAACAGGTTTGTGTTATTTTCACCACCCTTCCTTGGCAGCATATACTCCCTTTACCTTCACTCCTGTGTTGTTCAGCTGCTAGGGCTGAATAAAATACACTTTGCTTCACTTATTGCATATAACATGGCTAGACTAACTAACATTGCCATATAGCACATTAAGTACCAACATTGTCACATAGCCTGTGTATGCTATGACTTGAAACATACAAAGGATGGGTTCTGGGAAATTAACAAAGCAGGGTGAGGGTAACTATAGTGAGTTTGGGGTGGAGGAACTTGACTAGCCTGCACAAAGTCCTGACCTCAAACCGATAGAACATCTCTGGGATGAATTTGAGCAGAGACTGCAAGCCAGGCCTCCTCATCCAACATTAGTGCCTGACCTCACAAATGCGCTTCTGAAAGAATAGTCAAACATTCCCATAGACACATTCCTAAATCCTGTGGACAGCCTTTCCAGAAGAGTTGAAGCTGTTATAGCTGCAAAGGTTGGGCCAACTCATTATTGAACTCTACGGACTAAGACTGGGATGCCATTAAAGCTCATGTGCGTGTAAAGGCAGGCATCCTAATACTTTTGACAATATAGTGTATATACTGCTGGGTAGGGAAGGTTAAAGCAAAGTTATTGCTTTGTCCTGCGTGGGCAAAGTGCTGATTTGCATTTATTTTCATGTAGCGTTAGGTCACATGGACTTTAGAAATAAAATGTCATGGAAAAAGGAAATTATATGGTGCTGGAGAGGGGGCAATAAAAGTAAATATGTTGCTTTGCCCTAGATAAGTAAAGGATGGGTTCACTATAAAGTGACAGCAAAGTGTAGTACAGGACCCTACTATATCAGTAATGTATCATTTGAAGAGAGAGATGATAGGCACATTATTCCTGTAGAGATAAATGCGGTAGTAAACCTCCGACTATTTTTTATTTTTTTCTAACCTGCAAGGTAAAGCCATAATGTACAAGCATGCATCACATACTAGCACATTATGTGAAACTCACCTTAGAAAGAAGGCTTTCCAGCAACGAGCTTCCAAGACGGCTTCCATACTTACCCATCTTCCTTCCAGGTTCGCAGACTCTGGCTGTGTGAGTGGCTGGAGCCCCCGTTCCTTCAGAGCAAAAAAGCCGGTGATGTTACCGGCTGCATGTACAGTAAATATCTCCCTAAATGGTGCACGTTTAGGAGATATTTACAATACCCATAGGTGAGCCTTATTATAGGCTTACCTATAGGTAAAAGTCATGTATGGGAGTTTACTCCCACTTTAAGAAAGGGCGCAATATGTTTTTCTATGGTTCTACAAAGCATCCTAGGTTTGGCTAAGAGAAGCATAAAGGAATTCTTTCTTTGAAAACTTACATAATGTGACTAATAAAATAACAACAAGATACTAGAGGTGTACAATAAAGGAGTCTCATTATCAGGGTGTTTTGCCACAAATTCACCATTTTTCTGGTGTACCTTGTTCAACATGCCACAGTAAAACTCTTGAAATCCTCTTTTACATGGTCCTTAAAGTTAGAGTCACTCATTTTTATGAACAGTACATTATTGTTTAATGATTATTTGCTGGTTCCTCTGCACAACTTAAAAATAAAAAAGGTACTTCTGATCAGAAGTTTTGGAGTCAGATCCAGCTTCACTGTTGTGGTTTTATGAATTTGACTTAAAATTTGCACATTTCTATATGATTTGACTATGTTGGCACTTGACGATTGTTTCACAAAATATGGCAATTGCTTACTGTTTTCACAATCTGTATACATAGACTCTAAAACCATTAATTCAGCAATATTTATGTTTTTTATAAAATATACAGTAATAGCTGAAACAGATACAGGTAAAATACTGAGTATGAGACATAACTATCAAACGTGTTTTATTCAGCTTTCAGTGTCATTTACAATAAAAGGATTGAGAAACTTGTTTGTTTACTGGTTATATAGGTAGTAATTTTGCTGTCATGTGAATGATACTGGTTTTTAAACGTTTGAACCCCATTGGGCTTTCAAAGTAATTCCCTAAAAATAAAGAGTGAAACCACAAGAGACATCTCAGGGTGATGATACATAATAAGACATAAATCACATGGGGCTGTAAACAAGTTATACCAATCATGCTTCCTCATCTGCCAGCAGCTGATAGCTCCTGTGCTTTTGACATGAAGAAATGGAGGGGGAAGCCAAGTGTTGAGAAGAGTACAGAAGGACTGTGTAAAATGTTTTACCTTCCAGACTGAGATTTCAAGAGGCACTTGGCAGCAATATTGGCTGCTGAAACATATCCATATAAATCTATACTCCTTTGCTGAAAACGGATGGGTGAATGTTCCTTAAAGAGGAAAAAAAATTGCTACAGATATAACGTTCAGGAACACAGAGATGCTGCATGTTCCTCAGAAACTTTTGAAATGTTGCCTTTAGGGTTGCATCTTAGGCTGTTCTGACATGCAAAACACCAACACTTCCGGGTCATGTTGGAGCCTGCTGCTACTTCCTGTCCACCGCACATTTCTATTGGCCCATCACTAAGTTGAGATGTCACAGTGGCCAATAGGAATGTGTAGGAGGCAGAAAGGCACAGAGAGAACTTGTAGCAGCAGAACCCAGGTTAGCAGTAGGGCTTCATCAGCACCCGTCAACTCTGTCTCTACTGCTGACCTCTAGGATTCCTTGCTAAACTTCCTCTTCTATCTTTCAGTGATGGCTCTCCTCAACAAATATATCATTTTCTGTATGAAGTTAAAAAAAAAATGCTAGAAAATTTAGGAAATGATATTGGATTCCGCATTTTATATCGGAACCTGCTCTGAAACCTGTTCTGAGGCGCTTTCTAAAACCAGTTGCTAACTGCCGTTACTATAATTCGTCTGATCAGTCTAAAGTAACCCATACATGGCTGAATGAGAGAAAATCAATTCCCTGATCCATTCTAAACAGAGGGGATTTAGGAATCTCCGCTGCTGGCTATTGTCAAGGCAGGTGGTGCTTACAGGGCAACCCACAGCTCATATTTTTATACACTTTAGTTATGTGGTTATTATTATTATTTAATCATTTTTTGTGCTTTAATATACTGGTTCTGCATACCCCCAGCTGCCATGAATTATTCAGGATTGTCCCTGAATTTGGACAAAATACCAGGATCTTGTAGAACCAGGCAGAGCTCCAGTGCTGGGTGCTGAAAGGTTCATCCCAGGACCCAACACTTATTTTCCTTTGACAGTCCTGTGTGTATACTACACACGCCGTTTATCTCCTCCCCCAGTTTATCCCCCAGCCCTGCAGTGTCTTTGTCCTACTCGCCAATCAGCAAGAGTCAGGACACTGGGTATTTCCAAACTACTGAAAAGCAGGCAACTGCACTGGTGTGTTTTCTATGGCATTTGAACAGTAATATAGAAGATGTTGTTTAAAGGGGGAGGAGTCATGTGGCGTAATGACGTTTATGGACCACTCTTTTCCTTCTAGCTGGTGCTTTTATAAACATAGCATTAGCAGAGGCAGAATTTCTGTTCCCTCAGTACTTCATTTAACATTTTATGGAGTGGCAGTAGCCATGTTGTACATTGGATCAGATCATTGTGATGTAACTACATTCAAATGGATTTTGGGCTGAATATTGGATCAGCCTACATAATGACTGTTTTTTTTGTATATGTGGCAGGCACCTTTTAGTTATCTAACAAATTTGGACTCATAGTAATAATTAAATGCATGTTTGCATGGGAAACAAAAGACTCTTTACTGCCAGGACCCCTGACAGTTTTCTAAAACCAGTTCATGCTTCTCTACAGATGTGAACATTAAATGTTATCAGTCAAAATTAGGAGTACAGTAAACCCCCGCTCCATCGCGGTTCAGTTTTTGCGGTCCCAGTATATTGCGGTTTCTTTTGTAATGTTATTTTACTATATAAATCATTAAAAATTAAATAATTTTGTGTTTTCCATAGCTCTTGCTATGTCTCTCAGTATCTTTTATGTGTTTAAATTAGTTTCTATTGTTTAAAAAGTGTGTTTAAAGACCTTAAAATGCTTTTACACGTACAGTGACATAAAAAAAAAACATGCCTACAATGCATTTTAATAGGGTTTTTCTATTTCGCGGATTTTCACTTTTCGTGGCTGGGTCCGGAACGTAACCCCCGCAATGGAGGGGGGTTTACTGTATACTGTTAGTACAACAAGTTTTTGTTAACCAGCTGTGTAATGTGTACTCTCATATTACAATATCACAAAAAGGAGCAGAATACTGCATATTTTTTATATGACAAAAATACTGCCCAGAAACTAGAGAGGATAAGGACAGAGCAATAAAGAATACTTTTAATACATGAAGGTCATAACTGACCCATTTAAAACTTGCAGTAAGCAGTATTTATGTACGAATATCGATTATGATGCTTAATTGCTCAAGGGCTAGCTTGAACATCTGGCATCAGAAGATCTTCTCTAAATGCACATGAAAGCTACTTAAATGCAGAAATGCTGTATACATTAACTTCTAATAATCCTGATCCTTTCTTTGCAAATACATTTTGTTTATTATGGTGCTAAACAAATTAAAACATCAGAGTTAGTTTACAGTTATTCAGTACATAAATGTCAAGGGTCCGCTAATTGAATGCTGTAATATTTTCATACCTAAGGCCTCTTGCACACTGCAGCTTGAAATAGCTTTTTTTTTCTTTCTTTACTGAGCTAAAATACAGCCCATTAAATGTAATGTGCCTATGCACACAGGCGCGTAAACGAGCGCCGTGCATTCTTCAGTAAAAACAAAATAGAAAAATCTGAATTTTTGGTCAGTAATTTACGCCTCATGCGCGCAATTGCATGCAAATGCACGCAAATATGTGCGATTGCACACAAATGTGCCCAAATTTCCATTAACATATTGTGCAGAACAAGAACGCGAGAAAAAGTTTTGGTCCATTTGCGCAAAAATACACGCAAATACCTACAAAAAATAAATGTCTGAAAATGTAGATGTTCAAACAAGATATTAGATCAAAACATGTAGATGCTTTTAGAGATCTTCTTTTCTTTTACTTTTCTGATCTCAGACAGCTGGGAATGTGACATAACACACCTCCTCTACTGTGGTAAAAAGAACTTTGCTAAAAAAAAAAAAAAAAAAATGTAATATAATATATAAAAATAAAAAATACTTAACTTTGGCTTCCAGTACTCTAAATCCCATGAATATGCACTCCTGCACAGTGCTGGAAAATATTCTTATGGGATTTAGAGCACTCAGCTTTCCCATAGGCAGCTGTGGGGTACATTTATGTCATTGTCAACTACGGGAAGTTCAGGGTAAGTGATTTTTTTTTATTCCAATTGTGTTTCAAGCTTTTGGTTTTATTTGGAAGTGTGGCCTCAATAATAAGTAAAACTTATTATCATGGAAGGTCCATCTTAAAGTAATGATATAAAAGGGAGGATTCAAAGCTATCATCACTGAGCTCTTCTTTCTAAATCCTGGCTCTGATGGGATACTAACAAAAAAGACACACGCAGATGTGGACTTCTGATTTTTACATTTTTCTGATCTGTCTACTTGTTCCAAATTATAGACTCATAAATAGGGATGAGCTGCTTGTTTGGCAAAAGCCAAGCTAAATTGGTAGTATAGCTCTGGTGGCAGCTGAAAGTAGTACATTTTGCAGCATTATTACTACCACTGCTAAAGTGTTTCCCCAAAAATAAGACCCACCCTGAAAATAAGACCTACTGTTATTTTTGGGGAGGGCTGAAAAATAAGCCCTACCCCGAAAATAAGCCCTAGCTTAGTGTTTGTAACATCCTAGAATCCACTCTATTACTGTTTTATATAATGTCCAGTGTGTTTCTGTTATATAATAGTGTGAAATACCATCGGTACAGCGCCGCTCGCTGCTCAGCTGATCCCCCGCTACTGTTCTTCTCTTCTCAAAGCTGTCAGTGGGGGGATCACAGCCCCTCCCCTCTGCAGTGTTCAGAGCGGGTCACCGAAGCGCCCAGTATTGTATTATAATTTTGTGAAATACCTTTGTTACATCGCCTCACGGCGCTTCTGTGAATCCCCGGCTGTCAGTGGGGGAGAAGAGAAGAAGCGCAGCGGGAGATCAGCTACCAAAGGTATTTCACACAATTCTAATATAATACTCGGCGCATCTGTGACCCGCTCTGAACACTGCAGAGGGAAGGGGGCTGAGATCCTCTGCTGATAACTGTGAGAAGAGAGGGACAGCAGTGGGGGATCAGCTGAGCTGAAGGTATTTCACACAATTAGATTACAGAAACACACAGGATATTATATAAAACAGTAATAGAGTGGATTCTAGGATTTTACAACTACTTTTAATAGGTTCAAACAGGGGATTCCTGACAGGCAGGGAGGGAGAGAAGACAGCTCATTACACAATAAGACCTACCCCGAAAATAAACCCTATTGTGTCTTTTGGTGCCAAAATTAATGTAAGACCCAGTCTTATTTTTGGGGAAATGCAGTAAATGTAATAACTTCCCCTCAGACTGGTTGTTAGGGAAACTGGCAGCTGCCCCAGTTCTAATAACTATGACTCATAGTTCCCTGTGATGGCACTGACCAAATATGACTCCCTGTGACATCACTTAAAAAAATATGGTCATGTCAATATCTGGTCAATGACGTCACCCAGACATGGATTTGCATTACTGAATGACGTGAATGATGATGGATTTACATCATGGGACAATTTTTTTTATCTTAAAAGACTTGTCAAAAAATATCACTGTATGTATCTACTTTTTTCATTTTTTTATGCGAATGATTAGGGGTATGTACCCCTTATTCATTTATTGTAAAGGGGCTTCCATATTATGATTAGCTCCCACCCACAGACCCCCTACAACCACTTGGCCAAGGTGGTGGGAGAGTGGGATGGTGGGAGAGGATCTAGACATCATCAAAAAACTGGGTCAAGGTGCTAGCCCCTGACAAGGCACTCCTCCATGCTGTGGGCATGTGGCGCATGTTTGTTCCCACCTTAACTACATTCTCAAATAAGGGTCTGGTAAAGATTTTAGGAGGACCTCACACTTTTTATTTTTCATGGGCATGTGAGCATTAGAACTTGACCACGAAGCAATAGAAGACATTGGCCTGGTCTGATGAATCCTGTTTTCTTGTACATCATTACTGAGGAAGAGACAGCACCAGGATGTAGTATGGGAAGAAGGCAAGCAGGCAGAGGAAGTGTGGTGCTTTAGACAATGTTCTACAGGGAAACCATGGGCCTTGCCATTCATACACATGTTGCTTTGACAAGTATCATCTACCTAAACATAGTTTCTGACCAAAATCAGTGAGGAGTACTCAGAACGGTAAACCTTTATTGAATGATGTAAAGACCAGTTGGTATTCTTATTTGGAGACAGGGTGGATCTAGGGGAAAGGGCCCAAGAATAGTTGAATGGGATATCCTTTAGAATTTGATTCTCCAAATCTGGTAGTGTTCTTACAATGTAAGGGCCCCATTTGTGATGATGCATGGTGGTTTCCAATGGTGGGATAGAACCAGGTCCAGCTTCTCGCTCCGTAGTGGGTTAAGCAGATCATTTTTTATGTCTCTGAGTGGGAGGGGGAGTGGGAGGGGAGGTCGCTGTCCATTGCTTAACAATGGCTCTTCTATCTGCTATATAGCAAGTAGTAAGCCATGGTTTATTGTGCTGGATGACTTTGGTATGTGTTCTCAGCTGGGAAGGAAGGGGAGTGTCCAAATAGCCGAAAAGTAATGAGTAGATGTCCCTGCAAGGTTGAAGACCAGTGACCTTGGCGGTCAGAATCTCTACTTGTTCCCATGAGCGTGAGACGGGGGGACATGTCCATAGCTTGTGTAGCCATGTAGGCCTGTATTAATTGCATAGAGTGCAATATTGCGGGTCAGGAGATTGTGTTTGTATTCCCGATGCATTATCTTGTATTGTTGCTCATGCCAAAATGTGTTTGTGACTAATGCACAGGTAGTATTCTAACCAGCTAAAATATAATGTTGTGCCTCAGAGGATTGCAGGTCTTTGTTCCATGATGTTGCTGATTTAAAGTGTTATGGGTTTGCAAATTTGGAGTTCAGAGGTTCATAGAGGTGGGAAATTGTATGACATTGGAGATCCACAAGAGAGTCTGTGAGAGAGATTTTAAAGCACGTGTCTCTGGGAGGGCATACTTTACATGCAAAAGTGATTGCTTGTTGGGTATATATTAGATGGTGGGTGGGTAGATTAAACCTTTGGGCTATCTGAGGAAAAGAGAGAGGCCTGCCTGATGAGGTGTCAAAAAGTTGTGAGAATTTAGTTAATCCTTGCAAAGTCCATGTGGCGAAAGCCGTGTATTGCTGCGCCTGTGGGAACAGAGGGTGGTTGATGATAGGGAGATGCTGGGAAAGCTTGTTTTTTTTTAGTTCTCTTCAGGCTAGCACTGTATCCCATATTAAAAGATTGTGTTTTAAAGAAGGTGGTAGAGATATGATTCAACAGTGCGGCTAGGCGGTCAGTCCATTGGGGCTTACCATCTGGGGTTCTAGCTCATAATTTGAGTATCTGAAAGTTTGTGTTATCCAGTATAAACCTCCTCGTAAGAAACAAGACAAGTTATAGAGGTGTATATTTGGGAGGTTGACACCCCCTTCATGTTTTGAAAGGTATAACTTGCATGTAAAAAACCGGGGTTGGCGGCTTCGCCAAATAAATGTATTTAAGGCTTTCTGGAGTTTTTAGAGGTCTAAATGCTTTAACAATAAGGGGATGGTCTGTTGGGGATAAAGGAGTTTTGCGAAGCTAACCATCTTAAACAGGTGGCATCATCCAAAGAATGAGAGGGAGAGGCCTGACCAGATTTCTAGTTCAGCAATAATTTTAGATTGAACAGGAGAGTCATTGACATAGAGTGAGGAGGAGGTCTTGCAAATTTTGAGTCCCAGGTATGTGATGTGGGTCTTGGCTTCTGGGAAGATTGAACTAACTGCCCAGGGAGGGGGGTGGGGGTGGTCTTGGAACGGGGAAAGGATTTTGCTTTTAGAGAAATGAATCCTCAGACCTGAGAATTTCCAAAATCGATTAAATACCTATTGAATATGGGACATATCTGCCTGTGGATTTGATGTAAAAATCAAAATTACGTCCACAAACAGGGTGGTCTGAAGTTCCTGGGAGCCCACCTTAACCCTGTGTAGTTTTGAATGCAGGTATCAAGTGAGAGGTTCAAGTGTGGGGCTAAAGAGAAGGGGGTGAGAGGGGACACCCCTGCCGTGTTCCTTTGTGGAGCCAAATGTTATTAGAGATAAGGCCTGCAGCAATGACATTTGCAGAGGGGGCAAAGTACAGAGTGTAGGCCCTTGATATTTCAGGAGACTACTTTCATATATTAATGTCGTGGGGAGGGGTCTAGCAGGTTTGGAGATATTAAACGCTAGGTGGGGGATTGAATACGGCTTACTATTGAGAGATCACCTGCAAGTGAGAATCCTAATAAAGGATGCTTGCATCTTAGAGAGGAGCAGTTGGGGTAACAATGACCCAAAGCGGTCTGAGGGGAAGAACAAAAAGGTCCTTATCCAGGGTAGCCTAGACTTCCCTTTTTTTCCACTTTTAATGCACTGACACCAGCTAACAGCGTTGCTGGGGATAGAAGGCCTTCGCCCATGGCCTTTGAAGAGGGCTGCCCCTCAGGAATATCCCAGGGGGAAGATACGGTTAGCGATGACCCTGAGGTGTCACCAGGCAGGGCCATTTGTCCATCTCGCGGTAAGGTTGTGCGTTGCTAATGAAAAGTACCTGTGGACGTGAAAACAAAAAAAAGATTAGCGATGAACTGTAACTCTAAATGACAGTTACTAGCTTAGAGGAACAAAAAGATACAAAAAGCTCAGCAAGAGAGGGGTGTCTGGCGCTGAGTTGAAGTGTTAGCGGGATTTGTAACAGCCTGAAGGATTGGAGAGTCGAGTTTCTTGGGTGGGTCCTTCCTGGGGCTGCACTGGTCTCTCACTTCTGTCACATGCTGGGGAGCTGATCCATTGGTAGTGTCCATAGGAATATGGAGGTAGGTTTGCAAGTAGTGACAAGCCTCTTCCAGATGGGAGAAGGATTTTGGATCTCCTGAGGGGTCTGTGAAGTGGAGGGTAGCTGGATAAGCCAAATGTGAATTTCACCCTCTTTTGGTAGAGTGCTTGACAGATCAGCTGGAAAGCATTCCTGCGACGTGAGACTTCTGGTGAGTTGTCCGCATAAAGAAGCAGCTTATGACTGACCATCAAGTTGGAGAGATTTTGAATTCCTAAAGGATTTCAAGATATTGACTCTATCTAAATAATTCAGATAGCGGACTATAACTGGGCGAGGGGTGTGCCTGTCGTTTGATGGGGCCCCCAGGCAAAGAGCCCTCTCCACTGCGCATGGTGAGGCGATTCCTAGAGCAGACGGGATGTGTGCAGTGCAAATATCATGCAGGTTATCAGCATGATAGGACTCTGGGAGCCCTATGACCCTCAGATTGTTCTGTCTGGAAAAATTTTCAAGGTCATCCAATTTGTCTAGAATATAGTGCTGTGTATGTCTTGTCTGTTGCTCCGAGGTGTAGGAATTCTGGACTTCATCTTCCAGGTCAGATAGACAATGCTCCAGATCAGACAGGTGTTTAGCCTGCTCTCCCAGCTCTTTCCCAAACTGGGTGATTCCTGCTGCAATTGCCCTGTCCACTGCTTCACTGATTGTGGGTGAGAGGAGGGCTGCAACAGCTTAAGCCAGACCTAATTTGTTCCTCTGGAATAGCGGGGGTTACAGGTCTCAGTTCTGCAGTGTTTGGATTGCTGGGTAGTAGAGCCGGGTTAGCCATATTGGCCTCTTGTGTAGCTGGCTGGGGAGGGGGAGATCCGAGCATGCAGCTGTGCCCGTAACTGCAGGGCCATGCACTACAAATGTATCCATACTCAGTGGTTCTGGAGGTGAGGCGGTGACATGGGCAGGGTCGGATGCTGTGCGCAGGCTATGGGAAGCGGGCTTTATATGTAGGTGCTCCCGGAGCTGCCATTCCGAGCTCCTTTACAATGGGCACCAGAACCGGACGTGTTTTTTGTATGGGATCATCCATTGACATCTATACTAAACCCTCATCCAGGATAAGGGTCTAGAGTAGTTGAAAGAAATTCCTGACTATATTTTTTACAAACAGAAGTAAGCTGATAGGGCTGTCATACACTTTTAAACAGCATTTTTTTTGTTCTAATGTCAGTTTTGCTGCATTACATAAATGCATTGTATACATCTTCCAGATACACCACTTCATTGGCAGGTTAAGGGCTCCCCCAATCACCTTACTTAAGTAATTTTGCATTTTAATGTTGTTATTTAGTCATTATCAAAACCACTGCTCCCTGAAAAAATATATATATTTTTTTAATTTTGACTTGGCACATGTTCTCCAGGGCATTGCCCAGCCCATCATGTTTCTTGTTTGACAATCCTTGTCGATTCGTCTAGAAAATTTAATTTACTGTTTTTTAACATTTGACTACCATTAACTTCAATGGGGTTTGCATTCGGTACTCAAACGTTGGTAATGTTTCCCAAACCCACCTTGAACTGAGCACAGGTACATTTAGCTCATGCCTTCTTGTAAATAACTAAGCGCGAAGTGTCAGCAGAATCGCAAAATAACTAGCAATTTCAAGAATGGCAAATTCTTTATTTGTTTTATGATTACTTTAGGAGTGAAGCATCTCTGTATTTTGACATGTATATTGTGCACAATGAGTGATTGAGAAATGGTAATATGTGGTAGACATAAATGTTTGGTTATATTTCTAACCCTGTATTTTGTATTAATGCCTGTGACATACAGAAAGAAAGTCAGTGAATTTACTACATAGGTATACACAAGGCAATCTGTCTGTGTGTTGACCTTATACGCAACTACAAGGCCATTACAAGCTTTTAGGTAAACCTATTTCAAAACTAGGATTATTAATACCTGTCATAAGAGAAATATACATGTTACCATTGTGCTAAGTGTGTAGCTGTCAACCTGGTCTCAATACATTATAACTCACTAACCCAGAAATATGAAGATAAAAAAATTTCCTTTTTTACATGCTTGTCAAGCTCATTGACTGAGAATGTCCTGAAACTGGCGTTTCTATCACAAAGCACTAGCACTTTCTGGAGATCAGCATTGGTAATTCACATATTTCTCATAACAAGTTTCATTCAAGACCAGGAATCACAAAGTGTCTGTGTGTTCCTTTATTTCCCTGTAGAGCCAGCCTGACACACACAGCATGCAGTACTAAACTTATGCTCAGAAGTCAGACATCTGGTGTGCCCTCCTTAACACTCCACAGTGAAATGCCACCACCCCAGTAGGCACTAATGAGCCTCCTATTTCTGTCAGTATAGATTTCTCTCTGTCCTGATTCAACAGAGTAGACAGGTGTAAAGTGAACCAGTGATTTGCCCATGCAGTGCAGTTTGAATTAGCCATCCCCAGCAGCATACACCTAACTTCCTAACTTGCTCCCCAAGGTGCGTGTGAGCATCCCACATGTGACAATGATGATTGGCTAATCTCTGTCACAATGAGTGAACCACATGCTCCTTCATACCTGGAAGTAACAGATATTTTCTTGCTCCTGGTGCTGACTGGAGCAATTGTAGAGCAAAAGAAAGGTAGGTATATGCTGCATACCTCCCAGATGTACCAAATTTTCTGTGATTGTCGCATTATTTGATGTAAATCCTGGAGTCTCCGAGTGGAGCCCAGTGGCGGTCTTGCCCAGCGGGATGCACTAGCGCAGGCACCAGAGGCATCAGATTGTGGCTTGTGCGGGCTGTCTAGGGTCCTACAAACCACATCTATGGCTCTATATGGCAGCCGGTATCTCTTGCGGTCAGCTGCCTGTCACAATGCATAGCCGCTGAACCCGCCTCCTCCTCCTCCCCAGCTCTAATGTTTTCCTGTATACAGACAGGATGAGAAGGCGGGAGGAGAGATACTGCTTTACACATGCTGATCTGAGGTCTGTGAATAATTTACATTATCCTCTGCAGGGAAAGAGTGAATAGGAAGGGTGGTGTTGTGTGTGTGTGTGTGTGTGTGTGGGGGGGGGGGGGGGGCTTGTCAGGCAACAAAGAACTATACATAGAATGATTTGGGGGGGGGATTTGGAGGATATGTGCTAGGGAGCACTAAAGGAGGAGCGGAAGACTTGCTAAAAGGGGGGTTGGGTATGAAATCCATCCCCCCAGCACATATTTATTACATATTTTATTACAGCACATATTACATATCCTCTCCCCCCCCCCCCCCCAAAATCGAAGAGATTATAACAGAGGGGACGATCATGGCATCTGGGACCCTAGGCACCCTGCAAGAGATGCGGGGTGATTGCCCCAGGTGTCCAAGCTCGTGCTTGCCAGGCAAATTAGTGGAGCCAAGTGCCGGTATTTGTTCAGGCACTGGGCTCCAAGACTCAGGGCTGCTTCACACCATGAATCACACAGGAACACACTGTGTGTTCTTGTGCAATTAAAATGCAATACAGGTGCAGTGCAATTTCAGTACAAATGGCCACTGCCTCCACCTATAACTGGCCTTTGCAGCAAGAAGAAAAAAGAAGGATGACACATGTCAAACAAAACCAAAGAAAATTCCCAGCTCTACTTACCGACCAGTCTGCAACCAGCTGAATCAACCTGTCTAACAGTATGCGTTAAAAACAGGGGTTTAGTTACACTTATTTGCAAATACATGCATAGGCTTCAGAGCCTCTTCATGGCACCCCAATATTATCTGCAATCCAAAGTCTAAATTTTGAGAACCTCCACAGTGGAAGCACATGCACTTTAATGGATAGGACAGGTGAGCCTGGAGGGAGCCCAACCCTATTTAAAGGCACAGTATTCCCTCACCAGTATTCTAACTGTACAAACAAATGGCCACTGCTCCCACCTATTTCATTGGCCATTGCCCCCACCAGCCCATATATTTGAATTAGCTGAAATTGCACCAGACCTGGATTGTGCTGTTTGTGTGTCATGTACACCTAAACCCAGCACTCACTACAGCCCTCTGTGTGTTACATACTCCTGATCCTTGAACACACCCTGGACCCCTGCAGTCTGCGTTGTGTATCCTAAACCCGACACTGACTGCAGCACTCACCAACTCCTGTGCTCTGTCTTACACACTCCTGAACTATATACACAATACTGTACATTATATACTTCTCACCAAAGTGTTCACAGTTGCTGGTTGCTATGCAGTCCCTGACTATTTTAGTTCTTATTTAAGATAGGCTTAGAAAAAACAATTAAAGCATAGTTTATAGGTACAAGGAAGCCCGGGTTTCCATGCCCATTTAAGCCCCTCCCACTGTTAAGAGTTTGGCCACACCCATTTTTGCCACAGCACGCTGTACGTGCCCCAAGTCACTTCCTTCCTCAACTGTTCCTCATTCTGAAGTTCAAAAGTTGGGAGGTATGTACTGGCAGATTCATCCATCAGTGTTCTAACAGTTCAGTTTTTCTGGAGCCATTGAATGTAGAAATTGGAGTACAGACACAAAACCAGACTACTATTTAAAGCCAACATGTGCTTTGCCTATTCATGAAAAAATTACATTTTTACTTTAATTCCCCGAATCACATACAGAAATTACACCCCTCACATTTTTGTAAATATTTTATTATATCTTTTCATGTGACAACACTGAAGAAATGACACTTTTCTACAATGTAAAGTAGTGAGTGTACAGCTTGAATAACAGTGTAAATTTGCTGTCCCCTCAAAATGACTCAACACACATCCAATAATGTCTAAACTGCTGGCAACAAAAGTGAGTACACCCCTAAGTGCAAATGTCCAAATTGGCCCAAAGTGTCAATATTTTGTGTAGCCACCATTATTTTTCAGCACTGCCTTAACCCTCTTGGGCATGGAGTTCACCAGAGCTTCACAAGTTGCCATTGGAGTCCTCTTCCACTCCTCCATGAGGACATCACAGAGCTGGTGGATGTTAGAGACCTTGCTGTAAGGTAAACTGGATTTCCACCACCAAAAGGCCAGTACAGACTTATGCTCGTGTTCGCGGCGCACATATTTGTGGCCTAATTAAATTGCTCTATTACTGTGAGCAGATGCTGAATGGTCTTCAGCTTGTTCCTGTGTTCCTGAGACCTGATATGTTGTTCCTGCTTACCTGTGTATGACCAGGCTTGCCTTTGGGCTTTCCCCCGCCCGTGCTCCAGCTCTGTTATCTACTACTCCAACCTTGGCTTGCTTAATGGACCTGATCTGCCTGCTGACCTTATACCGCACTGCCTGGCTGTTAACGACCTTGGTCTATCTTCTGGACTTGCTTGCTTGCTGATTCTGTACCTCACTGCCCGGTTGACGCTGACTGCTGCTTGTCTCCCGGTTCTACTCCTGTCCCCCCGCTCTGGTGCCAAACTGCTACTGCATCCAGTTCCGAGGACTGCGACTACCAGCTGTACCTACCTACAGAGTGAACATCATCAGCTAGCTGCTACGGCATTTATGCCACTCCTTGTCCTTGCACTTTCTGTTGCCACCTTTAGGAGTGTTAGGTGGGAGCGAGAGAGGCCTCCACAACATTCCACAACATTCCAGTCTTCACCAGGTATGTAATAATTGCGCTCCTTGACTTTCCGTTTGAGGATGCCCCACAGGTGCTCAATAGGGTTTAGGACTAGAGACATGCTTGGCCAGTCCATTGCCTTTACCCTCAGCTTCTTTAGCAAGGCAGTGGTCTTGGAGGTGTGTTTGGGGTCATGTTGGGATACTGCCCTGCGACGTCTCCAAAAGGGGGGGATCATGCCCTGCTTCAGTATGTCACAGTACATTTTGGCAATCATGGTTCACTCAATGAACTGTAGCTCCCCAGTGCCAGCACTCATGCAGCCCCAGACCATGACACTCCCAGCATCATGCTTGACTGTAGGCAAGACACACTTGTTTTTGTACTCCTCACCTGATTGCCGCCACACACGCTTGACACCATCTGAACCAAATAGGTTTTTCTTGGTCTCATTAGACCACAGGACATGGTTCCAGTAATCCATTTTCTTAGTCTGCTTGTCTTCAGAAAACTGTTTGCGGGCTTTCTTGTGCATCATCTTTAGAAGAGGCTTCCTTCTGGGATGACAGCCATGCAGACCAATTTGATGCAATATGTGGCGTATGGTCTGAGCACTGACAGGCTGACCCCCCACCCTTTCAACCTCTTCAACCTCTGCAGCAATGCTGGCAGCACTCATATGTCTTTTTCCAAAAGACAACCTGTATATGATGCTGAGCATGTGCACTCCACTTCTTTGATTGACAATGACAAGGCGTGTTCTGAGTGGAACCTGTCCTGTTAAACCACTGTATGGTCTTGGCCACGTGCTGCGGCTTAGTTTTAGGGTCTTAGCAATCTTCTTATAGCCTAGGCCATCTTTATGTAGAGCAACAATTCTTTTTCTCTGATTCTCAGATAGTTCTTTGCCATGCGGTGCCATGTTAAACTTCCAGTGACCAGTATGAGAGAGTGAAAGCAATAACACCAAATTTAACACACCTGCTCCCCATTCACGCCTGAGGCCATGTAACACTAACGAGTGACATCACGTCAGGGAGGGGAAATGGCTAATTGGGCCCAATTTGGACATTTTAACTTAGGGGTGCACTTTTGATGCCAGTGGTTTAGACATTAATGGCTGTCTGTTGAGTATTTTGAGGGGACAGCAAATTGACACTGTTATACAAGCTGTACACTCACTACTTTACAGTGTAGCAAACTGTAATTTCTTAAGTATTGTCACATGAAAAGATATAATAAAATATTTACACAAATGTGAGGAGTGTACTTTCTTTTGTGAGATACTGTATGGGATGCAGGGAATTAAAGCAAAAATGTTATTTTTCCATGAATAGGCAAAGCATAGGTTAGCTTTAAATAGTAGTCTGGTTTTGTATCTGTACTCCAATTTCTACATTCAATGGCTCCAGAAAAACTGAACTGTTAGAACACTGGTGGATGAATCTGCCCAGGTTCTCTACCCTAAAGGTTTGGTGAAGCTGAACCTACACGCAAATCCCATTGACGTCTATGAGGGGTAAACAATATTGTTACATTATGGATATTTTTGGGGTCAATAGGTAAACTACTGTAATTAAAATGCATGGGAAGCTGCCCACTGTCATGTGAGACATGTGCCAAAGAATTTGGAGACTATACATGATATAGTAGTGTAATGTTGCCAGATGACATTTTTAATGAGCAAGGCTAGGCCCAAATATACTAGAGACGGAGCACAGTCTAGGAATTCACTACAAAAAATTAGGATATAGCAGAAGTTACTACAGTGTAAAATTGTCCCGCAGCAGGACACTTTTAATTGAGGGATAATAGACCTAATTTTATTTTTACCTATGGGGATAGGAGGCAGCAGTGATTTTTAGTGATATAATGTTAGGTGGTCTAGGTGCACACTATTTTTTCTTTTTTTTTTTTTTCTTTCAAATGATGCAGAAGGATTTTGTAAAAAAAGGCAGCCCAAATAACAGCTGGTCATAACATGTAAGTGCTCTACTTTGTGCACCCCTGTCTTAAAGGGTTAATTTGCCTCTTCACAAAAAAATTATAAAAACTGGGCCCCTCACAACAACTCCTCCCATCCCAGCGGCATGTACCTTATGTGATCCCCATCCTTTGCTGCCCTCTCTGGTATTTTAAAACATCACTAAACAGCATGGGAGCTGTGTAACAGCATAATACAAGCAATGGTGAGCTCTTATTGGTCAGCACTGGCCACGTGACTGCACTGACTGATGAGAACTTATGAGGCTCCTTCCAGGACAAAGAAGAGATTCTCTTTGGTCAGCAAAGTCATGTGGCCAGTGCTGACCAAAGAGTGTTTGCCAGTGCAAGTAATATGCTGTTATACAGCTTCTAGTGCTCTTTAATGAAGTTTTATTGCGCCGGACCATTAAACCAGCTGGAGAACTGGAAGGCTGGGAGAGTTTTATATGTAAATTCAGGTGAACTAACCCTTTAAAAAAACCACTATGAGCATGAATTGAGTAAAAAAAAAAAAAAAGAAAAACACAAAATAGAAAGGAAACCCCAAAATACAGTTTGCCGATTGTGACGAACGCGGGTCAGCTCTTTGCCCTTCTTACCAACTCGTGACATAGGACTGGTCAACCTCCCACCATACTGTCACTAATACTCAACAATGACACTCTCCGCCTCACCCTGCACAAAGATTCTCCAGCTCTCGGGGGCCACAATCTAGATGCCAGCAGCCTGAGAGCAACTGTCACTGGGCTAAGTTAACGAAGCAATTAACCCTATAAACTGCCACCACCGACTTTTACCCAAAAAGTCTGAAACGTTTACAAGATTAGCAATACAATTATGATTTTAAAATAAACATCTGTAACACACACTTTTCCCCCAGACAAGTATTTTCAGAGGTTTATACTACAGTAGCACTCCTCAAAAGACAAATAATTTCTAAGTTTGCCTTAGAGCAATAGAGAAGGTTTTAACACCTTTTAAAAAACATTTTAATAATGAAAAGGTAAAAAATGGTGCAAAATAAAATAATTACAAAAAGGGTATTACAAAGAAACAAAGAGTCAATAATGCAACAGGGAAATAAAAAGGAGTTGCAAATGGAAATACTTGCAAGTCCTGGTTTCAGCAGAGTCCAATCAATGAGCAAGATGGTACATACGACTTGACAGGTGTTCCTTGGTTTGATGGTATCTGAGAGCTGTCCAATGTGTTTGCAGTCCACTTTTGTTTGGTTTCAAAGGGGTGTTGACAAAGACCATCTGACCAATTAGGCGGCTAAGGAGTGGCCCTGGGATATCACTTTGTTTATAACTGTATCCCAGGTGCAGTTGTCTATAATTATTCATATCCCCAAACACCTACAGATTACAGTCTGCTAACCTGCATATTATTGTCTAACATAAAATTTGCTTTTAAATGAATTTAAATAGGGCATGTTTCAGATGTCTACTTTACCAAGGAGGGATAAGGTGTTCTAGTGCTTCCCCCTATCCTCTAATAAAGAGGTGTTTGGACGTTCCTTGTTATGGCTGTGCTGCTATTATATCATGAACTAAACTGGGATTATAGATTCTACCCAGAGGAAAGAGACAGCAATGTATATTGCTACTCAGCTAAGGTATTTATGGCCAAGTATCTGTTAACTCACTAGTCATTCAAGTGGGCAAGTCAGACAGCTTTATGGGGCGCTGAGATGTGTATTGGGTTTAAATTCTGCTAGCCCTATTAACACAGACTGATAAGAGGTGTCTGGTGTGCAATTAACAGGTTGTGGATTGTATAAACTGAAAGGAGGAGGGAGGGGAAGGTCACTGCAGCTATATCTCTAATGACAAAACACACTGGGTAAGTTGAGACCTAACAAAATGGTTGCCACACGGGCAGCTTTTCCTGTGCCCAGTACGCATGACTATTACACCTGTATTTGACGCAAAGGTCTTGGACGCAAAAAAAAAAAAAAAAAATACAGCCTTTCCCCACACTGTTCAGAAAAAAACAAGACATTTTGGCTGGAGTTGAGCTTTGCAAAAGAAGCACATAATTAAAAAAAAAAATTGTGTGTTAGAAATTAAAAATAGTAATTCTTGATCATTTTACTTTCATTAAAAGCCTATATCAAAAGTCTTTATTTACATGTCTAACACCTAAGTAGCAAATCATAACAGAATATGCAACCTATTTGAGTTCAGTGCTCTATCCACTTATAGACTACAAAAGTCTTGCCCATACACCCTGGAGCATTAGGAGTGAGGTTGACAGCACAGTTTTACTTGTCATAAGAGTCCAGAGGCTTCATTAGATATATGATGAATATGGCTGCATTTGATTTTAGAAAACCCTTTTAAAGTTAAAGCTGAGTTTTATTTTTTTATTCTTTTTGTATACAGAATCATATTAGGCATGTTTAATGGTATGCATCTATTTAACTTCAGGCAGCTGCTTTTGGTAAAAATCATTCCTATTGTCTCCTTCTGTCTAAGAGGGAATATCCCCTCCCTCTGGAGAGACCACTTACTTCTTGCTGTGTCTCTGGGAAAGGAATTGGGGGGAAATCTCCCCAAGGAATCATAGACAGAAAAAAAGGAAGGGGTCTTAACCTTTCCTTACCCAATCCATAACAAAAAAAAAAAAAAAACAGTTTTGCCTTTACTTTGGGCACAAAAATGTCCGTGTTCTGCAGCATGGACGAGCCGTGGAAACAAAAATTATTGCATTCACAAAAATTGATAAATTAGTGGTCACACATTAATTATTATTTATTCGTTGGGCCAAAATCCCCACATGTATGTGATAAATAACGTATCAAAAATAAATAATAAAGTTTGTAAATAGATTTAGAACTCCTAAACAAGCTTCTCCTAAATCCTCTGATCTTTGACCAAGAAAGAAATCTATATTAGCTGAACCATAATCATAAAACTGCAACACAAGAATGAAATAATTGATCAGCTTGAACTCTTTTCTCTGTTCTAAACCTGAGGAGTCCCCTGACAGGTTGTTAAGATTTTCTAATGGATTACTTCTTGAGCATATCTGTCAAATAGTGGTGGCTATGGATATTGTGGAGCAATGCTAATTTAAAAGCGCTCACATTCCCCCTGCCCTGGGTGACATGCTTTGTAGTGAGAAATGGGGGAGGTTCAAGGTTCATTTATTTCTACTTTAAATGTGCATTGAGTTTTTTTTTAATTAAAGAATCTTCTATTGTACTGGGGGGGGGGGGGGTAGTTCATGCTGCATAATAAACATTTATCATCTTGTCATTGGAAGCCAATAAAGAGTTTAAGTAACATATTTTGTATCTGACTGTCAGTCTTGGTGGAGTGAGCACAAGATGGTGCCATAATAAAAATACAAACCATACCAAACCATGCATGCCAAAGGTTTTCATAGATGTTAAAGAGACTGGAAATGTTGCTCCTTTACCACAGGTGTGATGGTAAATCCAAAGCATTTCATATTTAGCATAGAAACAACCAAGGTAAAACTGCTGCTCAGCCCCTCATCATATTCTGTCCTTACCATTTTATCTAGGCCCCAGAAGGTTAAGATGACATTGTATTTATCCAGAATTCCTGGTGAGTTGACAAATTCTACTCTCTGTTGTTTGCGGAGACAGCAGGAAGGAAATGTGCATTGAATGGATGGTGCCATTCTACTTCTTCTGTTAATGAAAAAGCAATACCTTGCAGCACACAGGGGAGCCCTCAAGTTCTGTCACAAACGGAGGTTGTAAAGGAGCTTTAGTACTAATAACTTCGAAGCCTATATGAGCTGCTTGGCCCAATCCTTAGTAGAAAGCTGCTGAATCTAAAGCATAAGCAGAGAGAAAGTACTTCTGAGAGTAGACATACATATTGATTAGATACCAGTTACATGGTATCGCTCTCCTTGTAACTTGGCTGTCACACACCTCTGTGAAATACAGCAAACAAGCCTAAATTATGAAATTACACATTGACCGTGCTTACACTCTAACTTACTTAGTACCAACAGGTTCCCAATCAGAAACTGAAGAATACACTGGTATATTCCAAGGTGAATAGTATATTTACTGTCATTTTTCTATCAACATATTTCAGAATGGGAATATTTGAAAATAGAAAAAATAGGATTTTATCGGTGCCAAGGAAAACCAGTTTGTATAAAAAATATAACAAAATTTTATTGAAACAATTAATTAAAAAACAGTTTTTCCATGTACTGTATAAAAACATAGTCATACGATTAGTGTACACATGCAGTGACTCCAGCTCAACATGTTTCACCAGCCTGTGGCTTCTTCAGAAGTTTTTTTTTTGAGTATTGCATACAAAATCGCTATGAAATTAAAGAACAACATATTCGTCACAAAAATAACTACCATAAATGAAGGGACAATCCCACATCAATTTTTGCAACAAAGTTATTTATTTCTCAAAAATGCATGTGACCTGATGATTATCATTATGAGGCTCTCTTACCTAACTGTACATATAATATTAGTGGTGTACTGCATATCGGGGGGATGGTTGGACAGAGATATCAGTGAAACTGCAGAGAGGGATATGGGATCCCCAGTAGGGTCTATGCAGAAAAAGGGAACAATGAACTGTGAATAAAAGACAAATGTATCCACTATAATGAATGTAAGGCCAAAAAACCTACTAGAATGCCAGGTCTAGACCAGAGAAAGTAAAGCAAAGCGGACAAGAGGACCAATAAAGGAGGATTGCAAGAGAGTAGCAAAGCAGGTCAGTTCTGAAGATACAGTATATCATACATTCAGGTCTTCAATACATGGCTATATAACAAATATCTCTCCACCTTAAATCTGGAGATAAAGCATAAATAATACTAATAAGGTGAAATCCTCCCACCAAGCTGGTCAGAATATAGAATAAACAAATATTATTCAGACATGGCTCACCAATGTAATTACCTCTGGTTGGCAACCTGGCATTCATAGGTTTCTCCTGGGCAGGCCACTGCAACGACTGACACTCTGGGGGTCCTGTTATACCCCTCCCCACCTGAATCAGCATCTAATAGTACCAATGGAGGCACTGGCGTCCAAAAGGCCACCGCACATGTGCAATGGTGACCAGATTTGATGTCACGAGCATGCTCGACAGACATCTGGCGCCATGTTGGAAAATTTGCCCATAGGTAGGCCAGGCTGAGGCGTACAGAGATGCCTCTTGTCAAGCTCCTCAGCATCATTGCCCTGGAATAAACGGGGCACCATGTTAAAGGGAATGCCCTCCTGGGAAGCGGCACTAGGGGCGGCCAAAAGTGTGCGACACCAAATCAGGACACAAAGTCGGAACGATTTGTCCGAATCAGCTGCCCCGACTGGAGGCGCCCTTGGCGCCTGCTTGGTCACTCATCCCCTAGATGGCAATCCCAATGCACTACAAGCTCCATCTAGTGTACAAAATAAGATATGCATCAACATAATGTTGTTATAAAAGAATATTATATTAATTGACAAAAATATGTACTATACAAAAAAAGTTTGTGAAATAGACATAATAAAAATCAGTTATAATATACAAAAAAGAAGAAATAACAAAGGAAAAAAAATATAAAGCAAAAAATAAAGAGCGTGGTCAAATCACAGAAAGGGCTTAAAACTAATCTAAAAATTTAGGCCAGGGTATTTAGTCACTGCCAAGGTGTGAATCCACTTAGTTTCACGCTGCAAAATCTACATCTCCTCCTCTCTCATGTTTGGGTACATATTCTAAAGCAAAGAATTTCATTTTAGATGCTTGAAAAACACGATACAGGCCCATATGCCGGCTAATAGGGGTCTCTAGTTAATTTTTTGTGACCAAAGATACATTGTCTCTGACTCTATGAAAGAGCAGTCTTTTAGTTTTTCCCACATAGTAGGCCTTAAATTCACATTCCATGTAATAAATTTCACCTACAGATTGGCAGTTAACATAGAAATTACAGTAGATCTATATTGCTGTCTATTGGGCAATGTTATCTGTTTGGTGTTCATCGTGAAGCTGTAAAAGTTGCATTTTTTACAAGGCGCTGTGTCAGTAATTCCATATGTCACAGATCTTGAATATGCGTGTAACATGTAACACGTTACGAAAGGTGAAATTATACTTTAATATGAAAGGTTTTTTTACCTAAATGCAGAGAATGCATTAAGGAAAAAAAAAAAACCTGTAGCCTTTGCAACCACTTTAACAATTTTAAGACCAAATCAGTTTGAAGTTAGCCCTGGTATGCCATCTTGAATTCTGAGCTATCCAGATCACTACACATTCTCCAAATAAAAAGATATGCCTACATACAGTACTGACTACAGTAGATGAAAATCTGATTGATTGAATAGTTTGCAGTACTGCAATACTGCTTTACTGAACAAGTCTGATTATTCATAAAATAAATAATATTGAATTTAAACTTAAGCAAAAAAAAACATAATTTATTTCAGGCAAGGGTTCTTTAAAACTGTTGTGGGAGGGAAGGGAAGTAATGTGAGCCAGTCCGACTGTCTGTAGAAATAAGAGTTAAGTGATGACTTTATGTAGTAGCAATGCTCTTTTATTATTTAGTCAGCAGATTTGTGGTTGGGTCAATGACCAAGCTGTATTATTTACAGTCCAACCTTACCCACACTTTTCTCCAAGCCTCTTTCCAATGCTAGTCAAAGCTGAAATTGAGCCTAAACTGTAAGTAAGCCCAGGAAAAAATGTTTTGTTTTGCAGCTTACCAATCCTTAAATGTGGTGGTTGCATTAAACCCCTTTTTTGCTGGTGTTTTCCCTTTATTTTTACCCGGTGATCCTTCCAGTAGCACACATTCTGCCGCAAGGTGACAAAACGTACTCAGTGTGCCCTTGGGCAGATATTTTGTTAGGACAACAGATATCCTTACCCTCTTCTGATCTCCATAACACAAGGGGGAAGGAGGGAGTATTCTGCAACTGGCAGAGGAGAGCTGGGCAGCACAGGCTGAGTACAGTACGTTATTCACTGCATATGTGCTATATACAGATATACAGTGGTTTAGGTAAGAGACCAAAAGGGAACAGAAAAGAAGAGAAGCTCATTAGGGTTTATATACACTTTAAATTGCAGTGGATGTGCAATTGTGGTCTCTTATCTGACCATGTCATGTAACATGGCTACCTAAATCCCAAATCTTGTTGAAGAGGAATGTACAGTATCTCACAAAAGTGTGTACACCCCTAGCATTTTTGTAAATATTTTATTATATCTTTTCATGTGACAACACTGAAGAAATGACACTTTGCTACAATGTAAAGCAATTAGTGTACAGCTTGTTCAACAGTGTAAATTTGCTGTTCCCTCAAAATAACTCAACACACAGTCATTAATGTCTAAACTGCTGGCAACAAAAGTGAGTGCATCCCTATGTGAAAATGTCCAAATTGGGCCCACATTATCAATATATTGTGTGGCCACCATTATTTTCCAGCACTGCCTTACCCTCTTGGGCATGGAATTCACCAGAGCTTCACAGGTTGCCACTGGAGTCCTCTTCCACTCCTGCACGATGACATCACAGAGCTGTTGGATGTTAGAGACCTTGCAATTCTCCTCCTTCAGTTTGAGGATGCCCCACAGATGCTCAATAGTGTTTAGATCTGAGACATGCTTGGCTAGTCCATCACCTTTACCCTCAGCATCTTTAGCAAGGGAGTGGTCGTCTTGGAGGTGTGTTTGGGGTCATTATCATGTTGGAATACTGCGCTGTGGTCCAGTCTCCGGAGGGGAGAGGACTGTTGGCATTCATGGTTCCCTCAATGAACTGTAGCTCTCCAGTGCAGGAAGCACTCATGCAGCCCCAGACCATGACACTCCCACCACCTTGCTTGACTGTAGGAAAGACACACTTGTCTTTGTACTCCTCACCTGGTTGCCGTCACACACACTTGACACCATCTGAACCAAATAAGTTTATCCTTGTCTCATCAGACCACAGGACATGGTTCCAGTAATCCATTTCCTTAGTCTGCTTGTCTTTAGCAAACTGTTTGTGGGCTTTCTTGTGCATTAACTTTAGAAGAGGCTTCCTTCTGGGACAACAGCCATGCAGGCTAATTTGATGCAGTGTGTGGCGTATGGTCTGAGCACTGACAGGTTGACCCCCACTCCTTCAACCTCTGCAGCAATGCTGGCAGCACTTATTCATCTATCTCCCAAAGACAACCTCTAGATATGATGCTGAACACATGCATTAAACTTCTTTGGTCGACCATGGCAAGGCTTGTTCTGAGTGGAACCTGTCCTGTTAAACCACTATACGGTCTTGACGACCGTGCTGCAGCTCAGTTTTTATATAGAGCAACAATTCTTTTTTTTTCAGATCCTTAGAGAGTTATTTGCCATGAGGTGCCATGTTGAACTTCCAGTGACCAGTATGAGAGGGTGAGAGTGATAACACCATATTTAACACACCTGCTCCCCATTCACACCTGAGACCTTGTAACACTAACGAGTCACATGACACCGGGGAGGGAAAATGGCTAATTGAGTACACTTTGGATATTTTAATTTAGGGGTGTACACACTTTTTTGCCAGCAGTTTAGACATTAATGGCTGTGTGTTGAGTTAAGTTAAGATATAATAAAATATTTACAAAAATGTGAGGGGTGTACTCACTTTTGTGAGATACTGTAAACCTTTTTGACATATAAAACCGTTACATATACCATATGTAATTCAAATGTGTGTATGTCTGTCTGCCTGGTGTTCAGCACCAACAGAGCATCAAGTTCTCCATGTGATATAAACGAAGACTAGGCTGCAGATTAAAGGTTTTGCTAACTTAAATGGTTTAAAACAATTTTATATATTGCTCAGTGGAAGCAAAGGTTAACAGCTGCAAAAACCATTCATCTGTAAAATCTAAAATGATCTTACACTCTGTGAAACTTTTGCTACCTAAACTTCCCAGGTGTCTCTGTCACTTTTTTGCCTCCATGTACCCTCAGCACAGTACATTATGCCTTTCATCTTATCATTGAAACTGTGTGCTTTTTATAGATAATGTTTTACAATTAAAGTATAACTCCGTTTCTTAGTTTTGGATAAAACAAAAGAAAGGGCAGGAATTTAAGGTAAGGAAGGAAGGTTTTATTAGTGTCTGGAGCCGTATTGGTTAGATTTCACCTGTGATATATTTTAGTTATCTTGAAAATCTGGCCTGTTAGTGGGTCCTGAGGACCGGAGTTGAGAACCACTGCTCTAACCCTTTTCTACTCAATTGAAAACACTTTAATATGTTATTGACAAAACTACAGGAAAAAAAAAAACTGTTTAAAAATCTGCCGGGTTACAAATAGTTAAATCTCAGAAGGTATTTGCCACCTCCTGATTCACTGCCTGTTCTTTACAATTAAAAATTTTATTGAAGTTGCTTCCATTGCTCTGTCAGGAGTCTTGCAACTTTTCTGCACAACAATTGTACTGTGGGTTGTCAAACCCTCCTCTGCCCTTGTCCAATCACAGAACATTTTGTACTCTGCGAGCCCATTTACAAAATACAAAGTATTCTGTGAATGTAAAGGCAACAGAAGAGGCAGACAGGATATAAGCTGAACAATGTTGAAATTGAAATATGTATAATAGTGGCAAGCAGAGGCAAAACTAGAACCTTTAGGGCCCCGATGCAAGAAACCCTCCAAGTCCAGGGGCCCTTTACCCCCTGTAGCGGGGCCATTTTTTACAGTCCTTGTACATGTTCTGCAGTGGGTCCCCTTCCTGCCATCTTGGAGCTCCCCCACTGTGGTGGAACGCCAGGGGCTGGTCTCTACTGCAACCTTTGTGACCCTGGCAGTTCCACCACTGGTGTCAGTAATTTATTTTTGTTATTTTTATTTTTTTTACAATTTTATTTTATTATTTTTTTTTTTACATTTTTTTTTATTGTTTTTTATAATAATTTAGGAGCCTGGTTGGGGGGCTTTGTTGAAATATTAGGGGCCTAAACAGTCCTCTGATGTTTCACCTTTGAGACAGAGAAAGGAGATTGAGGACACAACCCTCAATCTCCATCTGCAGCCTCAGCTGCACAGAATGAATGGACAGGAATAGCTCTGTATGGTGCTTTTGATTCATTGACAACCTGACACCTGATGTATTTGTCTTCACAAGCATCATAAAGTGGATCATTTTGAAGTGTGGCCGTCTGAACGTCTTCTGTTGTTCCTAGTGCAGCCTGCAAGCTGAGTTGGCACCCAATTGGAAGATTTGAGGGGTGTGTTTAACCACTTAAGCCCAGGAGGATTTGGCTGCTAAAAGACCAGGGGGTATTTTGCGATTCGGCACCGCGTGACTTTAACGGACAATTGCGCGGTCATGCGTTGCTGTACCTATACGAATTTGACTTCCTTTTTTTCCCACAAATAGAGCTTTCTTTTGGTGGTATTTGATCACCTGTGCGATTTTTTGATCACGCGCTATAAACAAAAAAAGAGCGTCAATTTTGCAAAAATAACAATATTTTTCACATTTTTTTATATGAAATTCCCCCCCAAAAAAAAGTAAAAATCAAAATTTTTTAACATTTTCAGCCAATTTGTTTTATGCTACATATGTTTGGTAAAAAAAATTGCAAAAAGCGTATTTTGATTGGTTTGCGCAAAAGTTATCGTGTTTACTAACAAAGGGAAAGATTTTTGTCATTTTTGTTGTTTTTCTTTTAACGCGTAATGGCGGCGATCTGCGATTTTGTTTTGCAGTACTGCGACATTGGGGCGGACAGATCGGACCCTTGACTGACATTTTTGACACTTTTGGGGTTACCAGTGACATTACTACAGTAATCAGTGTTATATATATATGCACTGTTACTGTAAAATTACACTGGCAGTGAAGGGGTTAACTTTATTTGGGAGGGAGGGGCTGTGTATGTCCCTAGGGGCGTGATTCTAACTGTGATTGGCTGTGGCTTGAGCTGTAGGAACACTGATCAACGGTCCTACATAGTACATAGTAGAACCGTATGATCAGTGTTTCTACACAGGGGAGAATGACAGGCAGCTTGTTTATACATCGGGTCCGCCGGTCACACGCGCGGGGGGGTCCGTGACCACGCGGGAGCGCACCTCCGGCGGCGCGCGCTCGCTCCCCAGAGCCTCACAGGCTAGTGACGTTTATTTTTACGTCACTTTGCCTGTGATGGGCTGACCGCCGCAGTATATCTACTTGCGGCGGTCGGCAAGCGGTTAATGAGTGGACTGACTTGGAGCAGCGTTCTTCTTTTATAATGCTTCAGTTATATATAGATAAAGTCAGTGATCGGTAATGATCATTGACTCTGTCCATTCAGAAAAGAAAGGGGCCAGTAAATTATATATTTACCTGCCCATTCCCTGCTCTCTATTCTAACACACCCCCCCCCAGCAGCCGGGGGAAGAGGGAAGGGGGGAATGGAGGAACTGATCCCTTCCATTTTACTCCTACAACCACTGAATGTGTGCGGGAGGGAGTGGGGGAGAATCAGGCTTTTAACAGCTGCAGGAGGAAAATGTAAGGGATTGGTTTTATTTATATGCTGTCCCAGCCTCCCTTCCTATTCAGGTGTACAGGGGAGTCACACGTATCCCCGGAGCATTGGACCGAGTTGCATTTGCTGCCTTTGTAATTATGCCCTTGGCTGCAAGTCAAAGATCTGCTTCCCAGCTTCAATTAAATTGTACATTTTAAAGAACAGGAAGTGATCCAGGAAGTGGCATACATCTCCTGAGATTTAAGTATTTGGAATTCATCACAGCACCCATTTTTAGGGAAACCATTTTGCAATTCTTGTCAATAGAGTTTCTCCAGTGCATGGGACAGCCATCTTGGCTGGGTCTGATTCAGTCCTGGAGGACGATGATTTGACTAATTCAACAAAGCAAGGACAAGTGGTTTACTTGAGAGGAAAAGAGAGGACAGGCTTAACGCTAGCACAGGGGAAAAGAGAGTGAATTTCTGGCTGAACAAAACCTTGCCACTATCGGGAGAAACAAGGGAGGCTATCACCTTGCCTCAGTGATTTGGATGTCATTTGCAAGGAAGGAAGTAGGGACTGTCTCAATAGGATTGAAAGAGAGACATCACAGCAATTTCTGTTCCTGTCTGAGGACTTGAAATGAACCACAGTGTGTGTATGGAGACTCAGAGGAGGATGCCTTGGGTCTGGTAAGAGACTAACATTGTACACGTTCATCTGTTGTATCCAGAGGACTATTATGCTTTCTTCAAGGGCACCCACTTTGCCAATCAACAACTTTTTTTTTTCTTCATTCACTGGCCAGTAGGATAAAACTAGGACTGTTATAAGGAGATAGGACTGTCTTTATATACCGTTGCTAGTTAAATGCAGTTTTGTTTTGTTAATTACTGTTAGTCAGAATACTGCAGTTGTTAAACCGTATCTCTTAGAGTAACATTATTTTCCTATTGATTATTTGTATAAGTGTACTTGCTATTCCTCCCCCCTTTTAGGCTATGCTTGACCTAATAAATTCCTTTAAATACCTCAAGCTGTGTTGAAAACACCCTTTGATTCAAATATGTATTTTTTAAAATTCTTTATAGTAGTTATATGGTCACACTTTTATTTTATAACATCAGCATTGTAAAAGCAATAGAAAGAATAGTTATTATTGGCAATCTAATATAAGCTTGAACTTGAAAAATCTCCTTACTTGTTGTCAGTTCTGCCTGTCAGCTGGCGATCTCTTTCCACAACTTCCTGTATTCCCTGCATGTTTTGCAGCTTCTACTCTGCTGTTTACTTTCAATTTCTAAGGACCACATATCCCATGGTACATTGCTGCCTGCAAGCAGTGATTCCTAGACTGACTCTTCCTTGAAACTCCTCTTCTCAGCACCTCTGTAGTTCAGAAGGTAGGCTTGATGAAATGTGTTACACAGCAGTGGCTATCAACAGGGCATAGTGAACATGTGCAGGGAAATGTAAGCAAATGTGTGAGGATCTTCACAAAGTAAGTAATTTTACAAACTTAAAGACCTTTCATATTATTAGGTGCAGGCTAGAAATAATTGAAATTCAGCATATAATGATTTTACATTTTGACCATTGATGCACTTTATGTTCCAATAATTTTTATTGAAGAATAGAAAGGTTTTCCAAGAATAACAAGACATAACGAAAATGGCACAAACATTCCTAATTAATTAATGGCCAAGACTAATTGATCCATCAAAAACTCTCTATTTAATGTACATTTGTTTTTACAAACTTCAATCTTGGCATCCATCACATTGAGCTGACTACAATTGAGCATGAATGTACTCAGAAGTGTCAGTAATAAATGAAAAGGAAAGTAAAATACAAATAAAACACAATAAAAACAAAATCACTGTGTGCACCATCATACATGAAGCATCACAATATCCATCAAAGATTAATGTATTCAATTTACATTTGAGCCCAAGCTGACCTTAACGATTCAAAAGAAGCTAATCGATTTGAGTTACTTTCAATGACCCGTTCATACTGAAAGTGAGTATTGATCCTATGTATCACAGATATTGTAGGGGCGTGACTGGTTTTCCATTTTTTTGTTATAACTAACCTGGCTGCGATAAGGATGTGCGATAAAATTGTTCTAAATTGATATTACCAATATTGCTGGCACAGTGATTTTTGGTGCAAAAGGAAATCCCATAGTCAGGTCTCCCCATGAGTGGGTTTGCCTATGGTTTTGGCAAGTAAAAAAACAGGGAGGTCACGGTTATTAAGCATTGCTTTTTCAAAATGTACCCACATCTTCCCTGACTCCGGTTCGAACCAAGCCTTCAATTTATCCAAAAGGCCTGTTCTTTGATCAGACTGCATACCAGGGAGGCCTACACCCCCTAGGTTTTTAGTTTTAGTCAGTATATCATAGGATATTCTTGCCTGTTTACCCTGCCAGATATATCATCTCAATGCTATGTTCAAACTATTAAAAAAGGCTGTGGGGATAGAAATTTGAATTGTCCTAAAAAGATATAGTAATTTAGGTAGTAGCAGCATCTTGTAGGCCGCTTCCCATCCTATCCAAGATAGCTTGTATGATTTTATAGCGTACATCTCACAATTTAGATAATATTTTAGGATAGTTAGCCTCAAATGGTTTAGAAGTGGGGGTTCTTGGGGATAATACGTAGGATAATAAGTGCTCTTCCCATGTATAAGAGAACTGTGCTTGTAATTTAGTCAATTCTGATTCCAGAATACCAATAGGAAGTGCCAAAGATTTACATTAACTTTATAGTATGAGGTTGGACTAAAGCAAGCAATCTCACTCTGCACTGCCACCAGTGAAGAAGCCGGATGAGTCAAGGTCAGGATTACATCGTCAGCAAAAAAGCTGATCTTATGGGAGTGTTTGGCAAAATAAATTCCAGATATCTGGGGTTTAGATCTGATGGCTTCTGCCAACTGCTCCGTAATCGTCTTGAAAATAATGGGAGACAAGGGACATCCCTGACAGGTCATATTTGTGATAAGGAAAGGGTTCAGAGAGGACATCAAAGGTATACACAAGTTTATATAATGCTGAGATTGCTAAATTCATATATCCCAGGAGGCCAAATTTGTGTAGCACAGCCCGCATGAATCCCCAGTGTACCCGGTTGAATGCTTTTTTAGCATCCAAGAGGTTAGAAGACCGAGGCATTTCTCTGCCACAGCAAGTAGATGAAGCATTCTCCTTGTACAATCTGGGGCCTGTCCTTCCTTTGACAAAACCTACCTGGTCCGCTTTAATAAGTAAGGGGGTTACATTAGCTAGCCTATTAGCAAGAATCTTGGCATATCATTTCGACTCAGCATTTAAGAGTGAGAACAGTCTAAAATTTTTAGGATGATCCAGTTCCTTCCCAGGCTTGGGCAGAGTGACATTTTTGATGGAAAGGAACTGGAGGTATAAGGTCAGAGAAGGCTTCCATACAGTCGTCCTTTTGTGTCTTTCAAAAGTAATGCAATCTTTAAAAGATGGAGACGGTGATGCACAACATAAAGAAAAAAAGTTAGTAACAAAGAACATATAAAACCATGGTGCACAATATAAAGAAAAAAAAGTTCCTAACAAAGAACACATAAAACTGGTCAGAACTTTGTAAATTTTCTCACTGAGCAGTATATGCTGCACACAACAGTTGGGTGATCTTAGGTACTGAAATGCAGACCTCACACAACAGAGAAATTTTCTGAAGAACTATAATAGGGAGCAAGTTGAGCTCATTGTGATGTGCAACCTAGTACATTTTCCCAGCCGGGAGATACACGACCACTTGAGGATTTAGCTTCATGAGGCCTTCAGAAGGCGGAAGAAGGTCCCATGCTTTGACCAGACGAAGCCCTTCTGCCAAAGATGACACCACATGGGAGGAGCCTTCCTTAGTAATGGGCAGCTTTGCTGGGTATCTTTGGGTATCTGCACTGGTAGATAAGATAATGGTTCCTTAAGAGCTTTGTAATGGGAAGGAGCCACTTGCATGCTTGTATAGTGCGCTGAGACAAGTCAGTGAATAACCTAATACCTACAGAAGGGTCAGGCAGTGGGGAATTACTTCTGGCAAACTGCATGATGTCTTCTTTCACATGGAAGAAGTGAATTTTTGCGATAACACCCCTGGGAACATTATCCGGTAGATACATGTGACGTGGGAGTCTGTGGGCTCTGTCCACCACCAACTCTCTTTCAGGGACTGAGGGCAGCAAGGTGGAAATCATTTGTTGCACATATCTATGGAGGTTTGAAGGAAGAACTGTCTCCGCTACCCCTTGAAATTTCACATTATTCCTCCTTAATCTGTCCTCCAAATCTGCTAGTTTTGCATTAAGTGCTTTCACTTCTTCTTTTTGATCGTTATGCGCGTCCACTAATCATTGTGGGCAGTAGCAAAATCTCCCATTTTGTTTTCTATATGGTGCACTCTCTCCCCCAACTCATCTACCTCCCCTTTAACCTGAGAGATAAACATCATCATGTCTCTATGAATAGTGCCTCTCAAGAAAATTAACATCTCATTTAAAATAGTATCCAAAATGGGCTGACTTTTGGTAGGAAATTCTTCTGAACAAACCTGTACCTCTGAATGTTCAGCCAAAGGATGAACACTGCTGACCACGCTAACAGTTTCTAAGCTTTGTGTGGTCAGTTTTAAACAAGAAAGAAAGGTGACTGGCAGGATTAACCAGGTACTTCAGATGGAATAAGTACATGACAATGATAGAGATTAGGATTTATAAAGGATTTATAAAATACACATGAAAACACACATAGAAAACAAATATTTAGGGTAACATACACTTTAAAATATATCAAACTCCTCTCCTCTAACTTCAACACGATTTCTTAAGTTGGAAAGGATGGCTACTTCTGATTTTGAGATGCCATCAGTCACAAGCTTAATAATGTACCTAACTTGGAATTGTTCCATTTTTACAAACTTTTGAAGTTGAGTTGCTTGTTTCCTTCCAAACATTTTAAACCAGCAAGTTCCCCTTACTCTGGATTGCTGTCTTTTGCAATAACTCTTTTACTACAGTAAAAAAAAAAAAAAAAAGCTCCAAACAGCAGAACCTTCGAAAAGAGAGGTTGGCACCTGTTCAAAATTTGGAAAAGTGGAAAATATTAGCTCAACAGGCATACAGAACAGATACTCTTTTGTAGGTGAGGTGTGTATCTATAAAAACAGACAAAACTCTATATCAGTACTTATGAATCCTTGAAAAAGTGGACACTGTTCCAGGAAACATGTTGGATGTACAATCACATGTACAGAAAATAATATACTTTACAAGAAGAATTCTATTTTCAACAATCTGACCCAAGGTAATGTTTATATAAATTTGTGTATTTCATTTTTTTATTTGTTGATGTGCATTGTAATGTTGACTAATCCTTTTCCCTCTTACTAAAGAGGGTTTTTTTATCTATATTTTTAAAGATAAATTCCAAATATGGATATTTTATATAGTTACATTGGTCCAGCTTGGACCAATGTAACTAGGTATATACTGTATTATACCTGGCCCATGCACTTGAAAATTAGAAATCACTTCCCTGCCCTGTTTCATTCTGAACACAGGAGGACACCTGCTTTGTATGGATGCCAATCAGAGAATGTTTTGCATTTTCTGAATGATTGCAAAGCATTCCCTGAGTGGACAAGGTGGAGAGTGTGATGTCACCACCCCGCCACTCCACCTTCGACAATCAGGTAATGAATTGCATTCATTCATAAAATGTAAAGCATTCTCTGAATGACACCTGTGCCAAGACATCAACCTTCTGTCTTCGTTAAAGTGGTTGTAAACCTCAGTCATGGAATCTGAGCAATTCACTTATCTCTCCCAAAAGCTCAAAGTGTCTCTGGGGCTTCATTCCTCTGTTATCAGAATGAGTCATTTCTGGCAAGTTTTCCCAATACATGAGATAAATTTGTGTCAGGAAGACGGAGGGGGAGAGCTCATCAGACAGCTTTTCTATTCAGAACACAGTTCTTCTGCTTTGTGGAAGGTGGTGTGTGTTCCTTTCCTCCAATAAGCTCTGAGCACACTGTAACTGCAGTCTCTCTGCTTCCTCCTTTATACTCCTGACAGGTGAAGAAAGAATTTTTAACATAATCTGCCCTTTTATATAGATGTGGAGAAGAGAAGATGGAAGATAAACAAATAAAACCTATGTAGGAGGATTTGTTTCATCTATGTTTATCATCTGAGGTTGTTCACTTCACTGGGTATATATGAGGGTTACAACTACTTTAAGCAGAAGTGCAGCTGCTCAGAAAGGAACCCGAAAGCAAGTGGAGATTGCTGGAGTAGTAATGTCCACTTCAGTGATTTTCAGCTTCCGGGAGCATTGGCCAGATATTGTATACGCATAGTTATATTTGTTTAAGCTAGACCAATGTAACTATGTATAACATATCCTGAAATTCTTCTTTAACACAAGGGAAAATAAAATTATGTATTGTTAACCACTTGCCGACCGTCTGTCGCAGATATGCTGCGGCAGGCTGGCCCGGCTGCTCAAACCGCTCCTGGGGGAGCGCGCCGCATTCCCATTAGGAAGCAGGGAAGCCGATCCTTTGGGCTGGCGGCCATAATTGACGAGGTCACTCCCCATGGAGAGATGGAGAGAGAAGGACGGTCTGCTGTTGTAAGCTGCCTGACACCCGTGATCGTTTCCCACTGAGAGTGAAAAATGGTCTAGACACAGCTGATCGTTCTTCTCCCTGGCATGATCATAGAGCCCCTGTGATCCTTCTATATAGGATCACAGGTCTCTGTGTTGATTCCACAGGTCCCTCCCCCATACAGTTAGAAAACACTCCCCTAGGTTCACACTTAACCCTTTAATCACCCCTGGTTTAACCCCTTCCCTGCCAGTGTCAATATTACAGTAACAGTGCATATTTTTAGCACTGATTACTGTAGTAATGTCACTGGTCCCCCCAAAAATGTCAAAAATATCAGTTAGGGGTCCGATCTGGCTGCCACAAAGTCGCAGTCCAGCTAAAAATCGCAGATAACCGCCATTACTAGTAAAAAAAAAAAAAAAAAAATGACATAAATCTTTCGTAGTTTGTAGACGCGATAACTTTTGCTCATTTTTTTTACCAAAAATATGTAGCAGAATACAAATTGACCTAGAAGGATGAAAAATAATTGATTTTTACATTTTTTGGGGAATGTTATACAGCAGAAAGTGAAAAAAAAAAAAAATATATATATATATATATATATATTTTTTTTTTTTTCAGAATTGTTGCTCTTTTTTTGTTTATAGTGCAAATAACTAAAAATTGCACAGGTGATCAAATACTACCAAAAGAAAGCTCTATTTGTGGGGAAAAAAGGACATCAATTTTATTAGGATATAGGGTGGCACGACCGCGCGATTGTCAGTTAAAGTAATGCAGTGCCGAATCGCAAAAAATGGCTTGTCATTAAGATGGCAAAACCTTCCAGTCCAGAAGTGGTTAAACTGTTACTAAACCCACAACAGTAAAAATCAGTCTGTATGTGCAGTAAAGCATGCTTGTTATACTCACTGTAGAACCTAAAGGGTTAATCATCTGCATTGTGTAAAAAGGCTGTTTGATCCGGTCTTCTCTGATCCTCACCTTCTTTTAGTGTCCCCAATTAATCTCCGAATAGTACAGAGGGTAGGTGACAAGCTACACATGCTCAGTTTGATGTGTATTGCTAGAGAGTTTTTTTTCTTGGGAGAGTGCTTCAGCACAAGACCAATCAGCACTGTCGAGGCAGAGGGTCAGGGTTTCTGCATCCTCATAGGACAGCTAGAGCAGTATGAAAACTCCACCTACAAGCTCTAACCAGACACTGATAGAAGTCAGAAGACTGCTATATACTGCTGATAAGAAAAGGTATTTAGCAGTTTATATTTACTAAATCTTTTGCATTTCCATATTCTGTGTACTGGGGAAGACCAGATATGGTGAATGCAGGGTCCCGGGTTTAGTAAAACTTTAAATATGTTAAGCTGATACTGATTTTTGTTTGATCTTTACACCTTAACCTCTTGGTGTCAAGAGTACGCAAATATGCATCCTCTCGGTGGATAGACCTTGACCCCCAGACACTGCATATTTGCGTACCTAAATGTTAACAAACCTGTGCTGGGAGTGCATGCCCTGTGCGCTCCCGGCACAGTAACGGGCGCCAAATGGATAGCTCCCGATCGCTACTTTCAATCGGAAGCTTTCTGATCATGTGACCCCTTGTGAAAGCCAAACATGGCAGTCACATGATCATAAACTGCGCCCTGTCTCCCGGCATCAGAAACCCCTTTAAGGACCAGGAGGCACTGGAGTCAAGGGGTTAATATCCCTACAAGCAAAAACTTTGGGTGAATCCATTATTCCAATTACCGATGTATAATGCACATCAGACTGTACTGCGCATTCACACATGAGTGCATGCATCTAATGTGCAATACAGCACTGTGGTTAGGCTTTTACTTACAACTGTTGACTGTGTAGGGCAGAGACCACACTTCTTAAAATATTATAATAAAAAAAAAAAGAAAAATTAGGAAGCATAAGCTGTCAGGTTCCTATGGTAGTGAGCCCTTGTAAAAGGCCAACTGGAGGTTGCCCGGGGTGTGGAGCCCAAGCCCACAACCAGGGCCTCTGATGGTTGGGATGGACTTGCAGCAGAATGTAACCAAGCCATGGCCCCCCAGGTGCGCCCAGCTGAAGATGTGGAGACCATTCGCTTGGGCAGAGTACACAAAGCAGGAGACAGAAGAGGATCTGGAAAACAAGCTGAGTTCAGGGCAGACAGGCAAACATGGTAGACCATGTCCAAGTTAGACATAAAAAACATGTAACACTCAGGAAAGCAGGTGTACAGAGAAACTGGGAATTTGCTCAGTCAATGCAAGTTCCACTGGGCATTTCTATATATAGGGAAGCAGACTGGCAGGTGGACCAAGAAGAGATAGAAGGATAAGGTACGTAAATCCATGGTAGAGCAGGTCACACCTGTAGGTGACCACAGGACGCAGCAGCACATGTGAGTAGAACCACAGGTCCAACAGAACCACTGCAGCAAGTAAGAATTACACAAGCAGGAAACTGCAGGCTAAACAAAGGTTATGTACTGATTGATATAGCAAATCACTATCCACATTTGACCACACTCAGTTGTGTACATTCTACCAACTGCTGCTGTCCAAAGAGTGGGACCATTCTACAAAAATAGGGTAATTTGGAAGGTACCTAAAGTTCTGATAATCATTGGGACCACAGGTAGCATTAATGGGAACATTGATTTTTATTTTAGTAGTTGACCTCATTCCAGAGCGGGAAAAGAAAAATACAGAATTTTTGTAAAATCTTACCTGTAAAATTCCTTTCTCTGAATCCTCCGACAGTCGCCGCCGCCTCTAAGTCATCACTGTTGGGTATTGACTTCTGCTCTGCAGGAGTAGCTAGGCATAAAGACTTAGTCAAAAGAACAAAGGCGTTTGCATATACACCCCCATGGGGGCTGTCCCATCTGGTCAATATCCCCCTGCATGACCACTCCCAACTCAGTTTCTTTCTGCCTAGCGTCAGGAGTAGTTAGGATTCCCTGTGCTGAGGCTACAGTCTCAGCCTAACTAATCTTTTATTTGATTTTCTTTGAAAATGTCAAACTTTTTTTTTTTTACATTTGGTTGTATGTAATAAAAAGCATTTGTGAAAGACTTCTGAAATTACCTGAATTGTGTGAAACCTCTCAAGACATCATAATGTTAATACAGAGTTACTAACTAAACATTTGTTGTTATTTCATGATTAGGCGCTCCTGCATAATGCACTCAATAACTAAAGCATTTGTAACAATTCTATGGTCCCTTGCTGCTGTTGTGCCCTGTTAAGACTTCTCAGTAAGATTACAAAATACAAAAAAAACAATAAAAAAAAAAAAAAAACAGAAGTCTGCAGCTGCAAAATGCCATGATTGTAATGGGCAATGTACTAGAATGACAGCAGACAAGCTGTTTCTGAACTGAATGACTTTGAAGGAGTTCTTTTGAATATGCTTAGCTTAATGGGAATGTGGTTTTGCAAACATTATGGCAAGTGGTTAAATAGCATAATCAAAGATGTTAAAGTTTGTGTAAAAATACTCATGTGTTGAATACTTTTATTTGTACTCATCCATTTAGGCTATCTGGTTTATACAACAACAGCTCTGCCATTTCTGTTTAAGAAAAATGCACCTATTTAGAAGGAACAGACAAGTGAGGATGATTTGATACTCCTCTAAAAGCTTTGAATTTCAATAGCCATATATTTAGTGGGGGAACTTGTGTGTTCTCTGTTATTCAAAAATCTGTCAAAATCTTTAATACATCCTGCTTGAAAACTCATAGATGCAAATGTTGTTTCCCTATTTCACATTCAGTCCTGTTTTTTTTTTTTTCTCTTTTGCAGCTTTAAAGTATTTTTGTAAGGATATGTCATTTTAAAGGGTCAGTCAAACTTAAACTCATACTTCTTTTTTTTTTTGGTAGAGACTAGGAACTCAAAGTGAATTTGTGATTTACCTGTAAAAGAGAAACACTTCTAAAAATAAAAATAAAAAAAAATGATTGCAGACAATACAAAAAAAAAGTGTGGGGGCCCTTAGGGTCTGGTATAGATTGTAAGGGAAAACCCACGCATAATTTGAAAAAAAAATGGCGTGGGGTCCCCCTAAAATCCATATCAGGCCCCCAAATCTATAGCAGACCCTTATCCGTGCATGCAGGAAAGGGTGGGGGAAGAGCAAGTGCCTGAACCAAAACCAGCTCCTGAACCAAACTAGGCCACATGTCCTCAACATGGGGGGTGGGTGCTTTGGGGCAGGGGAGGGTTCTGCCACCCTCACCCAAAAGCACCCCGTACTAAAGTTGACGGGGACAAGGGCTTCTTCCTGACAACCCTGGGCGGTGGTTGTGGGGGTCTTCGGGCAGGGGGCCTATCTTAATCTGGACACATCCAACCCCCCCCCTCCCATGAATTAGTATGGAATACATTGTACACCTGCTTATTCACAAAAAAAATTGTCAAAAGTAAATAAAAACACTACAAGGGTTTTTGACAAGTCCTTTGTTAAAAAAATGTAAAACCATAAAAAAACAATGTCCCCGGATGTAGATCCATGGTCAATTGCTGCACTACCGGACCCCAAAAAAGAAAACATTCCGCAGTCCTCAAAAGCAGACCACCTCTTCATAAATAAGGTCCTCCAATCCCCTAATTCGTTTTGCTGCCCTTCTCTGGACTCTCTCCAGCTCCATTACAAATGAGGTCAGACCAGAGTTTTATAAAGTGTTAGGATTATAGTTTTATCTCTGGAATACATCCCCCTTCTTATGCATGCTAATATTCTGCCGGCTTTAGCAGCTGCAGCTTGACATTGCATGCTATTGCTAAGTCGATCTTCTACTAGGACTCACAGATCTTTCTCCATTTTTGATTCCCCCAGAGGTTCCCCCCTAGAGTGTATTGTGCTTTAATATTTTTAGTACCCAAGTGCAATACCTTACACTTCTCCACATTAAACCTCATTTGCCATGTACTTGCCCACTCTGTTATTTTGTTCAGGTCATTCTGTAAGATTTCTGCCGCATGATGTGAAGTTATTGCCCTGCCCAATTTTGTGTCATCTGCAAAAACTGAGATTGAGCTAATGATCCTGTCCTCAATGCTGTTTATGAATAAATTGAACAGAATTGGTCCCAGGACTGAGCCTTGGGGGACCCCACTCACCACCCCAGACCAGACTGAGTATGCGTTATTAATTGCCACCCTTTGGTTGTATATTGTATGCAAGATACAATACAGAAATATTTTAGGTAATTGTGCACTTCCAAGTTTGTGGCAAATCATTTGTGGAAGGGCTTGACAATACTACTGCTATTTGTTGGGTAGTGTCTTAAGTCGGCCATACATGGACCGAAATTTGGTTGTTTCAGCAGAGACTGGCTGAATTTAGATCCATGTATGGGCAGGGTGGATGTACAGAAGTTGATCTACCAATAGATTTTTGTAGGACCGTTGGATTTTCCCCTCTCGATCAGTGCTGATTGCTGTATTCTGATGGTGGGAAGGCACTGTCAGAATACAATAGATTTTCCATGTTTACATACAGAATAAGTGATCCAGCAAAATGTGGGAATTACAGGGGCTGGAACAAACCATATAGCACTGCTGTGTTTACAACAGGCAGCTTTTATCAATACTGTTTGAAGCCTTTTTTAAAGATTTTCTGTAACTAGCTGTTAGCCAAAGTTAAGCTTTAGGGCCCATTAACACTAGGCGGCAAAAAAAAAAAAAAAGGGCCGGAATTACAGGCGTGTTTGCATTTTTGCCCAAAACACTAGAAAAGTGTACAGCTAAAAATGCTTGACGTGCCTAAATGCTACATTTTCAAGCATTTTTCCTGCTCAAAAGCTCCTATCAGAAATGCTTTTATGATGTTTTTTTTTTTTTTTAGTCTGTAAATACCAAAAAGTGCATACCACATAAGCTAACTTAGAGTTGCTTCAACAGGCTGAAAGAAAAAATACCAAATGCCTGTATAAGCAGACCTTTTTTAATGCCAAGTATGCATGAGGCTTTAATTGTTTTTTCACCTACTGAAAGTCAGTTTATTAATACATTTCTATCTAAGTCTTCCCTGCCACATGGAGAAAACACTGCTACATAATTTCACTGTAGAGCAAACAGCTCTTTCGTGTTTTTAACCACTTCAGCTCCGGAAGGTTTTACCCCTTAACCACTTAAGCCCCGGAGGATTTGGCTGCTAAACGACCAGGGGCTATTTTGCGATTCGGCACTGCGTGACTTTAACAGACAATTGCGCGTTCGTGCGACGCTGTACCTAAACGAATTTGGCGTCCTTTTTTTCCCACAAACAGAGCTTTCTTTTGGCGGTATTTGATCACCTGTGCGATTTTTTGATCACGCGCTATAAACAAAAAAAGAGCGTCAATTTTGCAAAAATAGCAATATTTTCCCCTTTTTTTTATATGAAATTCCCCCCCAAAAAAATGTAAAAATCAAAATTTTTTAACATTTTCGGCCAATTTGTTTTATGCTACCTATGTTTGGTAAAAAAAATCGCAAAAAGCGTATTTTGATTGGTTTGCGCAAAAGTTATTGCGTTTACTGACTAAGGGAAAGATTTTTGTCATTTTTGTTGTTTTTTTTTTAACGCGTAATGGCGGCGATCTGCGATTTTTTTTGCGGTACTGCGACATTGGGGCGGACAGATCGGACCCTTGACTGACATTTTTGACACTTTTGGGGTTACCAGTGACATTTCTACAGTAATCAGTGCTGTATATATGCACTGTTACTGTAAAAATACACTGGTAGTGAAGGGGTTAACTTTATTTGAGAGGGAGGGGCTGTGTGTGTCCCTAGGGGCGTGATTCTTACTGTGATTGGCTGTGGCTTCAGCTGTATGCAGAGTGATCAACGGATCTACATAGTAGATCCATATGATCAGCTCTCATACAGAGGGGAGAATGACAGGCAGCTTGTTTACACAAGCTGCCTGACTTTCTCCCTCTCCCCCGCCGATCGCAGAGTGGCCGGCGGACATTGGGTCCGCCGGTCACACGCGCGGGGGGGTCCGTGACCACGCGGGAGCGGGAGCGCGCCTCCGGCGGCGCGCGCTCGCTCCCTAGACCCTCACAAGCTAGTGACGTAGCCCTACGTCACTTTGCCTGTGAGGGGCTGACCGCCGACGTAGATCGGCGTGCGGCGATCAGCAAGTGGTTAATAACCATGTCTTTTTTTGTGATTCGGCACTGCATTACTTTACGGAAAAATTTGCGTGGTCATACGATGCTGTACCTAAATACAACTGATGTCCTTTTTTCCCCCACAAAAAGAGCTTTCTTTTGATGGTATTTGATCACCTCTGCGGTTTTTACATTTTGCGCTATAAACAAAAAAGAGCGAAAATTTTGAAAAAAAAAAAACACAATATTTTTTACTTTCTGCTATAATACATTGCCAATAAAAAAATGTAAAAAATCTATTTTTTTTTACACTTTAGGCCAATTTGTATTCTGCTACATATTTTTGGTAAAAAAAATCCCAAAAAGCGTATTTTAATTGCTTTGCGCAAAAGTTATAGCGTTTACGAACTACGGGATAGATTTTTGGACTTTTTATTTATTTTTTTGTTTTTATTAGTAATGGCGACAATACTCTGATGGGCTGCAGACAGGTACTTAGGTACACTGATCGGCTTCAGAAAGGTACTCAGGTACTCTGATGGGCTGCAGAGAGGTACTTGGGTACCCTGATGGGCTGCAGATAGGTACTCGGGTTCTCTGGGCTGCAGATTGGTACTCGGGTACTCTGATGAGCTACAGAGAGGTACTTGGGTACTATAATGGGCTGCAGAGAGGTATTTGGGTACTCTGATGGGCTGGAGACAGATACTCTGGTATTTTGATGGGCTGTAGACAGGTACTCGGGTACTCTATTGGGCTTCAGATAGGTATTATAGTACCCTGATGGGCTGCAGATAGGTACTCAGGTACTCTAAAGGTCTGGAGACAGGTACTCGGGTACTCTGATGACAGGTACTCGGGTACTCTGATGGGCTGGTGACAGGTACTTTGATAACAGGTACTCGGGTACTCTGATGGGCTGGGGACAGGTACTTGGGTATGCTGATGACATGTACTCAGGTACTCTAATGGGCTGCAGAGAGGTACTTGGGTACTCTGATGGGCTAGAGACAGGTACTTGGGTAATCTGATGGGCTACAGAGAGGTACTTGGGTACTCTGATGGGCTGGTGACAGGTAATCGGGTACTCTGATGACAGGTACTCGGGTACTCTGATGACAGGTACTCGGGTACTGTGAGGAAAAGTACTCAGGTACTCTGATGACAGGTACTCAGGTACTCTGATGACAGGTACTCGGGTAGTCCGATGACAGGTACTCAAGTACTCTGATTACAGGTACTCGGGTACTCTGATGACAGGTACTCAGAGTACCTGAGTACCTGTCATCAGAGTATCCGAGTACCTGCCATCGAAGTATCTGAGCACATGTCATCAAAGTACCCGAGTATCTGTCATCGGAGTACCTGAGTAACTGTCACTAGCCCATCAGAGTACCTGAGTAACTGTCACCAGCCCATCAGAGTACCTGAGTACCTGTCACCAGCCCATCAGAGTACCCAAGTACCTCTCATCAGAGTACCTGATGGGCTGGTGACAGGTACTCGGGTACTCTGAGGGGTTGTGACAGGTACTCAGGTACTCTGATGGGCTGGTGACAGGTACTTTGATGGGCTAGTGACAGGTACTTTGATGGGATAGTGACAGGTCCTCTTTAATGGGGGGGCAACAGTGTGTTTGGTGTGCACTGTAATTGGTAACTAGCTGTTACTGCAATCTCCTCCTCACACAGGATCGGTGTGTGAGGAGGAGAGCACGGTAGCAGCTACTTACCGTGGGTTGTTGACATTCTGTGACCGGCTGTGATTGGACACAGCTGGTCACGTGGTAAAGAGCCAATTTCATTGGCTCTTTACCCTGATCAGGGATGGACTGTGTCAGAGTGACACCCTCCAACACCAATTGCCCCTCTGCGGCATGCGGCGTGCACAAGGACAGTGCATGTGGCCGGCGGTAATTGGACACAGCCAGTCACATGGTAAAGAGCCATTTTTTATTGGCTCTTTACACTGATCAGGGATGAGCTGTGTCCTGAGGGACACGCCTCATCCCTGATCGCCGCGCTGTGTGCCCCCGGAGCCACGGGAGCGGCGAGAATGGGCGGGCATCATATGACGTATGCCAGGAGGGAGAAAGCATCCCTGCCGGTGTAATTTTACAAAACGCCGGTAGGCAAGTGGTTAAAATAAGATACCACATTATAGCCATCAGATGGCACTTATGATCCAACAAGAAAATTTTATAACACAGAATACGGCACATTTCATTGGAGATGTGTAGATCTTTGGCACATTTGTTTAGCAAACTTTTTATACAAATACAGGGTTACATAGGGCACTCAGAAAACTAAAAGAACTTTTGTGCTAATGAAAGTGACAAATAGCAGTATATACAGTATGTGATTTTTTTTACATTTTGCTGAAAGTTTCATTTAGGAGACATACTAATCTAAGGATGATGTTAAATGAAAGAATATAAACTCTTTCCTTCTTTGGTAGATAAGAAAATAACAGTTTTTTGTATTATATTTTGGAAACAATTTGGAAAATGTTAAAATATGCCTAGCTACATTACCTCAGGTCTGTATATTAGGTTACTGGGAGGATCTTCAAATGAGTAAATTTGATACTAAAGCTTTTCACAGTATGAATTTAACTAGTTGGATAGCCTCCCAGTTCTATTCAGTGAGGAATCCCAATCATACATAACAATATAAAAAGTCATAAATGAATATAGAGAATGCCTGAAAGAATATGGTAGGTGATAGAATGTGGATGCATTCATGGAGAGATGGAAACCATCTTTTTTTGTAATGTAATGTTCTGTCTGTGTTGTATTTTGTGTTACAAATCAGTCACAACTCTGAATCATCTTGAATGTTCACTCCATTATGCTGCACTGTCTTCAGTATTTGAAGGAGTGAACATTACCATTGCATCTCATATAAGAACACAGATTGATACATCCCCTGACCAGTAACACTTGAACCACACTGATGTTAATAAAGATTATGCCTGCCTTGTTGTTCATGATTGTGTTGACATGCCTTTTGGTATTTTTGAAATTAATCAGTTTATTTCTAATGTCATTCAATTTTGGATTGAACATCCTGTAATGTATTTTGAGTTTCTGTATTTGAAAAAATAGAAAATAGATCCAAGCTCTGTAAAAGAAAATTCTTTTACTTGAGGAACATTCGACACTTGACAAACTCCTTAGTGGAAAGGCATACAACAAGAAAATAAAAATGGAAATTATAAATTGCTAAAAATGTTTTCAGTTCGTATTTAAAACAATTCAATGCAAGAGGAATTAAAATGCAAACAAAGATTATGGACCAGAAGCAGGGATGCAGGATGGTCTGGCCCTGGCTTTATTGGGTCAACAAGGGCTGACTTTAGCCCCCCCTCCCTCCAGTGCAGTGTGCCTCCTGTATATCCCCTCTCTCACAGTTTAGCAGCTTTTTTTTAGCAGCTTTTCCTTGGGTAGATGGAAGTGGTGTGTAGGGCTGGGATGTGGCTGCCTTTTCCCCTCATGCACAGGTGGCCATAGGCATGTGCACTGCCATGTGTGCCTGGGCACACCCTAATCTCCTTGTGTGGCACATATTTCCCCTGTTTAGCCCCCTGATATTTCACCAAAGCCCCATAAAATTATAAAAAATAATAAAAATAAAAACTACTGACAGCAACCACTGCCTTACTGACACCAATCTCTGCTCTACTGGCACCATCAGAATATATGCACACACACGCATATGTGTTTGAGCTTTGGGGTGCACACCTAATGCAGTAGGCTGTGCACACCTATGCAGGTGGCTATTCTGGCTGATCAAACTTCTGAAAATGGGACAGGAGGAGTAGCAGAGATGACAGCAAGCAGGTCTTCCATCTCCATCCATGCGTAAAGAGGCTGATTGGGAGAAGTTTAACCCCCTGCAGGAATCCCCTCCATCGGTGCTGCTCTGGGATCCTACCCTAGCTGCTACACTGCAAACAAATGGGTGGGGGACAGCTCCCTGCCCTGCCAATCACTAGTACTCTCTGACTGCCCTGCCACTAATTACTGCCTAAAAACTGCTCTATCATTACATACTGCTCAATGACTGCCCTATCACTAAATACTGCTCACTGAATGCCCTGCCACTACACTCTACTCACTGACTGCCTAATCACTACATGCTGCTCACTGACTGACCTATCAATACATACTGTGACTGCCCTGCCTCTAAGTACTGCTCACTCAATGTTCTGCCACTACATACTGCTCACCACACTACCCTGACACAGCATACTGTTCACTTACTGCTCTGCCACTGCCAGTACATACAGCTCATGGTCTCCTCTGCACTGCCACTAGGTATTGTGCATGGCCCTGCACTTCTGTACAGCTACATACTGCCCACTGTACTGTCACTGTATGCTGCTCACTGCACTGCATGCTTGGAAACACAACACTGTCCCATTCTGTGAAGTCACCTCTGCTTTAGGTTGCAGTCCACAGTGGATCCAGAAGTCTGGACACCATCTTGTTTGGAGTATTCCCTGCCAGCTGATATCGCGGATCTACGCTGACCAGATTGATGAGTGGACGTCTTTCAAATTGAGCCGGTTACCTACTAATAAATATTGAGTGGCCTGAGTTTTTTTTTTTTTATATTTCAAATAAATGAACTCATACTGCACTGTTTTTCAAACTTTTTTTTCAGTCAAGGCACCCTTTAAAATTATGCACAATGTTGAGGCACCCCATTCTAAAATTTTAAAAACGAAACGAATAGTTTTACATACTGCAGCAATATCCACACACAGAGGACATCAAACATTTCAGGTGACTTATTCTTACAAAGCAAACACACCTTTGCACACTGGTACTGACTAGTATTCCAATGTTTCTCTTCTCCCCCAGTTTTTCTCTCTCACTCAGCGAATGTGACCCCAGTGCTAACAGAGAGGGGCAGGAGAGGGGCAAACAAGAATGGTGTACAGGCGCCCAACATCCTCCCTATCAACCAATGACACCACTAGTGGCTAGAAGGTTGTAATGGAGCACAATGAAACCTGTGGCTTTGTGTAACTAAGAAGCGGGCTCAATCCACCTGCTGACGTGTATACCATTTTTGAGCAATTTTAGGCATTTTGCCAAGACAACCTGAAGAAACCTGAAGGCACCCCAGGGTGCCTGGGCACCCTGGTTGAAAGAAGCTGTCTTACTGCACATAGAGACATTTTCTTTTATCTGTCCTTGTATACAGAGGCTGTTTCTGTTCTTTGAAAGCCTGTCCAAGTGCCTGGACTGCTCCCACAACAGAGCTATTTATTGGACTTTATTTTGGGAGGCTAATACCCCTAGTGTGCCCTCTTATGTTTATTTATCACTGCTCTGCACTTTCCTACTTCTACATACCACACACTCCACCATTTCTTACTGCTTACTTCCTGCTATGAATACTACTCACTAGACTTTCTCAATGTACTACTCTGTACATCCCTCCTGCAGTTGCACATTGTACAGTAGTACAGTCACAATGAATGGGGGAGGGGGTCTTCTCAGGAAGACTGTGTAGAGCCCAGTGATTTCTATGACAGCCCTGACCAAAAGGCCTGATTTTTTAAATGTACTCAAATCCTGTTCAAATAAATTGAGGAAGAAGCTAATGTGATTTTGTGTGTGATTGTGAACCCTGAGCTTTGAACTATTGACAAAGTTTATTGGTAAGAATCTGGTTAGGATTTGTCTTTGGCTCTATGGCTTATTTAATAGACAATAGACAAATAAAAGCCGGGATTTTAGAATGGCTGTTACTAAAAGCAACACTGTATATAAATCTGTGATGGCCTGTTTTGCAAGTGGGATATTAAAGCATATGAGATTATGAGTTGAAGGGTAAAAGATTTGGAAAATATTTTTTATCCCAGGGATGGTAGAGAGGATAAGAGGATCTCTTTGCTATAGAATTTCCATTCTCTGCTCGAAAGGGGTTCTCTACAGTAGAAGTGGTAGTAAATTTTTTATTTTTTGTAACTATATGGGCTTTCCTGTGGGTTGTGCCAAAATGTGCTAGTATGCACTGCAGAATAATGTAATACCTGTAATAATTACCTGTAATAATTTGCCCTACAGCACTGCATTGTCTCTGATCCTGTGGGTCCCCAGTGCTTCCATTTTCGCCTGGTACCAGGTTCTGGTTGTAAAACTGCTTGAATGATATCACTCGCGCATGTGCATGGGAGTCACATCACTATGACACGCCTGCAGGTGCTGTAAATGTATACTGAGCTGCAAATTTGCATCAAAGAGAGTTTAAAAAAGTGGGTTAAATACCACTTTAAGCTGTAGAACGATTTACTGCACGAGGTTGTAATTGGAGAAATGGGTTGTAATGATGTTGTCAAGGGAGAAACGGTATTACTGTCTTGCAACTAACAATCTCCGTGGTTAAAATGAATAAAGACTAAGAGATCAATACTTTAGTCAGATGAACTCATAGGAAATTTGCAATTGCTACATAGCCAGTTTTTTTTTTTTTTTTTTGCCTTCCTCTGGACCAAAGCTATGGGAGTTGGATATGGTTTAACTTGGACGTGAGTTTAACTATGCATTTATCTAGTTCAGCTCCTCCATGTCATATCGTTAGTTAGAAATTCATATGCTTACAATTATTCAGAATTCATTTTGCATGTCTTTCTTTCTTCCCATAAAGCTCCATCGTTTTTTTGTAGAGTGTAGTAAATAGTACATTGCAGAGCAGAGACAAAGCACCTTCCCTCATTGCTTGCAAGAACTGTCAGATTAACTGCAGAGCTAGTTCTAGGCTTTCTTGTAAAAAAAATAAAATAAAAAAAAAACAGTGTTTTGTAAGCAACCTTGTACAGTATTTAATCCCTATCTGGAAAATAAAGAGAGAAAAAAAACAAATAAAAGCATAAGCCCCGTTCACACTGGGGCGACCTGTCAGACGACCTGGTCGCCTGACAGGTCGCTGTAGGTCGCCTTCCATAGAGAAGCTGCGGACCCGTTCTAATAGGAGCGACACAAGTCGCTCCGACTTAGAAAAAGGGTCCGGAGCTTCTTTGGGGCGACCCGGAGCGACCTGCATTGACTTCAATGTTATGAAGTCCGTGCCGGCCGCTCAGAGGTCGCGGGGCGAGCACCGCGCCGTGACCTATGAGGTCGCCCGGCAAAGTAGCGTCGCCCCAGTGTGAACGGGGCCTAAATTTATAACCTGGAAACAATATAATAAAAATAAAATAAGACTGACCAAAATCATTATAGATATATTTTTGAGGACTACAGTAGCCCAAAACAAAACAAAAATATATTATGTGAGTTACTAAAACTATTTCAGTACGTAGATAAAAGTTGCTGTACCTTTCTTGAGTCTGAAATGTTTCTTGCTTTGCTGGGTACTCTATTGCTCTGTGTGAACTGTTACTGTAAGCAAGAATATAAGTGTTTATTTCTATGTAATTACTGGAATAAAAGTCAGGAGTGTGTTGGAAAATATTGCACCCAGCTATATCCTCTTGGTTTCAAATGTCTTCCAATTTGATAATCTCTTAAAAGTTTTATTTATCCACAAACATTATTCATACATAATTGACATACACCAGGGTCTAAAATGTACAGTACATATCATATGGACTTAGATATGCTGACTAACATATCAATGTCTATCTTACCTGTGAGGTTCTAATGCCATGATATATAAGACTTCCACTATAAGTCAGTCCTATGCTGTCCTAACGCTGCAGTATTGCAAATCTGACAGAATATGGAAGTCATGGCAAGTCAAGTCTAACACCAATTCCTAGAGTATAATGCAGGAACTGTTTAGGTAAGTAAGAAAGACATTAGCATGCAAGCTTTCAAAATGTCCTGGTATTATCCTTAAAGCTGACAAACAAATATTGCTTAATATGTGTATTCTTACCTGAATTTTGCAGTAATCTAGTATAAAATGTTGTCTTGGTGTAGCAAATTCCTGTAATAAAGACTGGCCTCTGCTGCTCTCTGTTTGCTCAGGATGATTGGTCTTGTATCTGCCCCCCCTGTATCTTTCTGCAAGCAGCCTGTAGTGGGTGGAGCCTCTGGACCACTCCCACAACTCTTCTTTCATCACAGGCTATGTACAGTGTTGATGTCACTACTACTTTTACAAAGTATTGGCTGAGTATTTAAAAGCATTTGATGCACATAAAGTGGATTGATATATTTTGTGTTTTTTAATGGATTTATTTAACCACTTGCTCTAGGAGTGCATCTATTGATGTCCTCCGAGAACCCTGCCTCTCTGCAGGTCTCCGGGGCACACATTGGGAGCACTCTGTGATCAGTGTGTCCCATCAGTGCTGTCATTCAGTGCCCATCAGTGATGCCTGTCAGTGCTGCCTTTCGGTGCCCATCAGTGACACTTATCTGTGCCCATCAGTGCAGCCTATCATTGCCGCCTATCTGTGTCCATCATTGCAGCCTATCAGTGCCCATCAGTTCTGCCTATCAGTGCCCATTAGTGCTGTAAATCAGCGCAGCCTCATCAGTGCCTCCTCATCAGAGCCCATCAGTGCTGCCTCATCAGTGCTCATAAGTGATGCCTCATGAGTGCCCATCAATGTCACCTCATGAGTGCAGTCTATCAGTGCCCATCAGTGCAGCCTCATCAGCGCACATCACTGTAGTAAAACCATTAATTATTTGCTAAATTTTATAACAGAAACTAAGAAAAACTTTTTTTTTTCACAATTTTTGGTATTTTTTAGTTTGTTTAGCAAGAAATAAAAAAAAAAAAAACAGTGGTGATTAAGCACCAAAAAAAGCTCTATCTGTCGCAAAAAAATGATAATGATTGTGTTGAAAATTGGCCTGAACAGGAAGGGGGTGAAAGTGCCCAGTAGGCAAGTTTTTGTGTTAAGAGCCCAGCTTCAAAAGTGCATTTTTTTCCCTTAACTTGAATGTAAGCAAGCATTTTGTAAATTAAGCTGGTAATAACTGTCAGTGTATTTTAAGGGTGCTCAGTAAGTATCATGTTTGAAAAGTGTTATAATAGGCAATGTTCTTGTTACCAGCATAGCAACCAATTAGCTTCAAATAAAGAATTGTATTGGTTGCTACAGAAACAAGAACACTTTTACTATACAGCACTTTTCATACAATACAATACATACTTTTCACAGGTGATATGTGCATTTGAATAGGAAGCAAATAAATGAAAAGCGGAGTTCTTTGAGAATTTTTCTTTTGGGTAAACATACTGTTGTAAATGAGTAGGTTTAAGGAAGTATAAACTGTATTTGATTTGGGATAAATTGTTAGTGTCTTTGGAATTATTCTTTGTAAGGCCTACTATTTTTTTTGTGCTTCCTTACTGCTTGCCAATAAAAAATTAAAAAGTGATTAACTGAAAATTAGCGCTACAAGCAGTTATTGCTTTTTGCTTTGCAGGTCTAGCTAGATTCATTAGGGAGGGGCAAGTTAAGTATGCATGGGTATAATGCAAAATAATAATTTAAGTGCCCTTTCTTTATTTATCAATTTACTAAAATTGTCTTTTTTGTTCTGCACTGAATCTTCTTTTCATTCAGGATCAGGAACCCCATTTAGGATTAAACTTGGCTTTCAGCTACACACCAAATGAATATTAAAGAGTAGTACTGGTCATTTATTCATAATAAACAGGCCTTTTTGCAGTCCCTTCCAAGAAAAAGTGAAATTATGGGAAAGACTGGGAACAACATAGAAGAAGACCCTCGTGCTTACAAGCAGGGTCATATTTAAACATAGTTCTGCCCTTGCTTTTACCCATTACTCATGGGATCAATTCTTGAAAAATGTATGCTGGAATTTTTTTGGAGGCAGGCTGATGTCTGCTTTTTATGTGGTACTAATTTTCAGCTATACTCAGTACCAAGCAAGAGAAAGAATAAATCATTTATTTTTTCAAAATTACAAAGAGTCTTTTAACTAATTTCAACACCCACTGCACCCCTTTCCCGCTATACCTGCTTTGCTCACCATAGCCACATATATTCAGTGGTGGCCAGAGGAGGGAAATATAATGTAAAATTAGGGAAAAAAAGTATCACACATTTTATATTTTGAGGCTCAGTGCCTTTATAAACCTGTAAAAGCAAAACATGATTAAAACAAAATAACTAAAACCAACTTGATTGTTCTATTTAATTGCTTAAATTCTAAGCATTACACACTGTTCAACATTTACTGTTTCTCTGGACAGCAGTACCAATGTGTTAAATATTTATTGATCTGAAGTGGTTTCACACAGGGGAAGACATTCAGGTAGTGAGTGACACTACTAATTAAAATCATAGGGAACCAACATGATCACTGACAACAATTCAGTAAAAAGAGTGAAACAGATATTCCTCATTAGCAGTTTACAGGCACATATTATACAGATTAAGAATACGTTTGGATTTAGGGTGTTACTATTGAAATTAGAAATAGATTGTATCACAAGCTTCAAAGCATGGAGTAAAAACAAAAAGTTATACTCATTCAATTACAGTATGGGAATACAAACGATGAATTTAAAGCCCAACATCGAAAAACTATAAAATGATCACTTGCTGTGCTTGCATTGCAAGGGTTATTTGCTCCTTATGGTCTAGGGAATACAGAAAAACAGATTTTCTTACCCAATCCACTTCTTTTTCCTGCTGCTAGACTGGTCCCTGCAGCATCTTCTCTCCCATGCTCCACTGCGTTAAGGTCCTGACATCATCAAGACCGGTGCACTAAGTAAAGGCTTTTCTCCTCTCCCCTGGACAAAACAAACAGTTAACCCTTACATCGTTGGCCCCCCTGCAAGGAATCATTTTTTTAATAGCTTCATGAAGTTGGGCTTTTAAAATGTATTAAAAATTGAGTAATTAGTAGAAAATATGAATTACTGTAATTTAAATAAACACAATGACAAAGTGTGATATTGGCCCTTAGTGGGAGAATGGTCCCCCAAATCATTGAAAGAATATCCACATCAAATTTGGGGTCCTATACACTGTTCTCAGTCAACCTCACAGATGTTTTTATGACTACTGACCTAGAAACGCTTTCTGATGGGGATGCATGGCCTAATCCAGTGTGTGTGTTGAAGATAACATAGGTTATACTGTATCAACAACACAGCCCCACCACAGCAACCTCTTGTACCACACTGCAATGCAATACACCTTCATTCTCTCCTACTGTCTATGTCAGTGACTATAGTCAAGCTTAACCAATCAGCAACCAACATTAGGAATTTTAGAGTACCAGATGCAAAATGGGGGCTCTGCCTTCAGCATTGGTGTCAGTGACTTCAAATAAAATCCTCAGCATTAGTGTCAAGGAATAACAGCCCTAAGTGATGGGGTCAGGGACAGTAGTTAAAGCATTAATAAACTAAACATTTAAAAAAACATTGAGAGTGCATGAAACATCCTGTTCCTCCCAGCCACCACCTTTACATATTAAAGCCTCTATTCCAACCTTCAACCAATAGTAACCACATTTGTTTCATAGTATATGTAGATCAAAAGAACAAAATAGCACAATGTGAAACAATTTAAATTTTTCTCTCGTTCACCCTCCAAATCCATAGGGGCAATAATGGGGAATCATGCACAGAAATGTATAAAGTGGGGAGCCAGAACATCCCCTGAAATCAAGCAAAACAAGCAACCTCCTTCTCTCAGACCACCCTTGCATGAAATCCTTTGAAGTAATTGTTTGAGTTATGGGTCAGGTCCCTACCGGTTAGCATGTGATGTCCCCTACTTTACTGAGGCCTGGGATACCAGCTCAGCGTATTGAGAAGAGCAAGTATAGGCTAACCATGTGAGCCAGGTGTCCCTAAATTTGTTATACCTGTTAAGCACTCTATAGATCTACAGTAATTTCATTCAGTCTGTGAAACCGGTGACCCAAAGTCTGTGGATAGGTATGCTGCTATAAGTCTGGGATGCTAACATGAGCTACATTCAGCATGTGGGCAGTCAGTGAGTTCTTTTAGCATCTCAGTGGTACCTTGTTAAGGTATAGCAGGAAACCTAATGGGTCTGTGCTGAGGTCCACTGATGTCAATTAAAAGATAATATTTTTTACTCCGGTCCAGAACTGTTGAAAGGAAGGACATTGCCAAAAAATATGTAGTAGTGTATTGGGCTCTCACTTACACCACCTGGAGACTTGAGGGTACAATCTGTTCAGTGATACTGGTACCCTATATCATCTAGACAGCAGTTTATAGCTGTGAAAGTGGTTGGTGATGGAAGAGCTGTGGGCTAGTTGGATGACCCTGATAATTTGTACCTTCATGAGGGAAATCAGATTCCCATTTGCAGATATACTAAGGAACGTAGTCCTCTGTAGGAGCATTCAACAGCTTGTACATGGAGAAGAGCAAATGGAGTACACAGTTGCCCTCATTACAGTAGTTCAAAGGGGATCAAGGGTTTGGAGCAGGTATCCTCAAACTACGGCCCTCCAGCTGTTGAGGAACTACACATCCCATGAGGCATTGTAAAACTCTGACATTCACAGCCATGACTAGGCATGATGGGAATTGTAGTTCCTGAACAACTGGAGGGCCACAGTTTGAAGACCCCTGGTTTGGAGTATAGACCTGGATCAGGGAGCAAGTAAAAAGGTGTGTGTGCCACCAAAGAATTCAATGGAGGATCTACAAGGGCCCATATATCTTCTAGTTTTATCCAGCACTGTTGACTCTTCTAGTGTGCACAGCGGGAACAGCCCAGCTCAGCAAGGTGTAAAAAGTGTTTATTATCAGTGCATGGGGGAAATTGAGGGTTATCTAATGCTGGCATCAAAGAAAAAGGGTGGGGGAATAAGCCCTTGTGAGTAAAGATTTTGTTAATGACCTCAATTGTGGTACCTATGGTGGGACTTTTCTTTAGTATTCTATATTATTTAAGCGGGATCCAAAGAAAAGTGGAAAGGGCCAACAGAGAAAAGCTTTGTTCCATGTGTGTCCACAGTTTGTACCTAGCTAATGTACATTGTGTCATTACTCATGGGTTTTTAGTAGGGGCACAATATTATTGATCACTGCATTGTACACAGTGCTGTAACATTTATAGCCATGACCCCTGCACTACATTCATTATCTTGTACATTAAACTCTTGACATCTGCACTGCATTCAATATATTGTACATTATACTCCTGACCACTACACTGGTTATACTATGTTGTACATTATGCTTCTGACCCCTATACTGTATATGCTATGTTGTATATTATATTAAACTGGGTGAGTTCTAACTAGTTTTATTAAATAGTCTTTTTGCCACCTATAGAACCTTCAATCTATCAGCATCCCCAGAAGATTTCATAGTACTCAACAGAGAGGTCGGCATCAGATGATCTCAAATATTTTATGACAAACGTGTTTGTAGTAAAATTGGTGTTTATCACTGTATTCTCTGCAAAAAACTGTTGGTTAGCGCACTTTAACCTCTTTAGGACAAGAGGATTTTTCTGCTCTACGTCCAGGCCACTTTTTGCAACTTAGCACTGTGCAACTTTAACTGACAATTGCGCGGTCGTGCAATGCTGTACCCAAACAAAATTTACGTCCTTTTTTTCCCACAAACAGATCTTTCTTTTGGTGGTATTTGATCACCTCTGCGCTTTTCATTTTTTTTGCGATATTAATAAAAATAAGAGTGACAATTTCGAAAAAATAACAATATTTTTCTAATTTGACAGTTAAAAAATATCCAATATATTCAATTTTTGTCATATATTTAGGCCAAAATGTATTTAGCTACATGTCTTTGACTAAAAAAAAAAAACTCAATGAGCGTATTTTTAACCGCTTTAAGGCCGGAAGATTATACCCCATTCCTGACCAGGCCATATTTTGCGATTCTGCACTGCGTTACTTTAACGGACAATTGCGTGGAAGCTGTACCGAAATTAATGTCCCTTTTCCCCACAAATAGAGCTTTCTTTTGGTGGTATTTGATCACCTGTGCGATTTTTACTTTTTGTGCTATAAACAAAAAAAGAGCGACAATTTTTAAAAAATAACAATATTTTTCAAATTTTTTTATATGAAATTCCCCCAAAAAATGTAAAAATCAAAATGTTTTAACATTTTAGGCCAATTTGTTTTCTGCTACATATGTTTGGTAAAAAAAAATCGCAAAAGGCGTATTTTGATTGGTTTGCGCAAAAGTTATCGCAGCTACTAACTACGGGAAAGATTTATTGTATGTCATTTTTATTGTTTTTTCTTTTTAACGAGTAATGGCGGCGATCTGCGATTTTTTTTGCGGGACTGTGACATTTCGGTGGACAGATCGGACCCTTGACTGACATTTTTGACACTTTTGGGGGGACCAGTGACATTACTACAGTAATCAGTGCTATAAATATGCACTGTTACTGTAATAATGACACTGGCAGGGAAGGGGTTAACTTTATTGGTGATCAAGGGGCTAAATGTATGCCTGGTGCTTACTGACGTGTGTGGGGAGAGGGGATTGTGTGACACAGGCACAGATCGCATGTTCAGCTATGCTTAATCCTGTAATCTGTCCCTGCCTGTCACATAGGAGATCCACCCGCTTTGTTTACACAAAGCGTCGATCGGGGAAGAGCGGCGGTGATCGCCGCCTCTCCTCCCCTGGCCCGACTCCCGCTGTGTCTGAATACAGCGGAATCGAGCCACTTTGCCGCAGTACGCTCCTTGCGAGCAGTCGGCAAGTGGTTAATAAGACTGCACATACTAAAAGTTTTAGTTAGCTAATAAAAAACCCATAGAATTTTACCAATGAACAACACCTTCAAGGTTGTGTTTCTGTCCTTAAAATATACAATGGGTTAACAAAATGCTTACTGTTGAACCATGCCCATTTTAAATGAATCCTCTGCTCCAATGACAGCACATTTTTTGCCTATAATGGCTTGCTGGATGCACAGGAAAAAAAAAAGATGTCTTGGAATGTTTAATAAATAATAATAAGAGTGCTAAGGCTTTATTTACCTGCAAAGAAATAAAAATTATTAACAAGTATATAAATAAATCTAAATTATGTTACAGTCACAATAAATGGGCAGAAATAATACTTTATGCAAGTCCACCTAATTGGCAGACTGCCCTTTTTCTAATACGCAAGCATACCACATTACCACTCCTCACTTAGGTTTTTATCTTGCCCCTTGAAAGTCCCTTGTTCAATCCACATTTTTCTTTCTTCCATGATTACTAGCCTCCTCTAAAAACACTCGAATGCAAGTTCTCTGACATAGGTCAATATCAGGTCAAGGTGACTTCTCAGAGATGCAAACGTTGGCAAATATTAATCTTCTTTAGCTATAAGGAAATCTTCAAGAATGCTTTAATTCAAATACAAACCCCAATAAACCATTGCAGATTCCTATGCATTGAATCTTTTCCCAAAAGATAGGATATTCTCTCATGATCCCTCCACCATACCTTCTGAGGGGTGATCCTGTTCTACTGGAGCATGGGGGGACGACAATGGGTGTGTTCGAGCACAAAACGATTGAGGTAGCTTTTACAGTAGACAGAAACCATGGTGTGTGTGATAGGAGACTGGGGTTCAGTAGTTGATAACCTTTAGTTTACAGAAAATCATAGTGGCACATAAAATTTCTGTCTCTGTTTGACCCATGTCCTTGCATCCTGATGGTATCACTCTAAAGCCAATTTCTACTTTTGTCGATGGCTAACATGATACAACATCCTGCCATTACAGATTAGGAATGTAATTTATATATAAAAAAGCTGGCCTGGAACAGCATCTAAGAATTTGATGAAGAAAGACCTTCATCATAATACCAACAACAACATAAGTGAAAAAGTAACATGGATCGCCTTATGGGTTTTTTTTGTGATCATGGAAAATCTGCTATGTGTAATGGCTACTTATATAAAATGTTGCATGTAAATACTTACCATACTATCTCTAAAAATCCAAGCAAACAGCTAAATACACAATTAAAATGCATACATGAGAGCTATTTATTATATCAAAGAATTTGTGTTTCATTTACTCCTGAATTGTACACAGCCCTGCCAGCTAATTAATGTGACTAGGTCTTGTCCCTTGAAGAAGAAGCAAATGGATGAGCTCATCTCTAACCCAGTAGGCTCTTTCCTTCTATAGATACAGTATATTCCATGTTAGCACATGAGCAGTACATCATAACTGATTGACTCTTTGTGCTGCTTCTTCCTCTCTCAATCTGAGTTCTGCTATACAGGGGATTGCAAGAGGCTAGTAATAATTTAAACTTAGGTAATTAAATATATTGCTTTTAAAAGCCCACTTTTTTAGCTTCCTGAAATTTAGCTTTAAAAAATAAATAAATAAATAAATCAAGTTGCTTGCCTGATCTATATACTTTTTATACTGCTTTTGGAATATATAGACAGGCTTTTTATGAATGTGCATAAGTGAATAGATTGTGCAGTTATGTATTTTTACATTTACATTTCATACATCATTTATTCATGAACTTTATAAAACAAAATCATTTATTTTTATAGACTGTCCTAATATGTCCTTATTCTCATGATTTAATTAACAAAGTGGTCCCCAGTTATTGTCTTGGGAACTCCATGAGGTTGCTATCTGCCTCTACTTTTGGACATTGCTTAAAGTAAGGAACAGTATGGACCTTCCAGACAGTGGTTCCAAGATTACTCCTTGAAAGAAGCTGGACACATACACCAGCTGCCATAACCAGAACTCTGATGGCACTGAGACTGGAGACTGGACCTTTCTAGGCACTGTCAAATTCATAAGTCTGGACAGGCTGCATACAGTGATGTCTTTTGCACTGGTGAAAGAGTGTGTGTACCTCATTTTATTTACTTACTGCAGCACTGGGAAAGGGAAGTGAATAATATACCCAGAGATAATAAAATTAGGCACAGACATTAGGCATGCGCTGCTTAAAAATACCAGCCTTGAACATGTGGTGATGTCACTGATGAGCTACAATGGTTACAGTGCTGATTAGCAACTGCTAAAGAGAACATCATCAACATCAGAAAAATAATACTAGGACTGCAAGATGCAAAACTCATCCCTACTGAACTTTTTCTAAGCATTCTTAATGCCTGGCTGTCTTGCAGATTTTCTGGGTTCAGTTTTTACCTATCAGTGAGAATAGCAGTAAAGCGAGGCAACCAGAGATTTTAAAAGGTCAACAGTGGCAGCCAATATAGTTCTGTCTTGAGATAGGTTTACTATTATTATAATTACCATATGACGTTTTGATATTTAATATTTTTATAATATATTTTTTACTAAACAAATTAGCATTTTTTCTAAACAAATTAACTTCTATATCATTTATATTTTTATCTTATATTTTACTGTTCTTGCTACATAATCTGGACATTTAAATGTGTTAATGTATTTGAAGATGTAGTACTTAAACAAAGTGAGTTAAATATCTCAGTTGTCATACATAAAAATATATATTAAAAAGGTGAAAAACACAGCTTGCAATACAGAATCTTATCTAGTTTGAACCCACTAATGTTTGTACAATTAAAAAGTTTCCGGTGCCATTGTTCACTGTCCATTTGAGAAGTTTGTTCTGGCCCATTTCACTGATAACATGTCTATCAATTATAGTGTTCCCTTGTTTTATAGGCTTACAACTACTAATTATTCAAAGCGCCATTAGTGCTGGCACGATTTGATTAGGCTATAATTAAACATGTTGCAAAAGAGACTGAGACAACTTTTTGTATTATATATTAGGAATTGTTTTACATGATGTGGAATTGAGCTAATTGAATATTATGATTTATTGTGCATGCAAACAAATATCCACTAAAAATTTTGCTTTAACAGTGTAATGCCTCTAGCACCAAATATATTGTTGTGGTGGTTTATAAATATAGCCAAACTACACTAATATAATATAGTCAAAAAATGCAGCGCTCATAGAATAACATATGGTGTAAATGAATATATGAAAGTCCACTTCAAGCTGTCGAAATGAGTTGTATAGAGTCCACCGACAACACCCTTAACGTGTGACAATCCGTCTATGAAATCACAGGGACAGTGAAGACCTCCACCACACACAAAGTAGCCTGCTGGCCTCTTACCAGATGGGTATGACCACCGCTCTCACAATGGTCACACAACGCTTGTTGTTATAAAGCTTGATAATCGACCCTGAAAGCCTTCCAATAGGTGCTCCCAATTCAAATGTCGGATCCCAAAGTAGAAGTAGCCAGGCACAGTCACTCCCAAAAGTTAAAAAACAGGGGGAAGACCATGGTGAAGTACGTTTTCACAGGTGTATGTTTATTGAAAGTAAAATGTACTCACCAGATACATCATCATAAAACAGCCTTGAATCAATAAAACCACTGTAGCAGTAAAGCACTTCCAGCTTGTGACGTCGAACCGTGCTGAAGCTCCGCCTACATGTTTCGCAGGCAACTGCATCATCAGGGGGGAGGGATCGGCATCAGGAGACATCTTAAATAGTGATTTAAACAGGAAAGAGGAAGCATAAACATCCGGACACGCCCGCTGGAGCCCTTGATAAAAGAATTGATGTCAAGTTCGACATTCAAGCCTGACGGCCTAAGACTTTTTAGGAGATATATACATTTAGTCTCCAACCGCGAGATACCCCTACGTAGGTGGTCTCCTGTCCATTTGGATTGGAAGAGATCGATCACCATATCCAACTGGAGAGGAGACCACCTACGTAGGGGTATCTCGCGGTTGGAGACTAAATGTATACATCTCCTAAAAAGTCTTAGGCCGTCAGGCTTGAACGTCGAACTTGACATCAATTCTTTTATCAACAATAGCTGATTCTGATTCGTTTAGTGTCATGTACTTACTGGTATTTTATATATTTATGATATATTTATATATTTTTATATTTTTATTCATGATATTTCACATTATGTCTTTTACATTCTTATATGTAATGTGACAGATTTATGATATGTTAATAATGTGTGCCTTGTTTTGTTATAAGATTTCTTGCATTTTCCTGCTTGTGACCTCGTCCCTGCTACATGCTATATGTTTTCACTTTTAGCCTTTTAAATATATTAATTGCGGTCCACCAATTGCTTTTATTCCTTGTCTGTGGTTTAGAGGAAGTTCCGGGTCAAGGGCTCCAGCGGGCGTGTCCGGATGTTTATGCTTCCTCTTTCCTGTTTCAATCACTGTGGTTTACAGGAAGTTCCGGGTCAAGGGCTCCAGCGGGCGTGTCCGGATGTTTATGCTTCCTCTTTCCTGTTTCAATCACTGTGGTTTACAGGAAGTTCTGGGTCAAGGGCTCCAGCGGGCGTGTCCGGATGTTTATGCTTCCTCTTTCCTGTTTCAATCACTATTTAAGACGTCTCCCGATCCCTCCCCCTTGATGACGCAGTTGCCTGCGAAACATGTAGGCGGAGCTTCAGCACGGTTCGACGTCACAAGCTGGAAGTGCTTTACTGCTACAGTGGTTTTATTGATTCAAGGCTGTTTTAAGATGATGTATCTGGTGAGTGCATTTTACTTTCAATAAACATACACCTGTGAAAACGTACTTCACCATGGTCTTCCCCCTGTTTTTTAACTTTTGGGAGTGACTGTGCCTGGCTACTTCTACTTAGGGATCCGACATTTGAATTGGGAGCACCTATTGGAAGGCTTTCAGGGTCGATTATCAAGCTTTATAACAACAAGCGTTGTGTGACCATTGTGAGAGCGGTGGTCATACCCATCTGGTAAGAGGCCAGCAGGCTACTTTGTGTGTGGTGGAGGTCTTCACTGTCCCTGTGATTTCATAGACGGATTGTCACACGTTAAGGGTGTTGTCGGTGGACTATACAAGTCATTTCAACAGCTTGAAGTGGACTTTCATATATTCATTTACACCATATGTTATTCTATGAGCGCTGCATTTTTTGTCTATAGTTTTTTATCACATTGTGGTTAATGCTGGCTGCTAATCTTTGAGAGCGCGGATATTCAACAAATTTTACACTAATATAATAATGAATACAAAAATATCCCACGTTCAATTTTAGCCTTTTCGATAAGATACCATTAAATACCCACACACCCATGCACAATTAAAAAATAGAAATTTACATTTTTACTTAGTTGCAGATGATGGGTCACAATCAGCTGTCTCAGCATCTAAGGTCTCTAGTAGGTAGTAGGGTCTCTTGGCCAATAGCTATCTCAAACTGCAGGCTGCAGGGCGTGGTGGACCGGAGAGGAAGATGGCTCCATAGCTGCAGAGCTCTCACAAAGCGGCACGCCAGGGCATATTACAGCCGCACAGAGCCTTGTTTTACAGCAGCATTTATCCCCTGAGAAAACCCAGTATGTCATCTAGGAAGAGGAAAGAGAAATGCCGACCTGGCAAGATGACAGATTTCTTTCCCCCAGCCGCGTTGCTGGGGAAGTCAGGATGGCACCGACAGCTCTCCTGGATCAGCACATGGCCAGGGACAGGAGCAGGGCTCTGCTCAAAGGCATTCCACTTTCCACAGCCACGATTCTGGGAACAGACAAATATCACAACAGATCTCTTCAGCTACATCAAGCCCAGGAAAGAAAAAGCAGAAGCTGCACAGTTGGAGGTGAGTGCCCTAAACTCCTCACTGGATGACACCAGGGAACTACAAGTTTCTATTTCAGAATTCCCCACTACAAACCAACCTGTTCTTGATACAACACTAAAAAACATGTTAATCTCTCTACTCAACACATTACATTCTGAAATAGTGACACTGGCCCAGCAGTTTAAAATGGAAGTCAATGCTGTAGGTGACAGAGTGTCACATATTGAAAATAAAATGGAGGAATTTGCATCTACATTTAATGAGATGGTTGACGTTTACAATGACAGGGAGGATGATTTACACTGGATCAAATCAAAGCTTGTGGACTCGGAGGATAGAACCAGATGCCACAACTTTAAAATACGGAGTATCCCAGAATCCGTGAGACCCCCAGATCTTAAAGAGTACTTCACTAACATCTTAAAACAGGCACTTCCAGAATCTCCGCTGGAAGATCTACTTTTAGATCGAATTCATAGGCTGCCAAAGCCTAAACATTTGCCGCAACATCTCTTCAGAGAAACAATTTTAAGAGTCCATTTTTACTATACCAAAGAAAAGCTAATGATGGCTGCTAGAAATAAGGAGCATCTACCACAAAGTCTACAAAATTTGGCACTCTTTGCAGATCTCTCAGCATATAATATACAACAAAGGAGAAAGCTTGCAACTTTTACCATTACTTTTACCATTACCAAACCTCTACATAACCACCGCATATCCTGTCGATGGGTCTACCCAGCTAAATTACTGATGATTAAAGACGGGGAATCATACGCCATTACATTGGTGAAAGAGGGCATATGCCTACTGCATAAATGGGGCATTCTAGATCCTCAAAGTCCAGGCCTGACCAGTTTTTCAGGATCCCCAAGGGCGTCACATAATGCATCTGACATAAAAGCAGGTTGACTGTCCACAATTCACAACCACAACAGATCTTACTCTGGTGAGCCCGTGAAAAATGATTACCACTGGCTTTTTGACCCCTATTACACTTGCGGTAATTCATCCCCTCAGATTTTATTATGAATCGCCAATTTTTTTACTTTTTGATCACTATACTTTTTGTTATTTTTACACAATTCGTTGTTTGTGTAGGTCTTGACTGAACTGTTTGTGCAGTTGTGTTCCTTTCAGGATTTTTGCTACAAAGCGAACCCTGTGCGTTTTCGAGTATACACCTTTGTTCCTGAGACATAAGGATCGAGAAAGTCCCCTGTGGACATCTCCATAAGCGCTCATGTTACAGGTACAAACTTACCTATCATTAACATTGAATTTCAATTGAATACTCCCATTGTATACCGTCCTTTCTCTGCTACATTTCACTATGGCCTTTACCATTTCATCCTTCAATGTCAGAAGACTCAATAGTCCAGCCAAGCGACATATGACCTGGAGAGAAACATGCAATCTACACTGTGATGTTCTCTGACTTCAAGAGACACACTTTTCCTCTCTCAAGCCATCATCTTTTCATCATCCCCACTTTCCACATATTTACCTTTCTAATGCACCTCAGAAAAAAAGAGGTGTAACCATTAAAGATAGTCTCATTCAAACAAGTTAACACAGTCTTTGATGACTTGGCAAGATATATAATTCAAATTTTCGAAATAAGTAATACACTATACACCTTGGTAAATATATATTTACTGAACATGAAACAACTTTGATTTCTCAGGAAATTGTGGAAGAAAGTTGATAACTTGCAACAAGGACACGTAATTATGTGTGGCAATCACAATGCAATTCCCGACAAGGATCTGGATTCATCTTCCTCACAATCATTTCACAGTTACAGAGCCACCTTGGCACATTTTATCTCTACGTCTGATCTATTTGATGTTTGGCAATGCCAACACGCCACAGAGAAGGACTTTACCTTTTCATCAAATGTACATCATTCTTATTCTAGGATAGATCTTTTTCTAGTGGACAAATTTCTACTACTAAATGTGACTAAATCTGAAATTCATACCTTTGCATGGTCTGACCATTCTCCGGTGTCCATAACTGTGGGAGAGGTCCGCACCGAAACCAGGCGCACCAAACAGATGGCGTAATAATGTCTGGTTATTGTCACAACCAGGATGTAAAGGAGAGATTACTAAAGTGTTTACTGTATTTTTCAAACATCAATGCCCCTTCTTTGTGGAATACCCACAAAGCCTTTATCAGAGGCATTCTTACAAAGCTGAATAGTATGAGCAGGAAACGCAGAGTACAGCAGCTTAACGACTTGCTCTCAAACATTTAGAAACTAGAATCCATTAATAATATCTCTACAACTTAAAAAACCCAAGACCAACTGTACCAAGCTAGACATGAGCTGAGAACAACAGCAACAAGATAGCCACATTAGAACCTTGAAAGCCACATCTTATAGATATGGCAATAAGGCCAGCAAATTGTTGGTCAATCAGGTTAAAGAAAAAGAGTACAAACAAATAATTCCCTACATCATTAACCCTACCACTGGAAACAAAGTGTTTAATCCAAAAGAAATTGCGGATGCCTTCAGTGCATACTATAGCACGTAATACAACTTACAAACCGATATGAACATACTCAGACCATCTTTATAACTCATTAACACATACTTAGACACTGTTTCCCTACCTACAGTCAAACAAAAGGAATTGGAAACTCTCAATTCCCCTATTAATATTACGGAAATTAGGAAAACTATTCAATTACTCCCACACAACAAATTGCCAGGACCTGATGGTTTATCTTCTGAGTACTATTAAATATACAGCTTAACTTTGATACCTTTTTTTGATGCCAGTCTTTATTGCTGCTGCTAGCACAGCGTCATTCCCCTCTGAAAAGTTATCTGCTACTATTGCTACGTTTCCTAAGCCTGGAAAAGAGTCAAATATGCCACAAAATTTTAGATCGATTTCACTATTGAATGTTGATGTGAAAATATATGCCAAATTACTAGCAAACAGGTTAGCTAGCTTAATGCCTTCACTGGGGAAACAAGACCCGGCTGGTTTAGTCTCAGGCCGCCAGGCACCTGATGCGACCAGACAAATGATCAATCTTATTCACTTACTGGAAAGATCGAAGGAACCTTCACTTATTCTGGCCTTAGATGGGGAGACGGCCGTTGATCGTATACATTGTGATTACTTATCCAGAGTATTGGAAACATTTGGACTCACAGGCAAAATTCACTCGGCAATCTTAGCATTATATTCTGATCTTTCGGCACATGTGTTCGCAGAGGGAATGTATTCCATTGCCTTTCCAATAATGAATGGCACTAGACAGGGGTGTCCTCTGTCACCCCTAATCTTTGCCTTGTCGATGAAGACCCTGGCCGAAAGGATTAGAACACATCCAGATATTCAAGGAATATTATTGGGTAGCCAGCAACATACCATCACACTATTTGCGGATGATGTTATATTATCACTTTCCAACCCACTCCGCTCACTCCCTGCTGTATATGGAATACTCAACGCATTTAAAAGGGTATCTTACTACAAAATTACTGCCCCAAAGTCCAACATAATGGGTATTTCGATTGACAATGCAACTAAAAATCCCTGCAATATAGATTTCCCTTCCAATGGAATGAAGATTCCTTACAATATCTGGGAATTAAGTTGACCCTGTCCACGGGTTGCCTATTCAAAATTAACTTTCCTCCACTCTTCAATACAATCCAGCAAGAACTGACTTGACTGAAAAAAATATTTCTTTCCTGGTCAGGCAGACTAGCGGCATACAAGATGATTTTACTACCTAAAATATTATACTACTTTCGTACACTACCTATTCATGTACCAGCCACTTTTCTTTCTAATTTGCAATTGCAATTGACCAAGTTCATATGGACAGAACATAAAGCTCACTGCTCATTCCAAATTCTGGTGAAACACAAATCAGCAGTAGGCATGGGCGTCCCTCACATAAAAGATTATTACATTGCAATCCTACTTTCATACCAGATTAAATACTGGTTCCTATTGGCCCACCTAAAACAGTGGAGTATACTAGAACATGAATGGGCACAAACAGAAACTCTTAGCTCCTTATTACTGGCCGATGATCGAACACAAGTACCATATTCTGATCATCCAACTATTACGGCCAGTCTACAAGCCTGGCACTACTTTCACAAATACTATGACACTAAAGTGAAATGCAAAACAATTCAGATACCTCTTCATTCACTGAAACATTTAGCACCAGACATTTCTTTCACTAATTGGTCAATTAGAGGCCTAAACACAATAAATGATGTCACCAACAATGGCCTTATGTATCCCTTTAAAATCTTGGCCCAAAAATACTCAATACCATGTAGTGATTCCTTTTCGCACGATAGACTATTATCAATTTTTAAAAATCCATAAGCTTTCTTCGATTGAGATACCGGAGGTGCCTTGGTCATTCTAGAATCTGACAGATCATAAACTCAAAGGTATTACCTTATTCTAAAATTTACTGAATACAAAATTGACATTTACTAAAAATTCTCACTTGAGTAAATGGGAAACAAAACTTGGCCTGTCCATTTCCGATGAACAGTGGAAGAGAGCAATAAAATATAACTATCAATACTCTAAAAGCTCAAACTACTGGGAAACTGCTCAGAAACTGCAACTACGCTCATACTATACTCCCTTTCTCATGGCAAAATTCTCCCCAGATAATGCTGATAAATGTTGAAGAGAGTGTGGACAGACAGGCACACTCAAACACATGATATGGTCATGTTGTCATCTATGTAGTTTTTCTGGATGCAAATATTCAAACTGATCTCTCAGATTACAGGATTCATTGTTAAGCCAAATCTAGAACAAGCGATCCTTTGCATCAATTTTACCACTATTCCTAGCTATCTACGTCCAACATTTATGCAGGTATTTTTTGCAGCTAGAGCTACCATCCTGAAAAAATGGAGAACAAATGAAATCCCTACAATCAGCGAGGTAATCAACCTAGTCAATGAAGTCAGTAGAAATGAGCAAATGTTAGCATACAAAGATGGAAGATTTTCACATTTCGAAAATCAATGATACTTATGTGCTCTGTCTTTAATATCCATGATCCTTGCACATCGAGAGAAAAAAACACTACTTCACTGTTGTCCTTTGTCTGTTCTCATTTCCCGCATGTAGATTTACATAATTATTTTTCCTCCACCGTTAACAAATCCTTACAAACAGTATACCTCTGTACTGATGTGGAACTATAGTTCTTTTATTGTTATGAAAATGTTCAATGCAGAGTTTGCTTACAAGTAAGACAGAAGTTGTACTTTATATTAGTTAAAAGCATTAGCCAACAGTTTTAAAGAGTTTAAATTTTTGCTGATTACTATGTATACAACAGGAAGGAACTAATGCTCATGTGTACGATTGCATATCAGAAATACTCAGGTATGGATTGTATATGATATCGATAATATGTATGTATCTTTGCAAACTAAAAAAAATATATATTTGCAAAACTGCAGGCTGCAGAGTTTGATGGTCTATGATGATGGTGACATGACCTTTCATGACTCAAGTCTTTCAAAATCAGTACAACTGAGCGGATTAAGTTTTTTAAAGCAACAACTTGATTTTTGAGTGCACTTGACCTTCCAAATTCTGTAGACGCTCCAGAATCTTAACGTGACCCTGGCAAGCCTAAAGTAAATACATCCTGTACATTCTGATGGCCTGTGTCTTCAAACTTGCTAGCCCCTGGTTGTGGCAAGTATTCCGTACTTCCACGTGTCTGAACACCTGCATTTTATGCCACACGCTGTGGTTCTTCCTAATGGTTCATAATCCATGTAATGATGTATAAGCCAACAGGAGGAACCAGAGAGTGTGGCATGGGGAGAAGGTATTCCACACACCCAGAATTGTTGAATATCTGCAGTGGCTGGAAATCAGGAAAGCAGTAGATTTTGAAGACATGGGCCGCTGAAATTTAGGCATATAGCATCTCCATAGCCAGTTCCTCTTTAAATTCTGGTTGTAATACAGTCTAAAATTATCATTTGAAAATGGAAAATATTTAGCACTACAGCACTATCCTGCTCCATATATTTGAATTCCAAATCTCAAAAATCAGTTTCCAAATTTGTTGTTTCAAAATATTATGTTTCTTATGGGAAAGTAAGACAAGAAGTCAATTTTATTGAAAAGTTCACTGTAAAAAACATATGCATAAACATTATTTATCCTGTAGCTTAGATTATGATTACTGCCATTTTTATTACCTATTATTATTTGGGTAGAACCTTTTACTTTTTCATGTGATACACATTTTTTAATGCAGAGCAGACAAAATGTGTTACTATTTTTCTTTATTCTAATCATGGTTTTTAATTTATAATTTTTAAATGGAATTCATTGATCTTTTACTTTCTTACTTAACCTTGTGACTGCTTATCATATAACATAAAAAAAGAAATTATAGTTACACGCAAGTAATTAATTTTGAAGACATTAATATTTATTATCTACATTTGTCATGAAAAAAAGAAAAACGAAAACTATAGCTTCATGCCGAGTAAATGTAATTGCTTTAGAGGGCATTTGAAATAAATAATATGGTTGCTGTGGAAATAGTACAATGTTACATAAAACCTTGAATACAAAGACAATTATAAAATATATATTTTTTTATTATTAACTTCCTAATACGCTGTAATGAAACAAACTGGGTTAATAATACATTCAGATATGGAGATTGCTTCAATGTTCTATTTTTTATTTTATATATATATTACTCAATACACTGCATGGTCTTTGAACTTGCGTTTTCTTTGAATTATGACCTTTTTTTATTTTAGGGTGCATTGCATGGATTTGTTGCTGACATAGGAGAAGCTGCCCTTTATTTGCAGCAGGTCACCACATACTTGTGCAGTAAAGTATTGTGGGTCAAAGCACCACACAGTTATTTTGTGAGTGAGCTCTACCTTGTTTATTTCCTTTCCAGACTTGTTACCCCTCAGCTGATGGGAGTATCTAGGCATCTGGGAAGACTTGTTACCCTGCAGCTGATAGGAACAGCTAGGGGCCTGAGCAGACAATTAACCTGCAGATGATGGGAGAAGGTGAAGAGCTTACAGTGCTTTGCGAAAGTATTTGACCCCCTTGAACTTTTCAACCTTTTGCCACATTTCAGGCTTCAAACATAAAGATATAAAACTGTAATTTTTTGTGAAGAATCAACAACAAGTGGGACACAATCATGAAGTGGAATGAAATTTATTGGATATTTCAAACTTTTTTAACAAATAAAAAACTGAAAAATTGGGCGTGCAAAATTATTCAGCCCCCATAAGTTAATACTTTGTAGTGCCACCTTTTGCTGCGATTACAGCTGTAAGTCGCTAAGTCGTATGTCTCTATTAGTTTTGCATATCGAGAGACTGAAATTTTTGCCCATTCCTCCTTGCAAAACAGCTCGAGCTCAGTGAGGTTGGATGGAGAGCGTTTGTGAACAGCAGTTTTCAGTTCTTTCCACAGATTCTGGATTGGATTCAGGTCTAGACTTTGACTTGGCCATTCTAACACCTGGATATGTTTATTTGTGAACCATTCCATTGTAGATTTTGCTTTATGTTTTGGATCATTGTCTTGTTGGAAGACAAATCTCCGTCCCAGTCTCAGGTCTTTTTCAGACTCCATCAGGTTTTTTTCCAGAATGGTCCTGTATTTGGCTCCATCCATCTTCCCATCAATTTTAACCATCTTCCCTGTCCCTGCTGAAGAAAAGCAGGCCCAAACCATGATGCTGCCACCACCATGTTTGACAGTGGGGATGGTGTGTTCAGGGTGATGAGCTGTGTTGCTTTTACGCCAAACATAACGTTTTGCATTGTTGCCAAAAAGTTAGATTTTGGTTTCATCTGACCAGAGCACCTTCTTCCACATGTTTGGTGTGTCTCCCAGGTGGCTTGTGGCAAACTTTAAATTACACTTTTTATGAATATCTTTAAGAAATGGCTTTCTTCTTGCCACTCTTCCATAAAGGCCAGATTTGTGCAGTATACGACTGATTGTTGTCCTATGGACAGAGTCTCCCACCTCAGCTGTAGATCTCTGCAGTTCATCCAGAGTGATCATGGGCCTCTTGGCTGCATCTCTGATCAGTCTTCTCCTTGTATGAGCTGAAAGTTTAGAGGGATGGCCAGGTCTTCGTAGATTTGCAGTGGTCTGATACTCCTTCCATTTCAATATTATCACTTGCACAGTGCTCCTTGGGATGTTTAAAGCTTGGGAAATCTTTTTGTATCCAAATCTGGCTTTAAACTTCTCCACAACAATATCTTGGACCTGCCTGGTGTGTTCCTTGTTCTTCATGATGCTCTCTGCGCTTTAAACTGACCTCTGAGACCATCAAAGTGCAGGTGCAGCAGCTGTATCCTAGCTGCCAAAATTCTAATGTTTGCAACAGAGTAAAGTCTGGTACACATGTTAAGTTTTTTTTTCCGTTCAACCCAGCGGGCTGAATGAAAAAAAAAAGGTGACAGATATCTTTACTAACACACGAGATGTTAGTTGTGATGATCTCCACTGTTATGCTTTTGTGTTCTGACTGGGGGTCTGCGCCCCCTCCACCATCGCTCGCAGCATGTCCCTTTGACCAAAGCTGGCTTCTGTAGGAAAGACAGCTGTACTCACAGATCGATATTCAACTTTTGTGTACCCAGCCTAAATTTTGTTGCCAAGTTTTCAACCTATTCCAGTGTACATGTACTGTAAAGCTACCACACAATGTTTCTGCAACTGGATTTTAGCTGCTAGTTTCTATTTCAGCATAACAAACCTGTCAGCCACTGTACAATATTTGTTGCCATTGTCTCTAAAATAGTAGGTTGTGATGTTTGTTTTAAGATAAAATTGCCTCATTTATCCCTTTTATATTGCAACCTAATGAAGCTGCTTACATACTATCCAGTCAATATAAAATATTTGTGGCTACTGTTCAATTCTGGGCAGATAAAAAAAAAAAAAAAGAATAATCCCTTGCAGTAAGGCTTTACCCACACTGCAATGGTTTATAGCTAAACTTGTCTAGGGGAAATAAAAAACAGCTTTACTTATCTGATTTTCCACTCCTCCAGCAGGCAATGCTCCCCCACAATCCAGCAGTTGACTGTCTCTCAGCATCCTCGTGTCCAGACTAGGGCTATGAATCCTGCTCTGGTCTTGATGATGTTAGGAGCCTATACTGCTAGACTATGGAAAACTGCAGGTACCAGTCTAGCTACAGAGTGGAGGATCGAGTAAGTAAATCTTCCTTTATTGTTTCCTTAAGCATGAATAAGCAATTACCCTTGCAGTGGTGCTGTGCCCTGTGATCAGTTTTTTATTGCTGGAAGTTGGGCCTTAAGAAAAAACTGCCTTGTCTCTGCCTCTTACATTACCATCTCACCAAGCTGCTTGCGCACTGTACAGCAACTGTATTGTTGGCTATTGTCTGTCAAATGATACACTCTAATGGTGAAATCAAAAAGACAAATATAAGCGAAAGCTTGCATGATTCTACCTCATTTATGGATACCTTACCAAATTGCTTACATACTATTTAGCCAATATAAAATTTTTGTCTGTCAAATAATATATATAATAAATATAAAGGGGGAAAAGGAGAGAAAAAAGTAAATACATAAATGAATAAAATAGGGAGGAGGAGGGAGAAATTAATAATAGAACTATAAGGAAGAGGATGCAGGAGAGAGAAGAGAGATAGTGAATGGAGCCCGACACCACCGCGGGCACCCCTAGGCCGAAATCCCAACCGAAATTTAGCATATTTGCACTTTCTACATAAAAAGAGGGTCAATCGGCGTGTCCAAGGCGCGGATCCGGACGGTCGCATGTGAGAGACGCTCCGAGCTCGGTTGAGCCTTCTAATCACTCCCCGGGGCCTTTTCGCTTGGAAATTTTATTCCCAAACTACCTGATCACCCCCGTGGGACCTTCTAGTGTATGCCTACCCCCAAGAAACGCAGGAAGAAGCCCGTTCAGCGGTCCCTGACGACATATCTTCTCCGAGTCAGGGAGAAGACTATGGCCCAAGATGGCGCTCACGGCTCACAGGCTCCGGCTGAAGCCTCGACCCGGGCAGTTCCTACTCCTGTCTCATCGGATCGCAGTGAGTACGCTCCACAACTGACTAAGGCAGACCTGGAGGATAGCCTTGCTAGCATGTACGACCGGATTGCACAAAAGTTCCAGGCTGAACTCCATAAGTCCACGAATACTCTCACTGCAGAGATAGCGGCCTTAGGTGGCAGGACGGACATGTTAGAGACTAAGCATGATGAGCTGACACTGGCTCATGCCGACCTGAGGAAAGAACATGAGTCGCTCTCGGAAACGGTTGTCCAGCTTCAATCACACCTAGAAGATCTGGACAACCGCAATCGGAGAAATAATCTGCGGGTGCGGGGGGTACCGGAGACCACCACAGATTTAGTAGCCGCAATGAAGAAGCTTTTTGGTTCTCTCCTCCCTGAGCACCCTGCCTCGTCCTTTGCGTGTGACAGGCTCCACAGAGCCCTCAGGCCTAAACCCACCCCAGACAAACCCCCAAGGGATATAGTGATGTGCCTTAAGGACTATGTCGTGAAAGAAGACATCCTCAGAGCTGCACGTACCACACAGCATATCCAACTGGAGGGGGTCACTATACAAATATACCCCGACATCTCCCCAACGACCTTGGATAAAAGGAGAAAGATGAAGGAAGTCACGTCTGTGCTCCAGACAGCCAGGATCCGGTATCGCTGGGGATTCCCTTTCAAACTTACGGTTCCCCATAATGGCTCCACCTATACAGTATTCAATGTGGTGGAAGGAAAGGAGCTCCTGGTGAAGCTGGGACTCATGGAACCCCAAAACAATCATAGGCTTCCTTCTACCCCCCGTCCATCTGCTATTTGGGCGACACCGTCACCACAGAGAGCCAACAACGGTGGACCCCGATCTAGGGATCGTGCTGCTTGATCACCTCTAACATAGAAACTTATGGGAGTCGAGCTCGCCCTGATTGGCAGCCCCCCCCCCGTGCCTTATTCTCTTTCTCCTATTTGGATTTGAGTACTGTATTCATATGCTGGAGGACGGGGGGGGGGAGGGTGTGGGTATTTTTGGATGCTCCAGGATGGTTTTTTTTTTTTTTTCTCTGGGCACCCTTGAAGGGACTTTATGCATTTTTGATTGAATTTTTTTTTTTTTTTTCATCTTCCTGCAGGAGTTGTTTTTCCTTTTTCTTTTTTTTTGGGGCCATATAGAAGGCTCTCTGTGCCCGCCCATTTATTCCCCCCACTCTTCAGCACTTACTGTATTGCCGAGAATTCCCCGCACGATATTTGCAGCGGGGAAAGCAGCGGTACACAGCTTGATGCTGCAGGTTTGCTTCAAACCTAAAAGAGTGTAGGACGGTTTAGTCCTAGGTTACTCCTCTTTTGGAACCGGGGTTCTGTCCCCCGATGTTCTCCAGTGACTTGAACTGTGCATTTTTGTATTTTTTATTTATTTTTTTTTTGTTTATTGTTCTCTATATGAAAATAAGTTTCTCCCTTTTGTTCTATGTGTTCCTGATCTTATGTAGACCACCGGGTGCTGACGGGGATTTATCATCGGTTCTCCCGATCAATACACGGCCCATTGAGGTATCCTATCACTTGTTTAATTTTATCTCCATTGATATAATAGTGCCTTTTAGCCAATGGGGTAGCAACTTTCTCTTATATATCCAGTTATGGGATTGCGAGTAATCTCACATAATGTGAGGGGTTTTAATACACCTCAGAAGAGGCGGAAAGCATTCCGCTCCTATAGGCACCTGGGAGCGGATATCATTATGCTACAGGAGACGCATTTCTCTGCCCTGAACCACCCCAAATTTTTTGATAAAGCATATAATCAGGTCTATTTTACCACATATACTTCCAAGTCTAGAGGTGTCATGATCCTGGTTCGTGGCTCCCTGCATTTTGATGTCCAACAGGTGTTTAGGGACCCAGACAGCAGATTTATCATAATACAGGGTACTATCCAGGGTAAATCAATTACAATTGCTAACCTGTATGCCCCTAATGTATCACAGGGTTCTTTTTTTCAACATTTTTTCCAGATCTTGGAGCGATACTCCTCTGCACATGTCCTGGTTGGAGGCGATTTCAACTTGGTGGCACATCCCATGCTGGACAAGAGCAGATCGGTGAGCACGGCCAATGCCTTCCCACGAGCATTACATAAATCATTGACCAACTTTCAATTAATAGATACATGGAGGGCACTTAATGTGGGGGTGAGAGAGTATACCCACTACTCGCACCCACATGACAGCTATGCCAGGTTGGACTATGTGTTCAGCTCTCCAGTTCTGTTAGCAAACTCTTCCTCGGCAGGTATTCATGTATGCCCATGGTCTGATCATCATATAGTATCTTTTGCTACGGAACATGTAGGTCTCCCGTTCTCCGCGTCCAACTGGAGAATGAATGACTCTATCTTTTCTAATCTAGAGACATTCACCACAGTAACTGAACACCTCCGTGAATACTTTGCCCTTAATGACAACGGTGAAGTGTCTCCCCCTATGCTCTGGGCTGCCCATAAGGCAGTGATGAGGGGAAAGTTGATTGAGCTGGCCACCCAAGCCAAACGGAAAAGACTGGCTGATATCCGCTTGTTGACCTCTGACCTACATAGACTATATCACCTACATAGCCAAAACCACTCTCCAGAGGTACAACATCAAATCTCACAAAAGAGAGTTGCTTTGGACTCTATTTTATCCTTGGCCACTGAGAAATCACTGAAGTGGGCGAAAGCAAGATTTCTATTGCATAGTAATACAGCCTCGGCCATGTTCACCAGGAAGCTCCACCAGTCTCTCCAACCGGCACATGTATATAAGGTAAGGGATGAAGGGGGCAGATTGGTCTCACATCCTAAAGAGGTACTGAATGTTTTTTCTCGGTTTTATAAGAAATTGCTTTCCCCTCCGGAGGTCGGCGACCGGGATGTATCTTATTCATGGGTAGATAATTTAGATTTACCGGTTCTATCTGGGGAGCAGCTTGGCAGTTTGAACGCCCCATACACGGAAGAGGAAGTGGCAGCTGTGATCAAATCCCTTAAAACTTCTAAAGCTCCAGGCCCTGACGGATTTACGTCCACATATTATAAGAAATTTATAGACTTTTTATCTCCTAAATTGGCACGGGTCTTTAATTTTGTTTTACAAGGTAATCCGCTTCCCCCGGATATGCTACACGCCAACATGACTTTAATCCCTAAACCTAACAAGGATCACTCTCTACCCCAAAATTATAGGCCGATTTCTGTCCTTAACAACGATCTTAAGATCTTGGGGAGACTGTTAGCAGCTCGATTAGCACCTATAATCTCATCCCTGGTGGCCCCAGAACAGACAGGATTTATTCCATCCAGGTACATAACAGACAATATCCGCCTAGCGTCGGATATCATTCAGGATGCCGACCTATTCCACCGTAAGGCCTTGATACTGGGACTTGATATCAACAAAGCATTTGATAGTGTGCTTTGGCCATATTTGGATGTCATTCTGGCTAAGTTTGGTTTCCGGGGGGCTTTCGTGCATGGCTTTAGGGCTTTATACCGGGATCCCCAAACTAAAATAAAGCTGCCGGGCTGCTCTTCGGATCTTTTCCCCCTGGGTAGGGGCACCAGACAAGGGTGCCCCCTCTCACCATTAATATTCGCACTGGCCATAGAACCCCTGGCTAGGGCTATCTGTAGTAATCCAGAGATCAGGGGATACACGAAGGGTTCGGAGGAACATAAAATTTGTTTGTACGCTGACGATGTGTTGGTATTCCTGCCGGACCCTTTGGTCTCTCTCCCTAACTTGATACAGGTATTGAGGGACTTTGAGAGGGTCTCAGGCCTGAGTGTTAACCTTTCTAAATGTTCAGCCCTTTCGGTGAACATCCCTCAAGAAATAATGGACACTATCACTACCACATTTGGTTTTCCAGTCTCGAAACAGTCCCTGCAGTATTTGGGGGTACGTCTAGCTCCGTCCCTGTCAGCTATGTATAGCGTTAACTACCCTCAAGCTTTTGCCAAGGTAAAACAATGGTTGTCCCTCTGGCACTCTTTCCCAATCCCTTTCATGGGAAGGATAGTGGCAGTTAAGATGTCTATATTGCCAAAACTATTATACCTCTTTCGTGCCCTGCCGATTGTACTCCGGAGGGGGGATGTGGAGGACGTTCAAAGGGCAGTGAACAGATTCATATGGAAAGATAAGAGGCCCAGATGCGGAAAACCCACGGTTTATAGGCCTCTTTCTCAAGGGGGACTGGGAGTCCCTAGCCTGTGGCATTATTATCTGGCTGCTAGACTGGCCCAGACCGCACAATGGCATGCAGGAGCCCCGCTGCCACCTTGGCTGAGGTTTGAGACCGAGTCTATTCGCCCCTTTAACCTTCAGGGCCTACTTTGGTCCTCCATGTCGCACCCTCGGGACTTCAAACAGCTTAATAGTATAGTATGGCACACTCTAAAGCTTTGGTCAGCATGTCATGACAGGTACCAGCTGCGCTCATCTAGACCTCCTTTAATGTCCTTTGTAGGTAATAAAAGCTTTGCACCGGCATTTACATCTCCTGACACCTATAACTGGTGGATACAACACTCCTTGACCACCCTCCACGCCTTGTTCCAAGATAACTCCTTTTACTCTTTTGAAGGCCTTAGGAACAGATATAATGTCTGATGATTCTGAACTCCATAGATTTATTCAAATCAGAGACTTTTATAGCTCTCAGGGCCCTTTGACAGGCTGCCTTGAATCTTCCCCCTTTGAATTAATCTGCCGTACCTCATCTAGAGATAGAGGGGTAATTTCGAGATTGTATAGTTACCTCAATGGCCTCCACCTACCTGACAAATCTCGGGCCATGTTGGCGTGGGAGGCTGATCTCGGAGTGGAACTGTCAGTTGAGTCGTGGTCTTCCATGCTACAAAATATGCATAAATGCACTAAATCAATGTCAGTGAAGGACACGGTCGTGAAGCTCCACACTAGGTGGTACTTTACACCGGACAGGGTCCATAGGTTTTATCAGGGGGTCTCCGATCGCTGCTTTCGTGGCTGTGGTGCTCCGGGCACCATACTTCACACCTTTTGGGAATGTGGCAGGCTATCTATGGTTTGGAATAGGGTATCAGAGGTGGTTTCCCAAATGCTGACATCAAGAATATCCATTACCCCCCAGATGGGACTACTGTTTGCTAAAATTCCTGGTGCCCCTGCACCAATTCAGAGACTAGCACACACACTATGTTGCTCTGTGCTGTGGGCGGTGGCCCTTAACTGGCGGTCGGAGACGGTCCCTTGGACTCAGGTGATGTCGAGAATGGAGGCGATTAGGAGTATGGAGAGGGTCCATCACACATTATATGATACTATGCATATCTTCCATAAAAAATGGGAGAATTGGGTTATGGGCTAATCCTGTTTTAAGTTTTCATGAGGTTACCCTTTTTCAGCACTCGGTGGTCTACTTGGGGGTCCTACCCCAGACAATAACTTATATCTCAGGAACAATCTGTTAATACTGTTACTGTTAGTTTTTCCGAAGTATGCACTAAGAAACTTGATATGATCAGAATATCAGGCTAATATACTATAGCACATTTATTATGACATCGATTTCCATGCCTTACTTTCCAACTGGGACTCTGATATGTCTTATCATTCTTTGCCTTCTACAAACACATGACTATGCCCCTGGTTATTCAGCATGTGATGTCGCTGCCTTACATAACTTGATATACTGTATACCTTTTCATTTTTTTCTCTTTGGTATATATATTTACCTTACCATGTGCTATATATGACTTGTTTGGAATAATTTGTACTGATACAGCTTTGATATGTCATACTTTGGTTTTGTTTTTTTGTTTTTTTGGCTTTCTTGTTTATAAAGCCCAATAAAAACGTTTGTATTAAAAAAAAGAGGGTCAATCAATTGAGATATGTAGCTAAATCACAGGGATAATGATAATAATTCCACACAGTCCATGTGATCCCAAAATAATCAGATTTATAAGTTTTCCAGGACAGCAAGTGACTTTTTTTTTTTTTTAACTGTTTTTTATTGAGTTTTTATGAAAACGATACAAACAATGTTGAAATGCAGAAGTGATTAAACAGTGAAGAAACTAATACAACATTGCACGGGTCAGGCACGCATATCAATCGAGGTACAGAGTACAGAATAAATAGCACAGATACCAGTGAGGGTTAATAACATTTACATCCTCAGTAATATTGTCCTACTTTCCATACAGCACAATAGTTCTACTGCTTAAGTTCAAGGGATGATTTGGCGGGGGAGAGGCTTGCAGGAGTGGAGAGTGTCCCAAATTTCTCAGGTGGAATATTTCTGGCCACGGACCCCTTGGGGTCCCTTCCAGAGGGGATTTGGGGATCGGACACCCCCAATGGGAACAACCTGGGTCCAGAGTCCCGCTGTCCCCCGATGTATGTGGGACTCCCCCCCCCACTCCCTCAGTCCCTCCGTATTGGTTAGTGAGTCAGTGTTATTTCTAACAGCCTACAACACTATGAAAAGTGTTGTGTTATCATCTAATTCTTCCAGGAGGACCATTGTTTTATGCATGTCGCATGAGTCATGTTTGACCTCGCTATCATGTGTTCGAATATGCAGTTTTGATTAACCAAAGTAACAACATCAGATAGGTTGGGGGTTACGGTAGATTTCCAATTCCTCATTATCAGTAAGCGGGTTGATAGGAGAATAGGGGTAGTGACTGTTTTATACTCCAAGGGAATCTTGTCAATGCCTAGGTTAAGGATTGCCAGTGCTGGATTTGGTTTGATGATCAGTCCCGTGCGTGAAGCTATTAGTTTGAATACCTGGATCCAGAGGCTTACTAGGTTGGGAAAGGACCATATGTAATGAGAGGTTGCCGGTCTGACTGCAGCCTTGCCAGCAGAGTGGGTAGTAGGAAGTAGACATCTTCGCTAACCTATATAGGGTGTAGTACCAGCGGTTCAGAGTTTTGATGGCCAGTTCTCTAAGACCAGAGCAGTGTGACGATTGGGATATAGAGTTAATGGCTAAAGTCCATTCTATGTGGGTGAAATCCTGTTTGAGGTCCCTTTCCCATTTGGTCATGGCTCCCAATTTAATAAACTGAGATTTGGACTGCAACAGGTTGTAGAGCATTGAAATGGTCTTTTGGAGGAGTAAATTCGATGTGATGATGACCCATAATTTGGGGTGTAGTTGCAAAGAAGGCAGCCCATGCACTCTTATGTAGTGGAGTATTCCACTACTACAGCGTCTCCAGATGACGTCAGAGTGACGAAACGCGTAGGCCGGAGTCAAGCGTCATAGCGGTTTTCGTCAGTGGAACGCATCGGCAAACCTGGACTTCCTAATTGAGAGAAAAGGAATTGATTTTACCTATATGTAAGTGTTTAAGCATTTTAATAAAGTATAACTTGATAATTTTACACAATGAAGGATTCTCTTTACCTTTACCTACCTATTACCACCATAAGGAGAAGCAAGGAAAGTGGAGTCACAAAGTGGGGTTTCAGGAGGACCTTAAAGAGGCATACCAATATCTATTGGAGGCAGAAATATTTCCCCACAAAGGCTGATTTCCCCTATATGGGGTCCACAATCTGGTGAGTGCATTCCCAGAAGGAGCCACGATTGAGATCATTTCAGTGCGTTAGTTCACGTTTAACGCAGTATATTTCAGTGCGTTAGTGCACGTTTAACGCAGGATATTTCAGTGTGTTACTATACGTTTAACGCAGTATATTTCTGTGGGTTACTGCACGTTTAACGAAGTATAGTATGTGTCTGTGCATTAGTGCATGTTTAACGCAGTATATTTCAGCACGGTACTGCATGTTTAACACAGTATATTTCTGTGCGTTAGTGCACCTAGAGGTAGTATATTTTAGTGCATTATGTGCGGTATAACACAGTATATCTGTGCATTACTGCATGTTTAATGCTGTATATTTCTGTGCGTTAGTGCACATTTAACGCAGTACATTTCAGTGCGTTAGTGCACCTTTAACGCAATACATTTCAATGCATTACTGCATGTTTAACCCAGTATTTTTTGTGCGTTAGTGCACGTTTAACGTAGTATATTTCACTGCATTGGTGCACATTTAACACAGTATATTTCAGTGCATTACGTGTCATTTAAAACAGTATTTTTCAGTGTGTTAGTGCATGTTTAACACAGTATATTTCAGTGCATTATGTGCCATTTAACACAGTATATTTCAGCGCATCACTGCACGTTTAACGTAGTATATTTCTGTGTGCATTACTGCACATTTAACGCAGTATATTGCAGTGCGTCAGTGCAGTTTTCCTGCAGTATATTGTAGTGTGTCAGTGGAGTGTGTCTGCGTAGTAAGTACTCAGGTTAAAGTGCACCAAACACCACTTTCCACTGATTAAAGTGCATGCATGTACACATTTCCATATGTTTATTACATTTTGTTATTAAGTACCCCCCCCCCATCATGTCTGGGAGGCCAACAAGGAGAGGCAGACATTCTCATGGAACTGTGAGGGTTCCGGCAGCATATGTGCCCACAGGCAAAGGTGGACGTGGTCAGTCCTCAGGCAGGGCATCATTTCCTCTGTTTAGTGATGTTGCCAGTGCTATCCAGTCACAGCATGCAGAGGAGGTGGTGGACTGGCTTACTAAACCATCCTCATCCTCTGTCACCCATGCAGAGACTAGTGCGCAGTCCACTGCAGCTGCCAGAGTGGCTAAATCTGCCTTCTTGTTCACAGCTATTCCTACCATAGCTGCAGCATCAGGCTTGGAGGAGTCAGCTGGGTTATTTGAACACAGCGTTAGCCACTTGCTCCTTGACTATGCTCAGACATTACTTGTTTCAGAAGTTGTCTCCAGTGGTAATAAGAATGGAGGAGATGATGATGATGAGGTCACTGACGTGACTTGGGTATCAAATAGAGCAGAGGAGGAAAGTGAGAGGCATCATGGAACAGTAGAGAGCAGCCACCCTATTCCATCGATCAATTTTTCCACACCTGTTACTTCTATCCAAAGTCTGCAGAAGAGACACCTGAATTTATCCATGAAATCTCTAATCTTGTTCCCAGTGCACTACATTGTGGCTTCATCATACAGACTGGCTCCCCAAGCCATTGTTTCCAAATAAAAAAGCTTGCAGGGACAATTTAATTTTTTGGAATATACTTTGTATATACATTTTCAGACTATTTTCTTCAGGCTAAATAATGCTCAACCCACTATAGGGCCCATAAACATGTAAGATTGACGCTGCTGAGAACCAGTGGGGAGAACAGGGAGGAAGTGCAGAGGCAATGGTTTATTAATAAGGGAAAAAAGCAACTGGAACAATTATCTAATCCCTATAACTGCTTACACAGAGTAATGCAATGGGCCTAACACGACAGAAATAAGTCAAGAGCAATACTAATTCCATTTTCATCTCTCTTATGGCAACAAAACTAAGAATCATTCTGACACTTGTATTATATTCATGTATAAACAGTTGTTTATTAGGCGCCAAGAGGACATAGTTGTTTTAATTTTTTTGTTTTTATTTCTTTTTTGTGTTTTTTTTTTATATAAGCCAAGATCGATTAATACGTTTTGGAAACTGTAAGTAAGACATGTAAACATGTAAAGTTTAAAATAAAATGGGATACGATAGTTGAGTGGATGAAAATTCCATATCATATATTATCTAGCCAATTCACTAGTATTTAAGCCTCTTATCAAACACGATAGGGATAATCCATAATATGAATAGAACAATAAAATAGAGGAGCAATGACCTAAATGAAGTTGTAAACACATAATATTTGAAATATGACAAATATTTACACTTACAAGAACAATGAAGGTGAATCTTGCAAAATCCTCGTGGCTCAGAGCAGCAAGGACACAGCAGGATACTGCCACATTCCAGCAATTAGTGGAACAAGCCATGCTGTTTTTTTCCCCCCATTCATCTAAGCTTCAGGATGGGCTTTCTTTGTGAGCACAGCCCCTCTGCTTTCCATGGGAAGCTATTTGATCCTGTCTCCTCTTCAAGTTTATGACAAGCTGTTACTCCTCCATCATTCTTGTGAAATTATTTTTCATTTTAAAAGTTTATCGGGGGAATGCAATCAGGCACTTCTAAAGTTCTGAATGTTTTCTGGTGCTATGGCCCTTTCAAATAGCTTGCACCAAATTCAATGTTCCCTACAGCCAATTTTGGTAACTTTATCCTCACGTTCAGCAGTTTCAGGTAGTTCCTAATAGTGCCACTTTTACACAGTGGCATTATTAGTGCACAAGATTCAAAAATAATTATTCAAGTCCATAGATAATGAAACTGGAGGTAATTAGGATATATTCTGACTTGGTGTACAGAAGCAGGCTTCTTTTGTAGCCATATTTGCCACTGACGCCCTCTCCCTGTCACTGCTTGTTAAGGGCACTGTTGGCTTCACAGCTGACAGCTTCCTGGCAACCAGTGGTGCTGCAGTGGGCATAACCTGATGGATAGACTGAGACAACAGTTCCTCATCAGGTCACTCTCTCGTTGTAAATGACAGCAGGAAGTGGGGGGATTCTAAAGCCAAAAGAAGGCTGTGTATTGGCTAAGGATCCACCCACTGTCCTCTGTCAATCACAAGCGGACCTGACTTGATGGAAAAAAAGTATTTGTAAATCCCCATCAGGATCTGCCCACAGGTATAAAACGTCCCACTTCTGCACTGTCTGACAGGTGCAATGGTGGGGAGAAAGCACAGTTGTACTAAGGGTGCACCTTCATACTTAATGTATGCCCCAGATCCCTGTGCCTTTTCACAACAGGTGCATGAATCTTTCACCTGCACTGACATTTGTCCGGCAGAATCATGTGGGAATACTAAAAAGTGTCTTAGACACTACTTATGAATTCCCTTTATATCTTTATTGCTGCACTTGGTCCTTGCAACCTGTCTCTGTTTTGTTGTTCTACATGTGAAGTTTAGAACATACAACTGCAGGTCAAAAGTCTTTTGAGTAAAATAGACTTTTAAAAAAAGTTTACTGATAGGTACAACAAAAAACTGTGCTGCCTGATGATTGCTACATGATGAAGTAGTGACTAAAATAATAGACGGTGGAGGTGCAGTAGACATTGCATATCTAGATTTTAGTAAGGCTTTTGACACTGTCCCACATAGAAGACTTATCAATAAACTGCAGTCATTGAGCATGGACTCCCATATTGTTGAGTGGATTAGGCAGTGGCTGAGTGACAGACAACAGAGGGTTGTAGTCAATGGAGAACATTCAGAACAAGGTCATGTTACCAGTGGGGTACCTCAGGGATCTGTACTGGGACCAATTTTGTTTAATATCTTCATAAGGGATATTGCAAAGGGCCTCGATGGTAAGGTTTGTCTTTTTGCTGATGACACAAAGATATGTAACAGGGTTGATGTTCCTGGAGGGAAACGCCAAATGGAAAAGGATTTAGGAAAACTAGAAGAATGGTCAGAACTCTGGCAAGGTGCTGAGTCTACACTCCTTATCACGCCCGAATACCGGAGTTGCCCGCCCTGTGCCTTGGTGTCATCTATTTACACTTTTGCTGTATTACGTTCACCTCAGGGTGAGTGCATGTCTTTTATCTTTCATTAAATGTTTTAAACGTTATCACGCTATGGGCTTGTTTCCGTTTTGTATTATATGCATACTTTTCTAAAAGTGGATCCAGCCCATTCCAGTGGATTTGGAATTCATCCCAGATGGTTCGCTTCTTTTGAACAAGTTTGGGTGGACTTTCTAGGAGCTGCCTTGCAGGATATGGGTGGTAGTAGTCCCATAACTACTTACTGCTTTAACCCTTCCTTCCTCTGGTAAGAGGCTTCATGTGGTGGAGGTTTCACTGATTGTCTGTGTTTATATACATACACCTGGGTGGAAGACCATATGAACTTCATTTCATCTACTTGTTATCTCTTTGGAACTGTATTGATGGTCTTATCCCTCTGTCTTAGCCTTTGGTGTTACGCATGGTTTATGGACTTTAGTTCTCTATATGAGTACACAGTTCTGCACATTTAGCGCGACTCTTGTTTTATATTATTTGTTCCAGCATTCCAGGTGTTCAGAGTTCGCTGCTATAAAGGCGCAGGTTTCAATTTTTCAATATATTCAGAACTCTGGCAACTGAAATTTAATGTGGATAAGTGCAAGATAATGCACCTGGGACGTAAAAACCCAAGGGCAGAATATAGAATATTTGACACAGTCCTGACCTCAGTATCTGAGGAAAGGGATTTAGGAGTAATTATTTCAGAAGACTTAAAAGGTGGGAAGACAATGTAATAGAGCAGCACGAAATGCCAGCAGAATGCTTGGATGTATAGGGAGAGGTATAAGCAGTAGAAAGAGAGAAGTGCTTATGCCGCTGTACAGAACACTGGTGAGACCTCACTTGGAGTATTGTGCGCAGTACTGGAGGCCATATCTCCAGAAGGATATAGATACTCTAGAGAGAGTTCAGAGAAGAGCTACTAAACTAGTACATGGATTGCAGGAAAAAACTTACCAGGAAAGGTTAAAGGACCTTAACATGTATAGCTTGGAAGAAAGAAGAGACAGAGGGGATATGATAGAAACTTTTAAATACATAAAGGGAATCAACTCGGTAAAGGAGGAGAGCATATTTAAAAGAAGAAAAACTACTACAAGAGGACACAGTTTTAAATTAGAGGGGCAAAGGTTTAAAAGTAATATGAGGAAGTATTACTTTACTGAGAGAGTAGTGGATGCATGGAATAACCTTCCTGCAGAAGTGGTAGCTGCAAATACAGTGAAGGAGTTTAAGCATGCATGGGATAGGCATAAGGCTATCCTTCATATAAGATAGGGCCAGAGACTATTCATAGGATTCAGATATATTGGGCAGACTAGATGGGCCAAATGGTTCTTATCTGCCGACACATTCTATGTTTCTATGCTACAGAGTACGATCACTTTGAGATCATAGGGCATCTTATAGATTTCACACAAATGTACACATGGCAAGAAAACAGAAGTAGAACAAAATGGTGTAATTCTATTCTTTTCTGTCTGCATCGTCTAAATTCACTATGAGCTTTGACTGATACAGATTTGTTTCCCCTTGACTATTTATCACTAATGTAATACTAGTAAAAATTGTCTAGCCATTACCAAAGGTACTCAGCAAAATAAATAATTTCTCATTGCTGTTCATCACTACTTGTTAGAGTCTCTGCATGGTAATATACATTCTCTCATGTTCTTACATATAAAACTACAGGAGTGAAACAATTCTCCATCTCTTCAATGTTAAAGCTATAAAATGTTAGTGCTTCTGAACAGAAGCCAGATTGGGTTAAAGCAAATGTTAGGTAATTAAGATTCCCATTAGCGCTGACTCATGGCAGTTTCTGTGTTTTACAATTGTACAAGATAACCTAAAAGCTTTATTTGTTCTTCCTATGGTTTACTGCCTTGTCGGTGCTTTTTTTGACTCCCATCCATTTATCCATGGCAAAGAAAAATCCCTTTGAAATGTATATGAAGCTGTAGACAGGATAACTGTGAAAAAAAAAATAATACCAAAAGGCCTAATGACAGTAACATTAACCATGATTTAAAAAAATGTGTTTATCGACCATTTTCTGAGATATACCAAAATTATATTTGCTGGTATCAGGACATTGGCTAACCACAAGGAAGAAGTTTATGGTTTGAATCAGCTCTACCAGCTATTTGTTTGATTTATCTCTGCAATTGTGCTCCGTTTTAAATTCAAACGAAACCAATGATCCTTTTTCTCTTTGTGTTTTTTTTTAACCACTTTACCACCGGAGGATTTTGCTGTCTTCCGTCCAGGCCACTTTTTGCGATTCGGCGCTGTGCGACTTCAACTGATAATTGCGCGGTCGTGCGATGCCGTACCCAAACGAAATTTACGTCCTTTTTTTCCCACAAACAGAGCTTTCTTTTGGTGGTATTTGATCACCTGTGCGATTTTTACTTTTTGCGCTATAAACAAAGAAAAGCGTTTATTTTGAAAAAATAACAATATTTTTAACATTTTTTTATATGAAATTCCCCCCAAAAAAGATGTAAAAAACAATTTTTTAAAAAATTTTTGGCCAATTTGTTTTCTGCTACCTATGTTTGGTAAAAAAAATCACAATAAGCGTATTTTGATTGGTTTGCGCAAAAGTTATTGCGTTTACTAACAAAGGGAAAGATTTCTGTCATTTTTGGTGTTTTTTTTTTTAACGCGTAATGGCGGCGATCTGCGATTTTTTTTGTGGGACTGCGACATTGCGGCGGACAGATCGGACCCTTGACTGACATTTTTGACACTTTTGGGGTTACCAGTGACATTACTGCAGTAATCAGTGCTATATATATGCACTGTTACTGTAAAAATGACACTGGCAGGGAAGGGGTTAATTTTATTGGAGAGGGAGGGGTTAATGTATGCCTGGTGCTTACTGACGTGTAGGGGGGGAGGTGACTGAGTGAGTCATGGACAGATCGGATGTCCAGCTATGCTGAACAGTCCGATCTGTCACTCCCTGTCACTATGGAGATCCGCCCGCTGTGTTTACACACAGCGGGCGGATCTCCACACTAGATCCCCGGCGATCGGGGCAGAGCAGCGGCGATCGCCGCTGCTCCTCCCCTGGCCCGACTCCCGCTGTGAATGAAAACAGCGGGAGCGAGCCTCCAGCGGCGCGCAAGCGCCGCCCAGAAGGGGGAGTGTCTGACGACGTTAATACTACGTCGTCAGACGATAACGAACCACTTTGCCGCAGTACTATTACCGTACTCGGTCGGCAAGTGGTTAATAACATGTAAACATGCCCCCAGAGACCTATACAAAGTATATCCTATAGGAATATAGAACACACCACAGGTTATCTTTTATACTGGTAAGTGAAGGGAGGAGTAAAAAAAGTATATGAATTTTGAATACTTTTACTTACAAAGGGGAGGACAGGAAATCACTCTGATGAATCAATTTTTTATATATAGTTTGCCAGGGCAGAGAGCAGCAATTTAGGGATCAGGAAATTTCACAACGCTCCCCCCCTCCCTTAGTTAGCCATAACACAACACCCTGTTAGCATGGAAATTGTATATTAAGAGAAGAGAGCCATTTTAGGTGTGACCTTTACCTTTAGCAAATCAACCTCAATATCTCCCCACTTTACCACATTTTTCTTTTAAATATGGCATTGACACATATCCCGCATGGTAGTGCCCAGCTTCCAGTGCCTTTTTAAAAATAACTTACCTATTAGCTCTAAAAATGGCTAGAATTTGATTGACTTCTAAGTTTAGATTCCCTGAATTCCATACAGGATTCACTGAACCTCTGGCAAATGAAACCGGGGCAGGTTCACTCATCACCAGTTAGAATTATTGTCAGCTGTCCCCACTTGGGAGATTTACCCTCTCTGTTTGCCATGGTGATTACTCTCCCATCGACTGCATCACTTTCAATAGGGACATTTGTTCTAGTGACAACTTTAGAAGAGGGGATTTCCTTTACTTTGGTGAGATTGCCACCCACTTTCTGCTGTGTCTACAGGGCAAGAAGCAAAGGAAAACCCACTCTTCCTGGTTTTAAAGGGTAACGCCACTTTGGTGGGGGAAAAAATAGCAAATAAAGAAAAAATAATATAGCATATACAATTGCGACACAAGTCATATTGTAATTGAATGCTATTTAAACATTTCAATCTACAGATCTGTAATTTTCTGAAAATGCAATGCAATGTGGCTGCCTGGAGGTGCTCTGTACACAGAATGTGTACAGAACACCCCCCCCCCCCAAAACATAATTTCCTGCTTGTGTGATTGGCTCACCAAGTTTCCCAGAAGTCTGTCCTAAGATACAAGTCATATTTCAGGCATTCCCTGCAACAAAAATATAATTTTTGGTGAGATACTCCCAAAGGAAAATTGCGTCTAAGGGGTGCAAGCCCAGCAGCTTAGAGCCCTGCAGGTGTACAGCTGATTGATAAATATGAAACCACTCACATTAGACTCCCTTTCCCTCATGGATACAGACAAACACACAGGGACTTCTTCAGAATAACAAAAGGTAGGAAGCTGCAAAAAGGTTTGTTAAAATCCCTGCAATGTACATAGATCACCCAGAGGGGAATATTTTTTATCAACAAAATGGGAGTTACACTTTAACCATTTTATACTCTTTCCAAAATGTAAAGAGAAAATTAATTCGGCTATAGCTATGCTTTAAATTAATATTTGTGGTTCTTCATCTTAATGTACATGTATTTTATATATTTAACTGTTATGGATTCAATTTATAAAAATCTAAACTCTTAAAATACCATTAAATTAAACAATTATTCAATTAAATGTTGGAAGATTTCAAGGTTTGGGATATAAGCATGCTTTGCAAACACCTAATTTAATTATTTTAATTCTTATTAAGAAAAATATAATTGTGAGGAAATGGATTCTGCTTTATTTCACATAAAATGTTGAACTAATTGTCTTAGAAATAATCTTTCCTGACAGCTTAGGCGAATGTGCAGCATAATAAACAGATACAGGAAATGTTTAAAATGTTAAATGTGTATCACCAAATGTTGTCTTTTTAAACAGAAAGGTTACTTATTTAAATTTAATGTAGCTAGTGTGATTAGAAAAAAGACATACACTATGTCAAGAGATGGAAAATCTTGTCCATAAATGTTAACTCCGTCTCTAATCAGAACTTGCTTTACAGTCAAATTCTGACCCCCATGAATCAGTAATTCATCTAAACGAAGTTTAAAATATTAGCAAGTAATTATTAAGGTGGAGGTAAGGGAGAGTTGAACTTTTATCACCAACTGGAGCATTTCAAGCTACTGAGTGATCAATTCTGTCAACACAGTCATTCATGGGGTTATAAGGTATGCGTTGAGCAATCAAGATAAGATCTACCATGAACTGACACCTTTTCAAAAAGGTTCACAAAATTGGCCTTACAAAGAGAAAGTTGCAACAAGCCAGTATTCCAGTACACAATTAAAGCATATTAAAATATTTTCATTGTCCACAAAGTGGGTCCTAACAAAAGAGAACAGTAAGCCAGGATTCCAATAAATTATTCAAAACCTTTCCAGCAGATTTCACAAGGAGGGTGTAACGCTCTGGGTTTTAGCTCAAGGATACTGGATTTGCAGCTGCAGAATTCCACTCAGTAGTCTTGTAGAGATCTTGTTAAATCACCTGATCCAACTCTCTTGACTCATCATAGTGGTTCAGCCTGATTCAGTATGCACATATACAAACACTCAGATAATGATGTTGCAGGAGTGATAGTAATTATGCAAGTAGCAGTGAGATGTTACACTGAAGGTATAGGCTCTGAGGAGTGATAGTAGATGATGATAAGCACTCAGATAGTGATGTTACAGGAATGATAGTAGATGATGATAGATAGCAATCACAAGAGCTAGCAATCTAGTATAATCAACAGGTGATAGATAATAGCAAGCAAGATATACAGGTGTTGCTAAGCTTAGTTCGGTAATAAAGGTTGTAACAAATAATAGGCACAAGAGCTAGCGATCTAGGTTTAGAAATGCAGATGGTAGATACTGGAGAGCATGTATCCTAGAGCTAGCAATAGTTCTTATAATGCAGGTATAGATAGCAAGCGTTGTTGATAAGAGGGGGTCCCCTGTGGGGTACTTATCAATAGCCAGTAGTGAGGGAGTGTAGGACAAGGTAGCGAGGCTCCGGTCAATCCAGGTATAGGGTATGTAGCTGGAAGATTCGGCAGCGTCAGGTTAGGCAGGTATCAGGAGCGGTTGCACGAACAATGTGTGAGTGCAGACCGTCAGTTGAAATAGCCGCTCAGTGCGGCGCCTGATGATGACGTCAGCACTGTTAAAGGAATACACACCTTATATGCGTTCCACCTACCTGAGTGGTGGAACGCAACCCGGAAGTGAGATGATAGAAAGGCACTGAGAGTGCCAGGATCTTACAGAGGGCCATATTCAGGAAGTGCATTAAGGCAGGAAAATAATCTAGTTTACAAAGGAAAGAGCAGAAACTTTTTTTATACAAAGTTGGTTATTATAAAAGGTAGCAACAAGTCAGGACTCCACAATACAAAGAAAAGATGACACCTTTCTAGCAGTATTTACATAGTGGGTCATGTCAAGAAAGTTCAGCAGGTAAGGACTCAGCATCGATATAGCATGTAATATTATTTGATGCAAATTATGGATATAAGATTGCAATTTAAGCTAAAACAAAGAACTTTCTTACAAGAGCATAGCTACAGTATACTTTTACAGCATTATTTTATCTTATGTATTCTATTATTTATATTGTAATACTGCATTTTTTTCTGTACTATAAGAACAGGCAGAAGTACTTTTGACCTACGAGTTTTGTCTTATTAAGTTAGAAGTACAAAAAAATGACATTTACTGAAAGGGGAAAAAAAAAGTATATATATATATATATATATATATATATATATATATATATATATATATATATATAGTGGGGAATTAGCTCACAGGGATTACCTTTCACAGGAACTTAAGGCCAGCACGCAGGTAGTTTCTTTAAAGTCTGGTAGATTGCCAGCTTTATTTCAGCAGAGGTTTGCAAAGATACAAAAACAACAAAACAATAAAATAAATCCTTGCCGTCCGGCGCTAAACTAAACAACGGTTTTCCTCACTATACAGTGTGGGGCTGGTCCCCATCACCCACAAAACACATAGTAAAGCAAACCTGTTCTTTTGAAAGTCCACACAGAGCTCCTCTCTCAGATTCCCTCCTGAGTCTCAGGCAGGCCAGAGCCATTCTGTGCTCTTTTCCTGTTAATTTAAAGTCCACCTGAGCATGGACTCAGGTAACTCACAATCTCTGGACCGGAACCTAGCCTGTCACAGAGGCTGGAAAAACCCGGGCCGGATTCCGGTTCAGTCTCTCACCACAGAACGTATGCGAGGTGAAATATAGCGATTATCCACTATCTCACCTCGCATACCGTCACATATCCTCCCCCTCTGCTCAAGCGCCGGCGATTGAGCAATAGACCCAATCATACAGTGCATGCGGGAGAGGGCATCCGCATTGTTTTGGAGCTTGCCCGGCCTATGCTCTACTGTAAATTTGAACGGCTGTAGAGCCAGGAACCATCTTGTCACGTGGCCATTTTTCTCCCTGTTGTCACACATCCACTTTAGGGGAGCATGGTCAGTGACCAACTTAAACGACCTCCCCAACAAGTAATAGTTCAGGGAGTCCAAAGCCCACTTAACAGCAAGACATTCCTTCTCAACAATAGCATAGTTTTTTTCATGCTTGTTTAGCTTTCGGCTCAGGTATACAACCGGGTGCTCCTCACCACCTCTGTTCTGGGATAGTACAGCACCTAGGCCCACCTCGGAGGCGTCAGTCTGTACCACAAACTCCTTTGTGAAGTCCGGAGTCACCAGCACCGGCAGTCCACAAAGGGCCTGCTTTAACCTCTGAAACGCCTCCTCCGCTTCAGGATTCCATTTGACCATGACCGACCCTCTACCCTTCGTTAGGTCAGTCAGAGGGGCGGCAATGGTGGCAAAGTTAGGTATAAACCGCCGGTAATAATGCCTAGGAAGGCCCGAACTTGTTTTTTGTTTACCGGTTGGGGCCACTTTTGAATTGCCTCAATCTTATTGGTCTGAGGCTTGACCAGTCCCCGACCAATAACATACCCAAGGTATTTGGCCTCCTCCAGGCCTATGGCACACTTTTTTGGGTTGGCCGCTAGACCTGCTTCCCTAAGGGAATCTACCACTGCTTGTACTCGGGGCAGATGCGAGTCCCAATCTAGGCTATGGATGACCACATCGTCCAAATAAGCAGCTGCGTATGAGCGATGTGGTCTCAAAGTTTTGTCCATCATTCTCTGGAAGGATGCAGGGGCCCCATGCAGACCGAAAGGCATCCGCTTGTATTGAAACGAGCCCTCAGGAGTGGAAAAGGCAGTCTTCTCTTTGGCTGATTCAGTTAGGGGTATTTGCCAATAGCCTTTCATTAGATCTAGGGTTGTTATGTAGCGGGCCTGTCCCAACCTGTCCACGAGTTCGTCGACCCGAGGCATCGGGTATGCATCGAACTTGGATACACTGTTGAGTTTCCTAAAATCGTTACAAAACCTGATAGTGCCATCAGGTTTTGTGACCAATAGTATGGGGCTCGACCACTCACTGTGGGACTCTTCTATTACATCCAACTCTAACATATTTTTTATTTCCTTTGCGACTGCCTCTCGCCTGGCCTCTGGGATTCTATATGGCTTTAAATTTACGCGAACCCCTGGTTCTGTCACTATATCATGCTGGATCACATTGGTCAGTCCAGGTAAGGGGGAGAAAAAGTCTCTATTTTTGTACACAAACCCCCTAACATCATTTTGTTGTGCCACCGACAGGGAATCTGTTATGGGGACGTCAGGTGTCACCGGCACCCGGTCTGCTGGGGCCGGAGATGCAGCCAATAAAGTCTCTCTGTCCTTCCAGGGCTTTAAGAGATTCACATGATAAATTTGTTGTGGTTTCCTTTTCCCTGGTTGGTAGACTTTATTGTTGACCTCTCCTATCCTCTCGATAATTTCAAAGGGACCCTGCCACTTGGCTAGAAACTTACTTTCAACCGTGGGAACCAGTACCAACACTCTGTCCCCGGGGCTGAAAGTACGGACTCTGGCACCCCGATCATAGACCCTCCTCTGAGCCTCCTGCGTTCGCTCCATATGTTCTTGTACCAGTGGCAGGACAGCAGCGATTCTATCTTGCATCAGGGAGATATGCTCTATGACGCTTCTATATGGGGTGGCCTCACCTTCCCATGTTTCTTTGGCAACATCCAGCAGCCCCCTGGGATGTCTACCATACAAGAGCTCAAAGGGAGAATAGCCTGTGGATGCTTGCGGAACCTCTCGTATGGAAAACATAAGATATGGAAGCAAAAAATCCCAATTTCTCCCATCTTTGTCAACCACCTTTTTTAGCATACTTTTCAAGGTTTTATTTAATCTTTCGACCAAACCATCCGTTTGGGGGTGGTAGACAGAGGTACGGAGATGGGAGATTTTATATAATCTACACAGTTCCTTGGTAACCCTGGACATAAATGGGGTGCCCTGATCGGTTAAGATCTCTTTTGGGATTCCCACTCGACTAAACACCTGGACTAACTCCTTGGCGATAGCCTTAGCGGAAGTGTTACACAAGGGTATGGCCTCAGGATAGCGTGTCGCATAGTCTAGGATTACCAGAATATGCTGGTGACCCCGGGCAGACTTCACTACCGGCCCCACCAGGTCCATGCCGATCCTCTCAAAAGGAACCTCGATGATTGGTAGAGGGACCAGGGGACTGCGAAAATGGGGCGATGGTGCCGACATTTGGCATTCAGGGCATGATTCACAGTACCTCCTGACATCTGCATGCAACCCGGGCCAGAAAAATCTCTGGGTGATTCTCTCCCTGGTCTTTTCGATACCGAGATGTCCCCCCATTACATGACCATGGGCCAGGTCTAGGACCAACCTGCGGAAGGGTTTGGGAACCAGCAGCTGTTCAACCTCATCCTCTCCCCGTTTTATCACCTGATACAGTAAATTGTTTTTAATGGCCATGTAGGGAAAAGACACCGCCAAGTGAGGATCTACTGGTTCCCCATCCACCATCTTAGCGTTTTCTCTGGCTCTAAGGAGGGTGACATCTCGTAATTGCTTGGTACAGAAATCCTCTCTCCTGACTTCTAAGTCGGGTACCACATTCTGGCTACTCTCGTTGTCAGGTCCAGAAATGTCCTCCTGTTCATTACCCTCTGGCTGGGAGCTAGCTTCCAGGTCCTCCGGCTCCCCAGCCATTACAGGGAAAGGAAGAGGATCTCCAGCTCCCTCGATTCCCCCAACAGGGTTTCCTTCCCTTTGGCAAAAAGGGTCTGGTGAGAGTTCCTGTGCTTCCGGAGCAGGGGGAGCTCTCTCCACCAGCCTCCCCTTGTTCTCCCACAACCTCCAAAAATGGGGGAAATCCCTCCCCACTAAAGCTTCATGAAGTAGCGAAGGCACCACCCCCACTGAATGGGTCACACTGCCCCAAGGGGTATCAACCTCAACCACTGCTGTCTGGTAGTCCTGAGTGTCCCCATGGATGCAAATGACCCCAATAGTGCTGGGGTGTAATTTTGTGGGATTTACACAATCACTTCTGACTAGGGTCACTACACTTCCAGAGTCTAGCAGGGCTGTGAGAGGCTTTCCATCCACTGCAATAACACACATTTGCTTTTCAATGCGACTCTGACATGAAGCAGTATATGCGACCTGTGCAAACAAAGATATGGGTCTTTTCCTATAAGCAAAATCACATTGCATAGGTTCATCATTTATAGGACAGTTTGCAGCAATATGCCCAAATGCATGGCAGCGGAAACACTGTATGTGCTCTATCCCCAGTCCTCTTAGTGGTCCCAAAGACCTTCCTGGCTTCTTTGGCCAGTCTCCAGGCCTAGGACCAACAGTCTCATTAGCGGTAACAACAGTCTTATCTAGTTTCCCCATGCACCTGAACCCTGGAACAGTCTTACCAGAACCGCTGGGCGATCTTGCATCCCTAGACACACTGAAGTGGGGCGTAGACGGGTTCACCAAGTCCTCCGTAGCACTGTACCTCTCCACTAGGTCCACCAATTCGGTTGCAGTTTTGGGGTCCCCCTGTCCGACCCACTTCCTCAGAGCAGCAGGGAGCGCGCGCAGGTACTGGTCCATTACCACACGCTCCACGATCTGGGGGCCCGTCAAGGTCTCTGGTTGCAACCACTTTTTGGTGAGGTGGACCAGGTCAAACATTTGAGAACGGGGTGGCTTGCTGCTGGAATAGGTCCACTGATGCACGCGCTGGGCCCGGACTGCCATGGTGACACCCAAGCGCGCGAGTATCTCCACTTTCAGAGTCTCATAGTCCTGGGCCTTATCTGGGTCCAGGTCAAAATATGCTTTTTGCGATTCTCCTGTCAGAAATGGGGCTAACAGACCCGCCCACTGTTCGTTTGGCCAACCTTCATGGACAGCGACTCTCTCAAATGTCGCCAGGTATGCTTCCACATCATCGGCCGGTGTCATCTTTTGCAGGTGGTACGAGGCACGTACCAATTTTGGTTCAGCTAGTACAGGAGATGCAAATTCTTTCTTTAACTCCAGCAGAGCCTCTGCAAACTGCCGGTTCATCTCCTGCTGGGCTGCCTGTTGTGCTGCAGCAACCTCCTGTTGTGCTGCCTGTTGTGCTGTAGCAACCTCCTGTTGTGCTCTAGCGGCCTCTGCGATTTGGCGGTTCATCTCCTGCTGGGCTGCCTGTTGTGCTGCCAGTTGTGCTGCAGTAGCCTACTTTTGTGCTCTAGCGGCCTCTGCGATTTGGCGGTTTGTTTCTCGCTGAGCTGCATTGGCCTGTAGCAGGGCCTTAACATTTCCTCCATCTTTAGAAACTGCCCGCTGAGTCCACCACGTGTGGGGAATTAGCTCACAGGGATCACCTTTCACAGGAACTTAAGGCCAGCACGCAGGTAGTTTCTTTAAAGTCTGGTGGATTGCCAGCTTTATTTCAGCAGGGGTTTGCAAAGATACAAAAACAACAAAACAATAAAATAAATCCTTGCCGTCCGGCGCTAAACTAAACAACGGTTTTCCTCACTATACAGTGTGGGGCTGGTCCCCATCACCCACAAAACACATAGTAAAGCAAACCTGTTCTTTTGAAAGTCCACACAGAGCTCCTCTCTCAGATTCCCTCCTGAGTCTCAGGCAGGCCAGAGCCTTTCTGTGCTCTTTTCCTGTTAATTTAAAGTCCACCTGAGCATGGACTCAGGTAACTCATAATCTCTGGACCGGAACCTAGCCTGTCACAGAGGCTGGAAAAACCCGGGCCGGATTCCGGTTCAGTCTCTCACCACAGAACGTATGCGAGGTGAAATATAGCGATTATCCACTATCTCACCTCGCATACGGTCACAATATATATATTGTATATATATACTTATTTATATCTTTTTTTTTCATCAATTAACCACTTAAGCCCCGGAAGATTTTACCCCCTTCCTGACCAGGGGGTATTTTGCGATTCGGCACTGCGTGACTTTAACGGACAATTGCGCGGTCGTGCGACGCTGTACCTAAACGAATTTGACGTCCTTTTTTTCCCACAAACAGAGCTTTCTTTTGGTGATATTTGATCACCTGTGCGATTTTTTGATCACGCGCTATAAACAAAAAAAGAGCGTCAATTTTGCAAAAATAACAATATTTTTCACATTTTTTTATATGAAATTCCCCCCAAAAAAAAAGTAAAAATCAAAATTTTTTAAAATTTTCGGCCAATTTATTTTATGCTACATATGTTTGGTAAAAAAAATCGCAAAAAGCGTATTTTGATTGGTTTGCGCAAAAGTTATCGCGTTTACTAACAAAGGGAAAGATTTTTGTCATTTTTGTTGTTTTTTTTTTTAACGCGTAATGGCGGCGATCTGCGATTTTTTTTGCGGTACTGCAACATTGGGGCGGACAGATCGGACCTTTGACTGACATTTGTGACACTTTTGGGCTTACCAGTGACATTTCTACAGTAATCAGTGCTATACATATGCACTGTTACTGTAAAAATACACTGGTTGTGAAGGGGTTAACTTTATTTGGAAGGGAGGGGCTGTGTGTATCCCTAGGGGCGTGCTTTCTACTGTGATTGGCTGTGGCTTGAGCTGTAAGGACTCTGATCAACGGATCTACATACTAGATCCGTTTTATCAGTGTCTTTACAGCGAGGAGAATGACAGGCAGCTTGTTTACACAAGCTGCCTGACATTCTCCCTCTCCCCCGCCGATCGCCGAGTGACCGGTGGACATCGGGTCCGCTGGTCACACGCGCGGGGGGGTCCGTGACCACGCGGGAGCGCGCCTCCGGGGGCGCGCGCTCGCTCCCTAGACCCTCACAAGCTAGTGACGTAGCCCTACGTCACTTTGCCTGTGAGGGGCTGACTGCCGACGTAGATCGGCGTTAGGCAGTCGGCAAGTGGTTAATGACTTGTATCTTGTATTGTGCAGACTTCTGGGAAAAGTAAGTAAGTAAGCCAGTTACATAAGCAGGAATTGGCCAGGAATTTAGGTTACTAGGGGAGTTCCATGAATATACATGTATAAACAATAGAGTACATGTACACAATGCCTCCAGGATGCCATTTTGCAAGGAAACACGATTTTATTTTTCTCATTTTATTTGCCTTATAAAAATCATAGCACTCGCATTTTGTGATGTACATGTTATTTTTATTCATGCTCAAATATTTAATGGCTGGTCTTGCAATTGTATATATAATTTTAATAGTTTTTAATAATTATATTAATATAATAATATAATATAATATAATAATAATGTTACTTTAAATTTGCTTCTGGAGGACAGCATTTTGCTCTTCAACTGGCCTTTAAAAACAAACAGATATTGCACAAAGAATAATATAAAAGTAATTACCTGAAAACATTCTAGAAATACTGTAAAATGCAGTAGATCTGCCAAACTAGCAAGTACAGCAATATGTGAAGAACTATTTTTTCACAATAATGTAATTCTGGGGAGATGCCACACTGGAGTTTAAATGACTTACAAACTTAAAGTGTAATTCAATCCAACAATGTTTTCTTCTGTTTCTGCGTGTTAGAGAGTTTCTCTCACTTCCTGTAGGACAGTGGGTGAGAATAAATAGCTAAATATTCTCAGCAGCATGTGGGTAAAGTGAGGGTGAGAGTAAATTTCTCTAACAGAGCCCAGATAATAGTGAACTCAATGAGGGGACTGAGACAACGTTTTGGCTGAACATTCACTTTAACCAGTATAGCAATAAGTCAAAAACACAGTGAGTCATTTCCTCTCTCCTTATGCTTGTAGAGATAGGTCAGAACTAAGCAGAGCTGTTGAGCACAATGACTTTAGGAAGATGTGAGCCTTATTTCTAACAACACTTTCAGTAAGTGTTTCTACTGCAACATCCTCTTTGAACTGCTTGGACCTTGTGCAGAGTTTACATTCCCTGGTGTCCCTCATCCCAGTATTAAAATACACTGGAATATATCCATAAGCTGAAGACAAGTAGACATAGTCTACCTCAGTTTACTTTATTGAGAATGATGGCTGGCTTGGAGCAGACATCACGCTATTTCCCCTATACCCTGAGCATATGGTCCAATGCTAATATTAGAAGGAATACCTGAAAAGACTGATTTACTGTGCAGGGGTTGCACAGCACAACAGGGACATTGCATGGGAAGCTGGTATTAAAATGATTTTCAGGCAAAGCAGCCCAGTGCTTAAAGTTCAGTTTTTAGTTTTCTTCATTTTTCTGAATTCATAAAATGTGTGTCTGTTTGAAATCATCAAAACAAGCCTTTTTTTAAAGATGTATTATGTGTCCAGAGGGATTTTAATTTAATCTATAGAACACTAAAGAACACTAATAACCATTATTGATGTATTTTCAGAGTGACTCTTCATTCTTGGTAAGCCAGGCATAAGCTAGCCATCATATCATATTATGAGCAGTTATAAATAGCCTTCAGACTTCTTGCCTGAATATTTGTGTGTAGCATGGCATTTAAATCTGTTTGACAGGCTTCTAGAACATCCCATGTGTAGATGTCCCCCAGCTTTGTGCACATGTATTGGTTTTAATCTTGTAAATATAGTTTATTTTACCATACATTGTTATTTTTTAAGAAAAGAAAACCATTCATGTTAATTGGTTCATAGAGGTTGGTTTACTGAAGGCAAACAAGCTGTTCACTTTGCAAAGGAGTTTTCATTTAGCTTTGTAAACAAGGTGAAGCTCTCCTGACCTCCATCATCTAATCATAACTCTTTAAATGTTTTATTCCTGCCTCCTCACTGCTCTACCTTTAATTCTCTACTCTGTCCTCCACCAATTCCACCCTCTAACTCACTCACTGCCCAGGAGATCGCCAATCACTTCAAAAATAAGATTCTTTCAATATGCGAGAACTCCATTGTGCAGAAACCTCCCCCACCTAACAACCCATATCTGCAGGTACAATCATTACTTCCCTCGTTCAACCCTGCTAGTATTAATGAGGTTGCTGAACTTTTATCTAACACCAATCTAACCACCTGCCCCCTGGATCCTGCTCTCTCGCACATGTTACACTTACCCTCTGACTCTTTTCTACGCTCTCTAACTCACATCTTCAGCATCTCCCTCTCTTCTGGCATCTTCCCTAATTCTCTAAAACATGTGCTAGTCACTCATATCCTTAAAAAGCCCTCGCTGGACCCCACCAACCTTCACAATCTACGCCCCATCTCCTTACTCCCCTTCTCCAACAATCTCCTTGAACGATTGTTGGAGAAGGGGAGTACTGGTAGACAACAGGCTTGGCAGTGGCATGCAATGCCAAGCCGCTGCAAGCAAAGCCAACAGAATACTGGGATGTATAAAAAAGGGGATTCACTGCAGAAATAAAGAGATTATTCTCCCGCTCTACAAGACTCTGGTCCGGCCACATCTGAAGTATGCTGTCCAGTTCTGGGCACCGGTCCTCAGGAAGGATGTGCTGGAATTGGAAAGAGTCCAGAGAAGGGCAACAAAAATAATTAGGGGAATGGAGGACATCAGCTATGAGGAAAGACTACAAGCACTGAACTTATTCTCTCTGGAGAAGAGACGATTGAGGGGGGATATGATATCAATGTACAAATACTGTACTGGCAACCCTAGCATAAGGAACAAACTTTTCAGAGAGAGGAGATACAATAAGACACGTGGCCATTCACTAAAACTAGAGGAAAGGCGGTTTAACCTTAAAATGCGTAAGGGGTTCTTCACTGTAAGAGCGGTAAGGATGTGGAATTCTCTTCCACAAGCAGTCGTATCAGCAGGGAGCATTGATAGTTTCAAAAAACTATTAGATGGGCACCTTGGAGACCACAACATACAGGGGTACACAATGTATGGTTAAAAGCAAACACACACACATCATAGGTTGAACTGGATGGACTGATGTCTTTTTTCAACCTCACTAACTATGTAACTATGTAACTATGATTGGTCTACAACCAACTGAGCGACTATCTGACTAAGAAAAAACAAGAAATGAATGCTGCGCTATGGTAATATGTTGGTGCCTCCAAAAGTGCTGCTGTGCGTAAAATCAAAAGGATTTTAAAATGTGAAAATGCAAGGGAACAGTGCAGATTTGGTATAATAAAGTGCTAGGCGTGAATAAATATGAAAATAAATAATCAGGATTCAAACACTAAATATAAAAATACATTCAATTGTTTATAACACCCCGTGAAGTGAATGTATCCGTAGATCTCAAATAACAGTCCAAATAATATTAATATTAAGTGCTTCAGCAAGTAGCCAGTGAAAGTTATTGAGTAAAATAGAAATAAAGTGCTCAGGTGCTGGAGATCATGTGCAAATTCATGCTGCAATGGTGTAGTGATATGGTGACTTTTTCCTCTCCCCCAGGATATTCCACTTACCGGATGGAGTGGACCCCTGGACCGTAAAGTGTAAGGGTCGCACAAGCATAGTCCGGCATACAATCCGGGAAAATACTCCTTTGATCTTGGTTATGACCACTAGGGGGTCTCCTACAGCCTCTCAGCAGGATAGGACCATATGTAGAAGGAAAAAATCCCAATAGTGTGATATTGCTACAAAATCATGTTTATTAAAGCTTCCAAATAAAAGACTCACATTTGATGGAATAAAAACAAGCGGTATCTAGTCATGAATCGGTATAGCAGATCGCCAGGATCTCGGTGTGCAGCGTGCTCTGCTGGCTCCAGCGTGCGTTCCACCGCTACCAGAAATGACGTCACGAAAGGCGTGGAACCGGAAATTGCGTCGACGCGTTTCGCCTCCCACTGGGCGTTATCACAGACGTCCGGTAAGTGGAATATCCTGGGGGAGAGGAAAAAGTCACCATATCACTACACCATTGCAGCATGAATTTGCACATGATCTCCAGCACCTGAGCACTTTATTTCTATTTTACTCAATAACTTTCACTGGCTACTTGCTGAAGCACTTAATATTAATATTATTTCGACTGTTATTTGAGATCTACGGATACATTTTTTATGAACTTTATTTATTCACTTCACGGGGTGTTGTAAACAATTGAATGTATTTTTATATTTAGTGTTTGAATCCTGATTATTTATTTTCATATTTATTCACGCCTAGCACTTTATTATACCAAATCTGCGCTGTTCCCTTGCATTTTCATATCTGACTAAGAACAAACTTCTTGATCCCCTTCAGTCCAGATTTCGTCCTCAACATTCCACTGAAACTGCTCTCATTAAACTGAATGACCTCCTAACAGCAAACACCAATGGACACTATTCTGTACTACTCCTCCTGGACATCTCTGCTGCCTTTGACACAGTGGACCACCCTCTTCTCGAAAAACTCCACTCCCCTGTTCTCTGTGACTGTACTCTTCACTGGTTCTCTTCCTACATATCTCAACACACCTTCAGTGCTACTTAAAACTTTACTACCTCCTCTCCTCTTCCTTTCTCTGTCGGGGTCCCTCAAGGTTCTGTTCTTGGACCGCACCTTTTCTCAATCTACAACTCCTCCCAGGGTAAGCTGATTGCCTTCCATGGCTTTTAATATCATCTCTACCATGATGACACCCAAATCTATCTCTCTACCCCTCAGCTTACTTACACTTACACAAACCTACTAACAGATATATCAGCCTGGATGTCACATCACTTCCTCAAACTCAACCTATCCAAAACCGAGCTCATGATATTTTCTCCCCCACATTCCTGTTCCCCTGATTTCTCGGTCAAAATCAAAGGCTCAACTATCAACCCGCCCCCCCATGCAAAGGTCCTAGGTGTAATCCTGACTCTGAACTATCCTTTCTGCCACACATCAAGTCACTGTCCAAAGCTTGCCACCTCAACCTCCACAAAATTTCCAAGATAAGCCCCTTACTAACCAATGACACCACAAAGCTTCAAATCCACTCCTTGGTCATTTCTCGGTTACCGCAACTCCCTTCTCATTGGCTTACCTTTAAAAAGGCTATCCCCCTTCAGTCCATCCTGAATGCTCTGCCAGGCTCATCCACTTTGCAAACTGCTCTGTGTCTGCTACCCCTCTTTGCCAATCCCTCCATTGGCTTCCACTCAACCAACTAATTAAATTCAAGTTACTAACCATAACTTACAAAGCCATCCATAACTTGGCATCCAGCTACATCACAAACCTGGTCTCAAAATACTAACCAACTTGTTTTCTTAGTTCCTCCCAGGACCTCCTGCTTTCTAGCTACATTGTCACCTCTTGCCATGCTTGCCTCCAGGCCTTCTCCCAAGTCTCTCCCATCCTCTGGATTGCTCTACCCCAATCTGTCCAACTATCACCTACTTTGTCCACATGATCCCTGAAAACATCTCTTCAGAGAAACCTATCTGGCAACTACCTAACAACTGTAATTTTATTTTCTCCCTCAGACCATCCCCACAGTTATTACCACTTGTATCTCTTGACCCTCCCTCTTAGATTGTAAGCTCTAGGGATGAGCTTTGAGTTGAATGTAAGTGACTTGAACATTGGCTATTTGCTTAATGATGGACAAATGGGCTTCTTTGTGGGAACTTTGAGTTCCTGCATTATCACTGGCTGGCAGGGGGATCGAACTCCAAACTCTCATCATTGCAAGCCTGGTATTCTACCACCTATGCCACTGTTAAGCCTGCTTAAACTGCACACACTCTCCCTAACTTTTATCTCATCCACTGTTTGTAGGGTGAGATAAGAGTTAGTTAGTTAGGCAGGGAAAGTGTATTTAACCTAAGTGTGCTTGACTGGTGGTGTAGCTGGTAGAATACCAGGCCTGCAATTGTGATGGTTGTGAGATTGAATCCCTTGGCCAGTGGGTGATTTATAAGTGAAATTTTATAATTAATAATACATTGCTAGCAGGGAGAGAGATTTTTGCTTTTTACAGTTTGTTGAGCTCAGATAGTGCAGTGTATACCACAAAGTTTTAAGATCTTAAGGGTTTAATGGCACTGTAACCTGCTGCCCTTTTAATTGTAAGATACAATATTATAGCTGGATGAAAAATAGTAAAAAGGAACTGGTGTCCCTGAGTGTTATTCTTGAATGCAATGATAGAGTGCAATTTCAGTAGTGCAACGGTGGCAAAAGAATAAATATATGTATAAATAAAACTATATTTGAAATACTAGCTCTTATAACGAGTGTGATAAAAAATGTATAAAGGTCCAAAATATACAACCAATAATCATATACAAAATCACTAAAAATTTAAAAAGTGCTAGTGGCACAAAAGTATACTTGTGCAAAGCAAAATAATATATGAAGTGCTAGAAAGTGCAGTAAATTACAAATAAGGTGCTTAGTAATAACTTCATATAAAAATTCAGGTATAAAACATTAGTGAATAGATAAATTAATTTTTTAAAAAGATATTATTATTCAGAATAAGTGCTTATAAGGTGCTCAAGTGGTGGACTGTGATCCAAACAGCTCATGCGGGATTCTTCCTATTCTTTCCCTGAAAGCAATCTCCAGCCTGCCCCTACAATAATCTCCTATCTCTCCCTCAGCAGCATCAGGAACCTCTCCCTACAGTAGTTAGAGCAGAGTGATGTGCAACGCTATGTGACTCCAGCTTATATAGAGGCTGGGTCACATACTGCACTGGCCAATCACAGCCATGCCATTAGTAGGCATGGCTCTGATGGCTTCTAAGGGCACACTAGTTAAACGCTTGTTGATTGGCTACCCTGCAGCTGTTGAAACCGCGCTATTAAAACCGCGCCAAAACATTAAATAAATTACCAAACAATGGACTGTATCCCGAACATACAGTAAAATGTTCGGGTCCGTGTCCGGGTACCGAACACCCTAAAGTCCGGTACGATCCCGAACAATACAGTCTGTGTTCTCTCAACCCTAATTATGAGTATATTAAAACCAAAGAAAATTTGTGGATAAAATCTAACTTTTCAAATTAAAATATATTTCTTTAAAATTCTTCAAGGTTATATATGGATTAAACAAGAGGTATGTTAAAAAAATGTAAAAATCTCTGATGAAGCAGTTAAGATTAAATTCAATAATGAGACCTTTTGGTGCAAAAGAATCCATTTTAAAAACCCATTGGAATTCTAGTTGACTTAGAGTGCAGACTTTGTGGCTTCCTTTCCAGTGTCTTTTAAAGAATTCCATGCCCCAAAATTTCAATTGGGAGAGGTCTCTCTGATGATATTGGTCAAAATGTTTAGAGAAACTATGTTTATCATAGCCATTTTTAATATTTTTTTTATGTTCTTTTATTCTGATCCACAATAATCTTTTGGTCCTTCCAATGTATTGCAATCCGCAGCTGCATCCAAGTCCAAACACCGCTCCTTCAGTGTTGCAACATATGAAATCTTTAATCTTGTGTGTATTATTTTTTCTTTGGGTTATTTGGTTTTTAGACACACATAGCATCTTTTACATGGAAAGAATCCTTTTCCTGTTAAAAATGAGAAGCTTCTTTTCGGTGGGTCTATTACCGTTTTTACTACCTTATTTCTTATTGTTGAGGCCTTTTTATAAACAAATTTTGTTTTTTCTGGTAAAGTGTCTCGCAGGTGTTTGTCTGCTTTTAAAATATACCAGTGTTTTTAATTATTTGTTCCACTTTCTTGTGTTGTATATTATAATCTAAAATATCTGGAGGCATATCCATATATTTCTCGTTCTTTTCTTTTTTATCATTTACCAATGAAGAACTTCTCTTATTCTTTCTGTAATGAAGGTGGTATCATACCCTTTATTTATAAACCTTTGTCTTATAACCTTTGCTTGTTCATCAAAGTCTTCTCTTCTGGTACAATTCCTTTTCAGTCTCAGTAGTTGACCTTTTGGTATGTTGCACAGCCAGTTGTTATGGTGGCAACTACCGTATTTATCGGCGTATAACAGGAACCGGCGTATAACACGCACCTCATTTTAAGAGCGAAATTTCAGGGGAAAAAAAGACACACACTAGCTGACAAGCCCCCCCCCCCCCAAAGGCAGCATTGTGCACTGATTTTAAAGTGGACCAGAGTATCAAAAGAAGTCTGCCAGGGAAGAGTAAAGAAAGACTGCAGTGTTTCTTTGCACTCCCCCTGGCAGACTTCTTTTACTCTGGTCCACTTTAAGATCAATGCACTTGCAGGGATGGGGATCAGCTAGTGTATGTCTATTAGCTCCCCCTCCCCCTGTCAGGCAGTGACTGTCTTTGTGTGCAATACTTGTGCAGTACTTGTCACATGTTTGTACTTTAAAATGGCATGAAATCTACTTGTACCTGACGGGTATAAGTTCAGTCAATTCTCTCCTCGTTAGCAGTGAAACTATCACGAGTCTGCAAACTCTCGCGAGCAGTGCAGAGCATTACTGTGGTTACGCTCTGATGGCCACGAGAATTTGTCGGCTGTGACATTCCCCTGTAGCAGAGGAAGGCTGCCAGAGGCCTGAAATGTGAGCCGTTCAAGATTACCATACATCCACTCGCCTTACATTGCGTCGCTATGGGGTATATACTATGGGTTCTTAACATTATATTAGCGTATAACACGCACACATCATTTGCCCCCTATTTTCAGGGGAAAAAAGTGCGTGTTATACGCCGATAAATACAGTGTCTATCGGTAAGTGACTGTTCCTGTCCACTTCTTTAAAATGAATTTTGGTGATCAATGTTCCATCTTCTTGTAGGATTACCAGGTCCAAATTCATAACTTCCTTATCACTTATGTTCCATGTGAGCTTAATATTCTTGTCATTCATATTTAATTTATTCAAGAAGTTTTCCAATGTTTCTTTGGTGCCTTTCCATAGTATTAATCCATCATCTATGAATCTTTTATACAGCATAAGCTCTTCTGGGGTTTCTTTATAAACTATTTTTTCTTCCCATTGGGCCATGAAGATATTTGCAACACTCGGTGCGAATCTTGAGCCCATTGCGACACCGATTTTTTGATTGTAGTAAGTCTGTTGGAACCAGAGGTAATTCTTCTTGAGGCAAAATTCTAAACACTTTATCAGGAATTTTCTTTGTTTGCAGATTAATCCTGTATATCTCATTAGTGCCCATTTAATGGCTTCACATGCTTCATGATGGTGTATGATTGTATAAAGCGATGCCACGTCTATCGTTGCCATTTGGTTCTTTCCTTAATTTTTCGGTATTTCTTCCAATATTTGTAGAATATGCTTCATATCTGACAAAGGCCCTTGTTTTAGGAACTATTGGTTGCAGGAATGAGTCTATGTATTGACCCATCCTTGCAGTTAGAGTGTCAATACTATTAACTATGGGTCTTGGGGGTGGATTTTCCTTATCTTTATGTATTTTTGGCAGTATATAAATTATTGGAGTTCTACAGGCCTCCGGTAATAAATACTTCACCTCTTTCCTGTTTAGTATGTCTTTTTTCTACCCCAAGTGTATTATTTGTCCCAATACTTTCCTGTATTTAAACACTGGGTTACTTGCTAATTTACTGTATGTCTCATTATCTTCTAACATTTCTTTCATAATATCCTGATATTTCTCTTTCGCTAAGATCACGATTCTTCTTCCCTTATCCGCTAGTCTTATTACCACTTTATTTCTTCTCGTTAGTTTCTTTAGTCCCGTTTTTATAGCTCTTGGTTCATCTTGGTTTATAGAATAAAATTACTGAATTCAGTCAACTTCCGATGATGTCATTCCTGTGACGAAACGCATCAAGTTGACATGCACACTGCCTCGTTCTGGACCCGCTGTGGAATGCACGTGGCTCGTTACACTTTCGGGAGCAATGCGGCTCTCTGTACAGGTTACGGGTGACCATAGGGGAACCCGTTTTACCACCGGAGACAGTGAGGGTCTGTTCTTTTTTAATTGAACTGTGTCTGCTGTGACCGAAATATCTTTTATATCTTCTTAATAAATGCGGAATGGTTTTACAAACTACACTATGAGGAGTTCTCTTCCTTGTCTTGCTTATATACTCTGAGACCACCAACAAGAATTCCATCCACTGGGACATATGCTATCCAGCCCATGGAGATTCCAAAGTGCTATTTGATCTTTTGTTGACATAAGCCAACAAAGATCAACTCCATCTGGTGAGTCTGCATTTCTTCCATTGTTTGGCGGTGTTCGGAGGGTGCCACCATCACTGCTTGTACACCATATAGTCACACCGTTTGGCTGCTATTTACTTGCACATGGGACTAATATTTGGACTATTTATTGTCTTTAGTTGATGGTGATTAGTTATGTGTGATTATATATTTAATATTATTATGCACATGAACACTTTTTTTGCACAATAGCACTTTGTTTGTGAATTGCACTTCCAAGTAATTGCACATATGATTATGTATTTATATACAGTATGTTCTAATAAAATTTTTTGCCACTTGAAGTTTGATATTTGTATAGTTTCCATTTAGTGGAATTTAGGAGCACTTTATTCACAAGGAGGATTTAGCGCTGCCTTTGTATACCTATATTTTAGATGGGTACTATTACCAAGATTTCAAGAGAAGAAAGGGTGTTGAACTGTGTATGTGGAAAATGTTTGCTAATATAAGAATAAGGTGGATCATTGACATTTAATTCAGCTTTTGAAGTTCTATTTTACTTCAGTGTTTTGTTTTCATTTGTTTTTATAAAGCTGTAACTATAGATGTTGGGTTAACTTGGTAAATGTGCACTTTTGGAGGAAAACCTATAACATAAGTCATGGCAGAACTGGGATTGAAATGGTGACAAGCAAAACAACCGCATTGATGGATGAGAGGAATTCTAAATAGTCTGGCAACATATCAGTGGTGGGAGGTTACAGATGAGGTACATAGGGGCTTCATATAATCTCTTCTGGACTTTTTATGTTGCCTAGTTTGAAAAAAAATACAGGTCCAATTTAATCTTTGAACTGAAAATTGTGGAATACAGTTTCTAAATGAACACCTTGTTTTATCATATGAGTCCATGGATAGCTCTTTAGAATTGACAGTCATGGGGATCCAAACAGATGCTAACAATGACATAGAGGTTTCTATGTCATTTTCCTGCTTGTTTCCAGTCACCCTATTTAGTTCACTCCAAAGTTGCCTCAAGAAATACATTTTCTTACTTTACTGTATTTCTTATTTTCTTTGCGATTCCTCTTTTCCTACCTAACCATGTCCACCATTTATGTTGTTTCCTACTTATTACTATGGTAGTGAAGAATCTCTGTACCTTACTACACATTAAACATGTGACTTGTTTCTTTTGCAGGGCTAAACTTACAGAAGGTGTCAGTACATTTGGTATACGGACCAGTACACATTTATGGGACGTTAAAGAAAACATGGATTTTCCGGGGCGGTTATCTCCTGTTATAATTGACTGCCAGAGGAAATATCCTATTTCAGAAAACGGGTAGGTGACAAATGTCTTGACTTCCAGTTTTTTGGAAACCTTACCTAAAATTGGTTACTTGGAGTAGTATAAATTATTTGCTTAATAAATTGTGCTTGATAATAACATCCATGATGTGTTATGCAGTTCAAAATGTTACGCTTTCTATGAAAGATTCAGGCTCATACTGACCACAGAAAAACAAAGTACATGTGTTTGTTATGTTGTGTATTGTATAAGTAGCACTGCCCCCTTAAGAGCTGCTGGTTTTTAAAACTTTTGGATTCCCCTGGGTTACCTGTAGAAACTGCAAGCAGAAGTCTTAGCACTTTACGTTCTTGGCTCAGTCAATGATCAGTCTAGGGGTTGATGTTTTTATTTTTTTTATTTTATATTGGGATGGGAGAAGGGATAAGTGGGATACTCCAACACATGAACTATTCACAATTCTGAGCACTTCTAACTTGAGGATGCAGTAAGGCCACTACTTCATCCTGCCACTGGATGAATCTGAGGTAAATGTTTATTTTAGTATTTCTCTACAGGGCACTTACCTAGTACCCCCTTTTCTCCAGCTGAGACCCGTCCACTGACTACATTACTCTGGAATGGTCCCCTTCCTGGGCAGACCCTTAGGCAAGATCCTCTGTACTCACGATACTGCTTTCCAGATTCTTGCAGTGCCTCAACTCCTCCAGTCAGCTCTCCTGGACCTCTGGGCTCAGCTCCACACCTCTGGCTCACCAGGCCGACCACCTGTAGCCACACACCAACTGCTTCAGAAGAGGAGGCAGCCGCCACCCTCCTTCTGGGACTCTGCTTCCCGCCAAAGACCCCTGCACACGTGCCCCCTGGCTTTTTATACCACACCCCACAATGTACAGAGACAGCCATCTGTGCCAATCCCTGGGGCTGTATCAAAGTGTTTGTCCTCATTGGCCAGGTTTCCTCCACTGTACAATGTGCCTTCCCATTGGGCACAGTGGGGACACTCCCTCAGACCATATGAATCACACACTGGGCACATTGAGCAGACCTAACTCACAGATCCTGATCCCTGTTAAGCAGAGTGTAATATAGAATTTACCTGCTGCTCCTCTGATAGGCAGACAGAGCCAAAAACTATACTTACTCTCTAGCACCTACCTAGGAGGGTGCTACATATATATTTGGTTGTTCCTTGGAACTAGGTTGATTGGCATGAGCTTTTTTTACACAAAACAGTACTAGTGATCATGGGTACAATTGGCGTTTCATATGCCTTGGAGCAATGACCACCTTCCACCTGTTCATGCCATACGGAGTATCTAACCTTTCCTATATCCAATATAGGCATACTGTATTGTTCTATTCATCCGTGGCTAGTCATTTGCTTCACTGATAATATTTTCCCCTTTAAGGATAGCTCATTGCACAAATATCACTGACACCCTTTCTTGGTCAATTACACACATATTACTGACCACTTTATTGATGGAAAATGGCCCTTTGAATATAAGATACTAACAATCACCTCCCCCTGCCATCTTGCCCCATTTGAATGATGGCAATTGGACTGTTGTATAAACAATAACTATGCCAATGTCAGTGATGGCTAATTTTATTCAGTGGACATGTGCCTTAAATAGTCCTCAAACACTGAACATAGTGCCCAAACCCCATTGAGAAACTGCATTTCTAAAAAACAGGGGATAGGTAGCTGGGAACTGCCATGGAGAACATGTAGCGATGCAATACAACGTTTTTCAAAATAGCACTGGGAGCTGGTCTTAGATACGCCTTAAAGGGCAACATTAATAATACACAATTCCTTCACATAAAATGCTTTGTCGATGACATAAACATGCATGGGAAGTGGTGCCTTGGTACCTCCCACAAAGGTAACCTAATTTCACTAAATTACAGTTTTGACCTCTGGTTTGCTAATCAAGTAGGGGAAACTGGGGGATGTCATTGATGACATACTTAGGGGATTGGGAAGCACTGGCTTCACTGTTTCTTGTGAGTGGGCACAGCCTAATGGGGGTTCTGAGAGACTAGCTCTGCCACTGGTCCCCTTATCTTGTGATTGACAATGGATAATAGTGGGCAGATTACATAGCTGAGTATGTCCAATGCCATCATTTGTTTATTGTTATTTGTTTATTGTTTAATATTATTGTTAGTGTTATTGTTATTGTAATCATCTGGTAGATTCTTGCTTTAGATACAGTAATTAAGGCCCCTTTCACACTTATACAACCTGAAAGTTGTGCGACTTTGCAGTATGACTTTGACGCGACTTTGACACGACTTTGATGCATCTTGAAGCAATGTCTGTGTAATCTTGAGGTCAATGGACCTCAAGTCACATCAAAGTCAGACCAAAGTAGTGCAGGGACTACTTTGAAGTCGCTGCGACTTGAAGTCACACAGACATAAATGGTACTCTTTTGGGGTACGACTTGTCGTGAGGCTTGGCAGTCCCAAGTCACAGGACAAGTCACACAAGTTTGAAAGGGGCCTCAAGTATATTGGGGGGAATTCAATAAATTTATTGTGTATTTAATTTATTGTGTGCAACTCATGAAGCATTTGCAACACTTTTAGTTCTGGCAGCAACTAACTCATGGACCAAATTCAGGTAGTTCTAAAATGTGTCACTTTTACATTGTGTCATATTGAATGTGCCACATTTAAAAAGTGGAGCTAATTAAGACCAAGTCTTTCTTTTGGTGTACAGAGCGAAAAACTGGCACAGACAGATTTTGCAAAAGTGTCTCTCATGCATTTTAAAAGTGGCGCAGCATGAGCCAAATCCAAGTACAACTTCTAGACAGGTACATGAATTTCTTCATCATATTTAGAATGCATGAGAGACGCTTTTGCAAAATCTGCCTGCACCAGTCTTTATGAAATCCAGGGATAGTGTGGGTGGGACTGTGGTATTTGTGTGCCATATATATACAGCAAGTAAACTCAGGTTTTTTTTACCATGCACCTTCAAGACTATTGCAATGTTAGCCCAGTTAGGCCACATCCATAATTTAGTGAGCCACACTGTGCATGCCTCTTTTCTTCTCTCCCCCAAAGCTCAGGGGAAGGGATGAGGGAAGAGATGAGAAGAGGAAGAGTACCTACATCTATTCTTTGAAAAGCCTTTCCTATTGCAATTGTATTGTACAATATTTTTAGATTTAAATGATGCAATGGAAGGGCCTTTTTTTTTTCGAGAAAATTGAAACTGAAAGCTGAACTGCAGGCAGATATAACATGCACAAATCAATGCAGCTCTTTTTTTTCTCTCACAAATGCATGCAATGTACTGTAAGTATGTAAATTTGATGCTTGTCATTCTCTTACAGTCTATACAGAAAAGCTCAGAGAGAGGGAGGGTGAAGTAGCACAAGGAGCCATTCATGATTGCTTCAGTGCAAGTAGATTGATGATATGGGGAGAGTAGAGTGACAGACAGATGAACAAATCAAATAATGTGTTGCGCTAAATGATAAAGGTACACATGTGATAAATAAAAACTTTAAAGCATATAAAATTGTGATTAATAAACAAAATGTGAAAAAACATCCATGTGATCCAATTGAATACAAATAGTGATGAGTGAACCCTTTAAGGTAAATAAAGTCCACTAGTAGAAAAATCAATATAATATAAATCAACCAAGTCCACATGTAGAAAAATGTGTGCTGTGATCAATATTTCAAAACACCTCCGTGACTGTAGAGATCCACCACCAAAAGTGCAAGCCTCTCACCTCAATATCTGACCCAGGAATCACCCAGGGTCAGACACAGCAGTCCCCTGCAGGGGTAAAGATAGCCAGCAAATCGATGTCTAAGGAGAGTCCAGGATCATAAACCACTGTCCATAGCTCCACTAAATCAGCAACTGCAGGACCAAAAGCCTGTATGAGGGAGTATTCATACCCGATCAGTAGGGAGTAGTGGTGCCCTGTGCTCACTACCTGTCTCGAACCCCCGGATCTCCCTCTACAGAGTTTAGCTCAGGATTATTTGATTTGTTTACGTATGTTGTGTAGAGGGATCACAATTTAGTGTTTGCAGTTGTATCACAGTTCATAATTAATATTTTTGTTGTATTATTGAGCTGATAGATTTTCACTTATTTGACAGACAGATGAGCCCATCAGTGTGCTGTGTCTTTGTTGACTGTCTAGTCACAGGCTAGTAGTATGGGAGGGACGTGTAAGTGAAAGTTAAACTGCAGCAGAAAAAGATCACCCTCCCCAACAGGCTTATGCTGAAATGCAGAGCTGTGTAAATTTCAGTTGTGGATGGACAAAAAATACAAATCATTTGGTCCTTGTATAGATCATCTATGTAATAGGCTGTTTGTATGAAGTTCAGCTTTAACAATATGTTATGTCCATTCACTCAGCACAGAGGCCTAACTAGAATCTTCAGAGCCCCGGTGCAAGAAACCATGAAGTGCCCCCCGGACCCCTGGCCGGGGCCCTTCCCATCAAGCCTGGGGCTCTTCCCACTGATCTTGGGGCCCTTTACTCTCATTGCAGGATCCTTTCACAAGTTCTGCAGTGGGCTCTCTTCCTGCCATCTTGGGGCCTCCCAACGGTGGTGGAATGCCAGGTGACCTTTGCGATCCTGGAAGTTCATCCACTGGTGTCAGTAGTTTTTATTTTTTGTTTTTTTAATTGTATTACTTTTTATCATTATATTTTATTTTTTTACAATGTCACTGACTATGACTCTGTCCATTCAGAAAAGGAAGGAGCTGGTAAATTACATATTTATCGACCCCTTCCTGGTTTTCTATCGTGAAACATCTCCTGTCGCAGCCGGAAGGAGAGGAAAGGCAGCGCAGTAGGGGGGGACCAGGGGAGTACACAGGGGCCCAGAGACAGCAGAACACAAGTGAACTCATATATAGAAGGAGTGGCGGGGGGCAGCATACAGAGGAACCAATCTCCTCCATTTTCCTCCTGCAGCTACAGGAGGAAAAAGGAGGACAGTGATTTCTCTACATGCCTCTCCTGCCCACTCCTATCCAGGTGTACAAGGGAGCCACACAGGCCCCCTGGAGCATGGGGCCCGGTTGCAACCCCTGTAGTTACGCCCCTGACTCAGCATGCACAGATGCAGAAGAAGTCCCCTTTTCATCCATTTCCCCAGAACTTCCTTGGTTCCAAGATATGCCAGAGAGAAAACATTCCTCAGCTTCCCTCTCCCTCAGCAGCTCTCAGGGGGGGGGGGGGCACACCTGTTGAGGTAGAGGTAGCTGGGCAAGTGATCTGCAGCCAGGTAAGGGGCCCTCCACTGTCAGAACCAGTGTGTGGACATTTGGGCTGGAGCCTAATAGCACACTTCTACTCCAAAAGATACAACTACAGTATGTGGCATTATTGTTACCAGGGTACTTCAGTTCCAGTGGGAAGACCCTTGTTGTTCACCTGTAATACCAAAGCTACCATTGACTTGTGGGGGTGCAATGTGAGGACAATTGCTGTAGCTGTAGCTGTTTTCTGAACAGTTTCACTAAATTAGTGAATCTAAAGCTTGATTCTCTGTTGTGATAGAGTCACGTAGAGACTATGTTATGCAACCACTCTGTAAGGAGTCCAGCTTTCACATGTTTGTACTGCTTTCATTATTCTGCAGTGGACCTTTTGAGGAAAATGGCAAATTAAAGTTATAATCTTTTAAATTAATAATGGTGTAGCTAAAAGCTGTGATTTTTGTCAGAATTGATGGATAAAAAATGGTGATGTCAGGTAAACTTTAATTCTTACTAAGATGTCTGAATTATTGCTCATTGTTATCATATAGGTAAACTGCTGATACTCCACTAATATATGAAGCTTTTAGAGGTTTGCCCAATTTAAGCAGAGTTACTTCCAATCTTTAATGGAACACAAAAGTGTTTCTGAACAATTATAGCTAAGGAAACCTATTTAAAACTAGTAAAATACAGTCAATAATGCTAATGATTTGGCTGGCACATACCAATGAATATCATAGATTAATCAGACTTGGCGCACAGTGCCCATAAGTGTAAGTCATTGCCAGTGACATTTTGCTGGTGGGCAATCCACTGAAATAACTAACTGCCTAATAACAAACAGATGGCATTGCATGAATGTGTAATAGGCAGAAAAAAAATGAAAAACCACCATCCAATTTACAATTATTTACAGTGCTAACAGCATATTATTATTTTTAGCCAGACTTACATCTCTATTTTTTGTTGTTTTAATATCCTTATTATCAAAACTTTATATGATATTAGGAAGGGATATCAGACACTGTTACTTAAAGCTCCACTCTGGGCAAAAACTATTTTTTCACAATATCTCTCTCCCACCCCTCTCTAACCCATCCTGATAGTCTCCCCCCCACCCCCCATGTAAAAGGAAAATATACTAACTTAATTATCCATCAAGGTGCCTTACTTCCCCCAGTTCCGTTGCTAGGGACTAGGAACTTAGCTGCAGGTAGCATCTAGATGCTTTTCTCCCATCTGTTTAGCATTTGATCAAACCAAAGGAGTGGGTATAGCAGTTCTTTGAGAGACGAACATTTGATTTTGGGCTGTGTCATAAACAAGAATAATTGGTAGTAATGACCAATCATAATCCTTGGAAAATAATATAACCTTTTAAGAAAAAGCGCACACATTCCTGAACGTTTGGTCAGTTTGTGCGCAAATCAACTAGTAACACTTTTAAGGAAGATAGCATACATTCAAAACTATCCTCCTCTATAGCCTCTTAACCACTTGCCGACCGAGTACGGTAATAGTACTGCGGCAAAGTGGCTCGTTATCGTCTGACGACGTAGTATTAACGTCGTCAGACACTCCCCCTTCTGGGCGGCGATTGCACGCCGCCGGAGGCTCACTCCCGCTGTTTTCATTCACAGCGGGAGTCGGGCCAGGGGAGGAGCAGCGGCGATCGCCGCTGCTCTGCCCCGATCGCCGGGGATCTAGTGTGGAGATCCGCCCGCTGTGTGTAAACACAGCGGGCGGATCTCCATAGTGACAGGGAGTGACAGATCGGACTGTTCAGCATAGCTGGACATCCGATCTGTCCATGACTCACTCAGTCACCTCCCCCCACACACGTCAGTAAGCACCAGGCATACATTAACCCCTCCCTCTCCAATAAAATTAACCCCTTCCCTGCCAGTGTCATTTTTACAGTAACAGTGCATATATATAGCACTGATTACTGCAGTAATGTCACTGGTAACCCCAAAAGTGTCAAAAATGTCAGTCAAGGGTCCGATCTGTCCGCCGCAATGTCGCAGTCCCACAAAAAAAATTCGCAGATCGCCGCCATTACGCGTTAAAAAAAAAACACCAAAAATGACAGAAATCTTTCCCTTTGTTAGTAAACGCAATAACTTTTGCGCAAACCAATCAAAATACGCTTATTGTGATTTTTTTTACCAAACATAGGTAGCATAAAACAAATTGGCCAAAAATTTTTTAAAAAATTGGTTTTTACATCTTTTTTGGGGGGAATTTCATATAAAAAAATGTTAAAAATATTGTTATTTTTTCAAAATAAACGCTCTTTTTTTGTTTATAGCGCAAAAAGTAAAAATCGCACAGGTGATCAAATACCACCAAAAGAAAGCTCTGTTTGTGAGAAAAAAAGGACGTAAATTTCGTTTGGGTACGGCGTCGCACGTCCGCGCAATTGTCAGTTGAAGTCGCACAGCGCCGAATCGCAAAAAGTGGCCTGGACGGAAGACAGCAAAATCCTCCGGTGGTAAAGTGGTTAATCTGCCACCAGCTCCGGTGCTAGGGACAACTGATCCAGTGCTGTGATGGCATCTGGAAACCACTGGTCCCCTGCCACCCCCCTATGATGATGTTGTCCTCTTCTTTGCCCTGAGTGGACCCCAACCGTGGCTATCAAGAAGGGAAATGTCCAAGTGTCACAGACAATGACATATGACATGGACACAAACCGAAGGACCTCTCCCCATGGAAATAAACAGAAGAGGAGAAGACTTGGGATTCACACACAACACATTTATATGTTTAGCTTGATGAATAGCTATGCAAATTGTTTTAATATAATCTTTTGTTAAAACCTTTTTTCCTAACCTAAAATAAATTTGAGGAAGAAGTCACATTTCCATATTTGTCATAAACATTGACAGACAAAATACTATGACACAGCTATAGATAGTGTGTGCTGGTGTGAAATACAAGAGCAGTTTCATAAGAGAAATTCTAAGAAACACCAGTAATCTATTATTTACAGTAGCTTACCACTTCACAACTATGCAAGCCTGTTGTCAGGTTTTCAGTTCATTTGTCTATGTAGACTTTTTCTCATGTGAACCACAAATATATATTTTTAATAATGTATCTGAAAATGATTTATAATATGTATACATTTGTGGAGAACAAAATATATCATGAAACTGATGTAATATGCAGCAGTTATTAATTTATTACAAAACTTGCATCTGGTACTGTAGATGCTCTACAGGTTTAGAAAAATATGTTGCCTAGTTTTAAGCTACTCAGATATAGCTGTTTTTAATGTATACTTTAATAGGTTGAAAATATACTTTCATTTCGACCATACAAAGATATTGAAGGTTATAGAGTTCTTTGACCATACACAAAAATGAAAGTCTACAGGTTGAGCTAACCTCTATAATCATGTCTTTTTTTTGTAACATACAAGATATTCCCCGTTTATTCGTATATTTATTTTGTATGTTGTGCAGTAAACCTGATCTATGAAAACCTCCATTTAGTTTCTACCATAAAAAGATATTGAAGGTTATAGAGTTCTTTGACCATACACAAAAATGAAAGGCAACAGCTTGCGCTAACCTCTATAATCATGTCTTTATTTGTAACATACAAGATATTTCCTGTTCGTATATTTATTTTGTATGTTGTACAGTAAACATGATCTATGAAAACCTATATTTCACCCCCCCCCCCCCCCAAAAAAAAAAGAAAAGGTGTTCTTGAAATATCAAGATTACATGATGGTTTATGTTTTTTGGGTTTATTTAGAAATGTGTAGAGAGAGATCACACAAACACTTGCAGGTAAAAGCAAACTGTATATAACATTTAACTGAGTAATGACAGAAAGAGATTACATATGTACTAATATTGAACAAATATAACTAGGAACTTAGCTGCAGGTAGCATAGATGCTTTTCTCCAAGGAGTCCCATCTGTTTTCAATAGCTTGGCAGATGATCAAATCAGAGGGGTGCGTATAGCAGTTCTTTTGAGAGACTAATGCCCCATACACACGTGCAGATTATCTGCAGACTTTTGTCTGCAGACTTACCAAAACCATATAATATGAGGTCAAACCTAAACACTTTCAATTTGTATGCAATCCGGCAGGCCCTTGCACTACATAGAAAAGGTAAATCTGAAGACAAAAGTCTGCAGATAATCTGCACGTGTGTACGGGGCATAACATTTGAGTTTGGGCTGTGTCATAAACAGGAATAATTGATAGCAATGACCAATCATAACTCTTGGAAAATGATATCACCTTTTAAGAAGTAAAGCACACATTCCTGAATGTATGGTCAGTTTGTGTGCAAAAAAACTAGTATCACTTTTAACCACTTAAGCCCTGGAGGATTTGGCTGCTAAAAGACCAGGGGGTATTTTGCGATTTGGCACTGCATGACTTTAACGGACAATTGCGCAGTCGTGCGACGCTGTACCTAAACGAATTTGACGTCCTTTTTTTCCCACAAACAGAGCTTTCTTTTGGTGGTATTTGATCACCTGTGTGATTTTTTGATCACGCGC